>NC_091727.1:42667386-42977954 GCF_042477335.2 Ovis canadensis | reverse complement strand
CTTTCTGAGCTATTGTTTATCTGATATACAGTGTTATATAGTCCACTATTTACTGCGGATGTTTCATTTAGTTTAAGAGCTTGGGCTGTGGAACCAGGCTACCTAGATTCAAACCTCATCTATACCACTTATTTACCTTAAGACCTTGGGCAGTTGGTTAACTTCGATTAACCTCTTTATATCTTGTTTCCATCACTTGTAAACTGGGGATAATGTGGTATATACTTCAGAAGTTCTGTATCATGGAACTATTTCTGCCAAATCATCCTAAGTAAGTCCACTGAGAATGTTTCAAGAAATGTGTTTAGCATTCTTCAGTGTCAGCATTATAAAACATTTTTGTGGTCTATTTAAAAATACATAGGTATACAGTATTATTTTAATACATCCATGTCCATGTAAGCAATTAAAATACAAATAAATCAATAACATAGTCTCACCACCTAGAGATAATTTTTGTTTAAATTGTTGCATTTATTCTTACAGATATTCTTTCAAAAATTGTGATAGTTTCAAAATATGTCCACAAAGTCTTTAAGACTACTACAGAAGGAAGAGCCTAATTCCCTTCCCACTGAGAGTGGGTCAAATTTAGCTTGTCTAGCTGTTAAAAAGTGGCAAATGTGGCAATGTGTGATTTCTGAAACTCGGTCATAAAAAGCATAGCATCTCTCTTGCTCTCTGCTTTTCTCCCTCTCATCCTCTCTCCCTCTCTCTTTGTCTCACCACTCTCTCTATGGGAGCCAGCTGTCATGTGGGGACATTCAAGCAGCACAATAAAGTTGCACATATGGTGAAGAACTGAGGCCTCCTGCCAACAACTACATGAGTGCTCCATCTTGGAAGCAGATCCTCCATCCCCAGTCAAGTCTTCAGAGACTGCAGCCCTAGCCAACATTGTGACTCCAATAACATGAGCAACCTTGAGCTGGAACCACCCAGTCAAGTCATTCCCAAATTCCAGACACACAGAAACTATGAGATTATGTTGTTTTAAGCCACTAAGTTTTGGGGTAATTTGTTGAGCAGCAGTAAATAACAAATACACACACACACACACACACACACACACACACAGTGTTCTCCTGCCTCACAGAATTAATCACACACTGTATATATAGAAATCACAGGTTTACTGATCTTTCCATCCCTACAGTAGAAACTGCTTGGGAAAAGGGAATGTTTAGTTCTTAGTTGTTATATCCAGTACCTAGCACACTGCCTGCCATATTGTAAAGTTCAGAGCTTCTTTGATGAATAAATGAGAGTGTGACTAATGCAGAAATAGAAGGAAAAGTGGAAGACCATTGTTGAAAGATGTGGCCATGAAAGAAGGGAAGTAGTAGGATCATAGTGAGTTAGAAGATTAAAGTCAAATGAAGGAGGACTGGTCCAAAACCTGGTCTTGAGACTGTCTAAGCTGAAACTAAGGATGGATCCAACATCAGGCTTTATAGAGACAAAATCAGCATCTGTCTTGGCCCTTGGAAGGCAAAAAATAAATAAATAAAACATATCATTTCTGGTATCTTTTTATTTACACTAATCAAAGGTCATATGAGAGTATATAGATTACCCTGATATTTAGTCAACATAACACTTGTGAATGAATAAGACATATAATTCTGATTTATTGTCAACATAACACTTGTGAATGAATAAGACATATAATTCTGATTTATTGTCATTATCAGAATGTTCACATTCAAATTCTAGATGTATTTGGAAAGAAGTATTCTAGATATAACTTGGAGTAAAAAAAAAATTCATGGGCTTTACATATTGAAATTCTTTCAAACTGTTGAAGCATAAATGTATATTGATCTTCACAAAACTTAAACGCTACTACAATTGATGATGTGAAAGCTGTTAATTGTATATTCAAAGACAATTATTAAGTATTTTTAAATAGTTAAATAAGTGGGGACATAGATTGACAGTTTACACCATAGTAAGTATGAGTATTCTTTGATGAATTAATGAAGAAGATTAATTCCTCTCTAAAGCACCAAGCATTTTATATAGACTTAAATAGAAGGCCAAATAACAGAGATTAAACTATATTATAAGTCTATGCTTTCAGGGATTGATTTCAGTGCTATCATTTACACTATTAAACTAGATAACACAACTATTTCTGAACAGTTAAGAAAGCAACTTTCTCAAGCAATGCACAGAGCTTTTTTGAAGGTGACTGAAGTGTATCACCATGACCAAAGTTGAAGTCCAACAGATGAGGAATAGATATCCTTAGACTTATCTGGTTACTAGTAGGGCAGCACATGCTAAGTTGCCTCAGTTATGTCCCACTGTTTGCGACTGCATGGACTGTAGCCCACCAGGCTCCTCTGTCCATGGGATTCTCCAGGCAAGAATATTGGAGTTGGGTTGCCATTTCCTACTCCAGGGGATCTTCCCAAACCATGGATCGAACCCACATCTTGAGAGTCAATTCCTAGGCAGGTTGATAAGAAATCTGGGGTCCCTGAGGATAGAGGGGTCTGGGGTTCTCAAGGAAGAGATAGGGGTCTGGAATTTTCAAGGAGGAGGAAAGGACAAACGTTTTATTTTGTTTTTTCTCTACTTTCCTTAGTCTTAGTCACATGTGTTTTTTTTTTTTTCTTTAAGCCTGGAACTGATGATTACACAACAAACAACTCAGTTTAAACTGTTCAATTCAATTCAATTCAGTCACTCAGTCGTGTCCGACTCTCAAACTCTGTGGTGCTACTGCTGCTAAGTCGCTTCAGTCGTGTCTGACTCTGTGCGACTCCATAGACGGCAGCCCACCAGGCTCTGCCGTCCCTGGGATTCTCCAGGCAAGGACACTGGAGTGGGTTGCCATTTCCTTCTCCAATGCGTGAAAGTGAAGTCACTCAGTTGTGTCCGACTCTTAGCGATCCCATGGACCACAGCCCACCAGGCTCCTCTGTCCATTGGATTTTCCAGACAAGAGTACTGGAGTGGGGTGCCATTATATAACAATAATGTATCCTGCTTGAGGACAGCTTCTCCTTCCTGAAAACCTTCTGACTAATCCTGATATCTTAGAATGTACGCTATGGGAGTGGGTCTGGTAGGCTCTTCCTATTGTTAAATTCTAATCCTGTTATCCTAAAATGTAAGTTATGGGAATGAGTCTGTAAAATTTTTACAACCTTGAGACATTCATTTGATTTGTAATAGCTAATTTAAAAAGTATATAATTCCCTTGCTAAAGACTAGTAAGGGGGCACTCTCCGTCCTCCTTCTGATGTTTATGTCAGAAGCTTTCTCTGTCCCTTTTTGTACTTTAATAAAAGTCTGCTATATAAAAGCCCTTGAGTGATCAAGCCTGGTCCCTGGTCCCAAAGTTAAATCTTCTTCTTCTTTGGAGATCACAAATCCGACACCATTCACCATAAGCTATCATCTTGGAGGCTCATCTGGGATTTTCAGGATGAAGTAAGAACACTCAGAGCTCTAGCCACTCTGCTTTCTCAGTACACACATTTTCTGCTTTACTTTGCTAACTCTTCTGTGTGCTTATGTGAATGAACGGCACACTCTGCATGAAGCAAGGGATGAGCCCTGCTCTGTGATTCCACTGTGCCTTATAATGACTGAAGGCGGCCCCAAAAAGGGGAGCCTTGTCTGGGGTTTATACCAACCAACCAATGGCAAGAGACACCCAAGTTCCCTGTGAGGGGAGCAACCAAACATGGGCAAAGCATGTGGGCCAAACTTTCCTTTCTCAGTCAGTTTTTCCTGGTCTCTTTGACCATTTCAAAATTGCGTAGGAAATTAGGACTACCAACTTAATCTGTCAAATCATAGACTTTCAATGGACTTGTGATTCATGCCATTACTATATACTTTTACTTAGATGCCAAGCTTGGTAGTCATGGGAACCCAGACTTGCTAGCGAATGTGAAGTTTCTAAGAACATAGGTTCAGAATCCCAGCTTGGGAGTACAGTGGGCTTCTTCCTTTCATAGTACTAACTCTTAGTGGACTAGATAAAGCTCTCCAGTGGTTTACTGATATGGCAATGATTCATTGCTTCTACTGCCGTCAGGACTATACTCAGGAATGTGAATGGGGACACATAAGATGGAAGCTTCCTCTAGTAGTACTAGCTTACTAGCTTGGGAAACATTCTGGGAAACTACTCTGGCAAATCAAACAAAGGTCATGGTGGTATGGAACTAGAAATAAATTCGGGATGCCATCAGGTCTACCCCTGGTGCATCTCCACCCTGCTTCATTGGTAGAACCAGGAGGGACAAGTAAGGTGCCTGTGTGGGTAAGGGACAGACTAAGCCCAGCCAAGGAAGGGAAGCTTCAGAGGAAAGTCTGTCTACACCCTCATCTAGAGCAGGGAGGGATGCCTCTGATGGAAGGAAGCAAAGGCACTGGTCACCGCTTTTTTCTCTCTTACAGAGGGGAGGTACTCAAAGTTACAGACTCCACCCTTGGATTGTATCCTGAAAAACTGGGATAAGTTTGACCCCCAGAGTTTAAAGCATACAGGCCTGACTTTCTTTGGCAAATCTGCATGGCCACAATATACAATGGAGGGTGGCGGACAAAGGCCAGTTGAAGGATCTTTTAATTAAGATACTGTTTTACAACTAGACCAGTTCTGTAGAAGGTAAGGCAAATGGGTAGAAGTGCCATATGTGTTACTCTTTTTCTCTCTGAGAGATATACCAGACTTACGTCCTAAGGGTACAGATTTGGGTGTAAAGCCTTCAGCTCCCTCCTGTCCTCTTACTCTGCCTCTGCCTCTGTATCTTGGGCTCACAACTGAGCAAGATGAGGGTCAAGGAATCCCTCCAGGAAAGGTTGCCTCAGTCTCAATAGAAGTTCAAACAACCCCAGTTCCAAGGCAGTCTCAGACTACTTTGGTTTCAGTAGAAACTCAGACAGTCAAAGTAGAGGAGGCACAGACAACCAAAACTAAGGACAAGACAGAGGACAAGAAAGAGGATGAAGATGATAAAAAGCAGGTTTCTCTAATCTATCCCTGGGAATGTATGCAAAGGGTAGCTAGAGGGGCTGAGGAACAGCCACATAACTTACTGCCTCTTGAGGAAGCCCCCACTGGGGAAAATAACCAATCCATAAGCCCTTTTCTTACCCAGAGGTACAGCAGATAAAGAGAGATCTTGGAGACTATCTAGAGGATCCAGAAAAGTACATAGAAGCCTTTAAGGGGCTAACTTTACTTTATGAGCTTACTTGGAGAGATGTAATGTATGTCTTGGGAGAGATTTTGACTCCTGACTTGAGAGTTCAAGTTTTGGGGGAAGCTACTGCTTTTGGAGATGAATGGCTTGAGCATGAGGCAAGGAGGAAAGAGGGAACATGAAATAGCTCTCTTCCCTATGGGGAGCCAAGCAGTTCCCATAGCAGAGACAGACTGGGACTATAACATGGCTAAAAGAGAACCACTATAACACTATAACATGGCTAAAAGGGAACCACTTTACCAGAACCACTTTGCCAGATGTATTCTTGTAGACCCAAGTGAACATGCTAAGACTTTAAACTATGTTAGGTTGACTGACATAGAACAGGGAGAGAAGGAAACTCCTGATAGTTCAGTTCAGTTCAGTCGCTCAGTTGTGTCTGACTCTTTGTGACCCCACGAATCACAGCATGCCAGGCCTCCCTGTCCATCACCAACTCCCAGAGTTCACTCAGACTCACGTCCATCGAGTCAGTGATGCCATCCAGCCATCTCATCCTCTGTCGTCCCCTTCTCCTCCTGCCCACAATCCCTCCCAGCATCAGAGTCTTCCAATGAGCCAACTCTTCACATGAAGTGGCCAAAGACTGGAGTTTCAGCTTCAGCATCATTCCCTCCAAAGAAATGGAGTAGCCATCATTGTCAACAAAAAGCGTCCGAAATGCAGTACTTGGATGCAATCTCAAACACAACAGAATGATCTCTGTTCGTTTCCAAGGCAAACCATTGAATATCACAGTAATCCAAGTCTATGCCCCAACCAGTAATGCTGAAGAAGCTGAAGTTGAACGGTTCTATGAAGACCTACAAGACCTTTTAGAACTAACACCCACAAAAGATGTCCTTTTCATTATAGGGGACTGGAATGCAAAAGTAGGAAGTCAAGAAACACCTGGAGTAACGGGCAAATTTGGCCTTGGAATATGGAACGAAGCAGGGCAAAGATTAATAGAGTTTTGCCAAGAAAATGCACTGATCATAGCAAACACTCTCTTCCAATAACACAAGAGAAGACTCTACACATGGACATCACCAGATGGTCAACACCAAAATCAGACTGATTATATTCTTTGCAGCCAAAGATGGAGAAGCTCTACACAGTCAGCACAAACAAGACCAGGAGCTGACTGTGGCTCAGATCATGAACTCCTTATTGCCAAATTCAGACTTAATGAAGAAAGTAGGGAAAACCACTAGATCATTCAGGTATGACCTAAGTCAAATCCCTTATGATTATACAGTGGAAGTGAGAAATAGGTTTAAGGGCCTAGATCTGATAGACAGAGTGCCTGATGAACTAAGGAATGAGGTTTGTGACATTGTACAGGAGACAGGGATCAAGACCATCCCCATGGAAAAGAAATGCAAAAAAGCAAAATGGCTGTCTGGGGAGGCCTTACAAATAGCTGCGAAAAGAAGAGAAGTGAAAAGGAAAGATATAAGCATCTGAATGCAGAGTTCCAAAGAATAGCAAGAAGAGATAAGAAAGCCTTCCTCAGCAATCAATGCAAAGAAATAGAGGAAAACAACAGAATGGGAAAGACTAGAGATCTCTTCAAGAAAATTACAGATACCAAGGGAACATTTCATGCAAAGATGGGCTCAATAAAGGACAGAAATGGTATGGACCTAAAAGAAGCAGAAGATATTAAGAAGAGGTAGCAAGAATACACAGAAGAACTGTACAAAAAAGATCTTCACGACCAAGATAATCATGATGGTGTGATCATTCACCTAGAGCCAGACATCCTGGAATGGGAAGTCAAGTGAGCCTTAGAAAGCATCACTACAAACAAAGCTAGTGGAGCTGATGGAATTCCAGTGGAGCTATCTCAAATCCTGAAAGATGATGCTGTGAAAGTGCTGCACTCAATATGCCAGCAAATTTCAAAACTCCTGATAAACTCCTGGTAAATTCCTAGATAGACTACAGGAGGCTCTCTGTAAGTTTACTGATGTTGATCTTGAAAGAGCAGAGGAGAAATGATCTTAAAAGATAATTTTCTCACTCAGTCAGCTCCAGATATCTTCTGTAAGTTACAAAAACAGGTGTTAGGACTGAATCAGTCTTTAGAAAAACTGCTTCAGCTGGCTCAGACTGTATATTTCAGTAGAGAAAATGAGGAGGAAAATAGGAGGGGAAAAAAAAAAAAAAAACGACTAGGGAAAGACTGAAGCCCCAACAATGGCTGTTAGATCCACTCTGAAGCAGCCTGAGGAAAAATGCCCAGAGGAACCCAGATGAAAAGGGATGGGCTTGCTATTATTACTGTGGAAAAGAGAGACATTTCAAGCAAAGTTGCTCTCAGGCATCTAAGCTGCCCCTTGCTCCCTGTCCAGTCTGTAAAGGACCACACTGGAGGAGAGACTGCCCCCAGAGGTGTCAGCCCCAGGGGTCAGGCTCTTGGGACAATCAGAACTGAAGGTGCCCGGAGGTCCCCACACAAGCTCCCATCATAATAGCATGTGAGGAACCCCGGGTATTAGTAACTGTGGGGGGCCAATCAGTCGATTTTCTTTTGGACCCTGGGTCAAATTTCTCTGTGCTCACTGAAGCCCCTGGTCCACTTTCCTCTTGATCCACTACTGTAATGGGACTTTCAGGACCAGCCAAATGCTATTATTTCAGTCATCCTTGAAGCTGCAGCTGGGACTCTGTGCTATTTTCTCACGAGTTTCTGATCATGCTGGAGTCTCCCTCACCCCTTCTGGGGAGGGATATACTGAGCAAGGTCCAAGCCTCTGTTTTCATGAACATGGAACCTGCTCTTTCTTTCCCATTAGTTGAACAAAACGTAAATCCTAAATTGCGGACTGATGGAAAAATGGTGGATTGAGCTCAAAATGCTGTTTCTGTCATTATCAAGCTCAAAGACCCTTGCCTATTTCCACATCAAAAGCAGTACCCACTAAAGCCTGAGGTTAAGGAAAGGTTAAAACCCATCAATGAGACTTTAAAGGAGCAGGGGCTATTAATTCCATGTAATAGTCCATGCAACACTCCTATTTTGAGTGTGAAAAAGTCAAATTATAAATGGAAACTAGTTCAAGATTTATCAATAATAAATGAGGCTGTGGTTCCTTTTACTCATATGCCAAAAACAAATGGATTTTCTTGCTTGCAGGTCTGGGTAGACACTTTTACTGGATGGATTGAGGCCTTTCCCTGCTGTAGTGGACAGGCTAAGGAAGTTATAAAATTTTTAATCCATGAAATTATTCCCAGGTTTGGGCTGCCACAGAGCCTCCAGAGTGACAATGGCTCTGCCTTTAAAGCTGCTGTAACTCAAGGGGTGTCAAAAGCTCTAGGAATAAATATCACTTATACTGTTCCTGGAGACCCCAATCTTCAAGGAAGAAAGAAAAGGCTAATGACATTATTAAGAGATATCTGCATAAATTAACTCAAGAGACTCAGGATAATTGGCTTAAATTTCTACCCATAGTTTTAATGAGGGCTTTGACTGCCCCTAAAAAGGAAGGACTGTCCCCCTTTGAAAGTATCTATGGAAGATCCTTCTTATGCACAGACATTGTTATAGAAGCCTTAGAGTTAACTAACTATATGACTCAGCTTTCAGCCTTTCAAGAGACATTATGGAAACTCTGGGAAGTGACTCCTGACCCAGCCTCTGAGTCAAACAAGCCACTGTTTAACCAGGCACCAAGGTCCTGATAAAGACTTTGAGATCTAGAGGCCAATCTCTCGAGCCCCTCTGAGAAGGCCCTTACCAGGTTATTCTTTCTTCTCCCACAGCTGTCAAGGTACCAGCAATTGATTCCTGGGTGCACCACACTCGAGTTAAAAAGTGGCATCCTGACCAAAACTAAACAATGTTGTTTTATGTCTTTATCTTCTATGCTTTCACCTTTTACTTTTCAGATGGGCCTGATAATCTATGTGGGCCTACTTCTGCTGATTCCAAAAGTCCTGAGTCTGCCATTTAACCCTCAAGACAATGCCTTCCTGTCCTTGGCTCATTCTTACACTGCATTCCACAATCAGTCTAATTTCTGGGTCTGCAGAGCACTCCCCTCTTCATCAGTTGAAGGTTTCCCATGGTGGGTTTCTCCATTTCAAGGAAAAGACTTTCTTCAACTCTGTGAATATCTTCACCAACAATCACGTGTGATGCCTCTCTTTAATCTGATGATATCTGGCAATCCTAAAATGGACTGGTGTAACACTTTGTACCTTAACTATGGACATAATGTTACTTTCAACTTTGATTATACATTATCTTGGTTTAATGACTATTTTGCTGCATATAAGTTCAGGTCCTCCCTTTGCCTGGGCAGGCACTCATTGGGGCTGGACCCTCTGTCACGCTGCTTTGCTCCAAACGGGACCTACTGGATATGTGGCTCTTATGTATGGGCATGGCTTCCCCCTAGTTGGATAGGGAGATGCACCCTGCTGCTGCTGCTAAGTCATGTCAGTCATGTCCAACCCTGTGCGACTCCATAGATGGCAGCCACCAGGCTCCCGTCCCTGGGATTCTCCAGGCAAGAGTTGCCATTTCCTTCTCCAGTGCATGAAAGTGAAAAGTGAAAGTGAAGTCGCTCAGTCGTGTCAACTCTTCGCGACCCCATGGACCGTAGCCTATCAGGCTCCTCCGTCCATGGGATTTCCCACGCAAGAGTACTAGAGTGGGTTGCCGTTGCCTTCTCCGGAGATGCACCCTAGGTTTACCTTTTACTCACAGCTTCATATTTTCAGAGCTTCCAGAGAAACCTGCTAATCTGCCACACCTTAAAACTCACTGGGCAAGGTCTGTATTTCACTGTTATGATTATCTGGCTGCAATATTCATTCCCTCTCTGGGAACTACAGATGTTATGCTACGAGTTGATGCTCTTAACTTTACTCAACAGGCTTTACAAGATTCTCAAAAAGCTATTTCAGCCCTTAATGCCGAACAAATACAAATTAGAAAGGTGCTTTTACAAAACAGATTGGCCTTAGATATTCTAACAGCCATACAAGGAGGAACTTGTGCTATTATTCATACCCAGTGTTGTACATATATACCATATATGAGTACTAATGTTACTCACTTTACTAAACACATGAACAGGCTATGGATTCTCCTGAAGCCTCAGTCACCTCACTTTGGGAAATGTTAACTAGCTCCTCTTGATGGAAACCTATCTTAAATGTAATAACTCTAATTGTTCTGTTTTTACTATTTGCTCCGTGCATCTGTAACCGTGTAACTGGATTTGTTTCTAACCATTTGAAAGCTTTTAAGTTACAAATAGTTGTCCAGGCACCTAAGAGTCCCACAGACTCCTCCAACTATTATTTAGGGCACTTGGATAAGATACCCTCAATATGAGGGTTAGGAGAATATGTTGCCTCAACAATTTAGGGATGACACCCTTCAACAGCAGTAAGTAGTTATGGAATGAAAATGATGCCCCTTTCCCTTGGCAACACAATTCTCCTAAAAGAAAAGGGGGGGATAAGATAGTCAATTCCTAGGCAGGTTGATAAGAAATCCAGAGGTCCCCAAGGAGAGAGAGGTCTGGAATTCTCAAGGAGGAGGAAAGGACAAACTTTTTTTCTTTTCTCTGCATTCCTTAGTCTTAGTCACATGAAGCTTTTTTTTTCTTTAAGCCTGAAACTGATGATTACACAACAAACAACTCAGTTTAAACTCTGTCCTAGGGATTACATAACAACAGTGTATCCTACTTGAGGACAGTTTCTCCTTCCTGAAAACCTTCTGACTAATCCTGATATCATAGAATGTATGCTATGGGAGAGGGTCTGGTAGGATTTTCCTATTGTTAAGTTTTAATCCTGTTGTCCTAAAATGCAAGTTGTGGGAGTGGGTCTGGTAAAATTTTTACAATCTTGAGACATTCTTTTGACTTGTAATAACTAATTTTAAAAAGTATATAATTCCCTTGCTAAAGACTAGTGAGGGGGGCACTCTCCATTTCCCTTCTGATGTCTATGTCAGAAGATTTCTCTGTCCATTTTTATACTTTAATAAAACTCTGCTACACAAAACTCTTGAGTGATCAAGCCTGGTCCCTGGTCCCAAAGTTAAATCTTCTTCTTCAGAGATCACAAATCCAACACTGTTCACCATAAGCTCTGTCTCTTACATCTCCTGCATTGGCAGGCAGGTTTTTTTTTTTTTTTACCACTAGTGCCACCTAGGAAGCCCCAGTAGAGAGAAGGGAAGGCTTAATCATATGGTGGCAGCCTTGCCCCCAGGAGAATCCTATGCTGACAGAACAAGCCTCAGAATATCTTGCTCAACCACCAACCTCATTTGAAAATTAGCATCCATTTGGTGTCATAAATGTGTATTATAGTGACCACACAATCAATCTAGCAGCTGATAGTACCAGAGAAAACATCGTCATGATCTTAAACATGATTCTGATTTATAATGTCAATCTTATAAAAGTTCACTGTTAGATTATTCATAAAAAATATTTTGGTACATTTTCTTAGAGCTACCATATGACCCTGCCATCCCACTCCTGGCCATACATTGGGAGACAAACATGGCCTAAAAGGGTACATGTACCCAAATGTTCATTGCAGCACTCACTGTTTACAATTGCCCAGATTTGGAAGCAATCTAAATGTCCATCAAGAGAGGAATGGATAAATAAGATATGGTTCATATATACAATGGAATATTACTCAGCCATTAAAAACAAAATTATGTCACTTGCAGCAACACTGGTGGACCTAGAGATTGTCATACTGAGTGAAGCAGGTCAGAGAGAGAAGTAGAAACATTGTATGACATCCCTTATGTGTGGAATCTAAAAAGACATGATACAAATTAACTTATTTACAAAACAGAAACAGACTCACAGACTTAAACAATGAACTTATGGTTGCTGGGAGGAAGAATAAGAAGGAAGGGATAGTTAGGGAGTTTTGGTTGGACATGTACACACTGCTATATTCATGCTGATGTCTGGTAGAAACCAACACAATACTGTTAAACAATTATCTTTCAATTAAAAATAAACAAATTTTTAAAAAAATAAAATGGATAACCAACAATGTCCTACTGTATAGCACATGGATCTCTGTTCAATGTTATGTGGAACCCGGGATGGAAGGGTATTTGAGGGAGAATGGATACACATATATGTATGTCTGAGTCCCTTTGCCATCCACCTGAAACTATCACAAAATTGTTAATCATCTCTACTCCAATACAAAATAAAAAGTTTAAAAAAAAAAAAGACCCAGTGCAGCCAAATAAATAAATGAAAAAAATATTTTGGTACATTTTCAGATTCATCCTCATCATCTAGAAGTTCATTTTATGATGGTGATTTTGCACTTTGGCTTCAGATTGGACTTACTATGATTTTCTAACACTGGCCTTTGAATATTTGGCCAAAATATGTATTCAGTGAACTATAATAAAAACCACACATGATGGGAAATAGATAACCCCTGCAGTGTTTGGTAGAGGTCTGTGGCTCCAAATCTGAATAAAGGGAAATCTCAATAAGGTTTTTCTTTTGTTGTTGTTGTTGTTGTTCCCAGAGGAGGGCTGGGATTGATGGGAAGGTGTAATTAAGGGAATAGGAGAAGTGAGATGGTGTCTCTCTGACAGACAACATGGGTCAGGAGGTGGGGAAAGGGTATGATTATGGGGAGGCACATTTTGTATCTTCAACATGCCAAGCAGCACTGAGAAGAGACTCAAAAAGGAACCTTATGATACTGCAGTAACAAAATTAAATCTCCTTCTTACATAGGGTTTCAGGCAGGACTTCCTCATTCCAGATTTGTCTTTAGACCAAATGCTATTAGCCTGAAGATTGGAGATGTTTGGGTATCTACTGACAGATGCAGGAATTAATTAAGCATAGTAGTGGAGGTGCTATGGGTCTGCAGGGATTAGAATCCCCAGGGTCACCACGTTACCAGACCAGGCCAGCACTGAGAGCCCAGACTGTGCCCCCAACGGCCACTTGCCAGACTGTCTATCTTGCTCAGTGTGGCAATCAGCTGTCCAGACCCCTAATTGCTAACCAGCTGCTTACTTCGCCTCATTGTTCACAGAGATATTTGAAGCAGAATAAAATTTACCTTCCAATTACATAGCATGCCTAAATAGCTCTCTACAATTCCTGAACCTATCTGAGTGTTTATTGAGCACCTAACACGAAAAAAAACCTGACATTCAAAAGCACTTGGCATTATCATAGAACAAGGTGGTTAGGAGTATGAAATATGGATTCCAACAGGGCTTGAAATCCTGACTCTTTCAGCTCTTTGACCTTGAGCAAGCTATTAAAAAATTTTCTGAGTCTTAATTTTACTCATATATAAAACAAGATTATAACTCTGACAGGACAGATGAACTGTAGCTACCCATTTTTTTTTCAGCTGGAGTTCTCAAGTCTCCTCAAACTCCTGGTCATTTAACTGGCCTCACCTACCTCATTAAGGTCTTTGAATTGTTCTCCTGGTAGAAAAGATTCAAATTGGAGGAGGGATGTCAATTTGTCATAAGCTGTGTTCATTCTGAACTCAGAATTCAGGCATATTAGGAAGGAGCTAGGGCTTCCCTGGTGGCTCAGACTGTAAAGAATCTGCCTGCAATGAGGGAGATCTGAGTTTGATCCCTGGATTAGGAAGATCCCCTGGAGGAAGGCATGGCAACCCACTCCAGTATTCTTGTCTGGAGAATCCCCATGGACAGAAGAGCTTGGCAGGTTACAGTCCATGGGGTTGCAAAGAGTCAGACACAACTGAACAAAATAAGCACAGCACAACACAGGATCTATTTAAGGGCAGGCCAGAGAGATACAGGAAAGATCGCCTCCTCAAGAGAAAGCAAAGTCCAAACAGCCTGACTCAAGACTGAGGGGCCAGTAGATTTAAAGAATCACCAGAATTCTGACCATAAATATTTTAGTTACATCTTAGTGCATTCAATGATGCAAAGTGTACCCTATTATAGTATTTGCCAATCCAGAGATTTATGAGGTATCCCTCTCAGGTGTCAAAGGCTTAGTGTATTATCTTATAGAGTCTCTCTATTCTTTTAAATAACATTTAAGTTGGTTTCCAAACTCTGGGATAACAGGAAGCTTACATAAGCTACTAAAGGCAACTGAAATCCATAGCAAATAATAAGCTATTTGCTTAGATTTCCTGGGCAGGGGATGTTTCCATCAGGTTATGTTAGAACAGCATCTACCTGAGCAGAGAAATTTATTTCTGTATTTACTGAGAGCTCCCTATGAGTAAAGTACTAAATAAACAGTGTGCTTAGACAAAGGGTTACAAAGGCAGCAAGATATAAGTCCCACTTTCAGGCAATTTGTACTTTAGTTTGACTAAAAGTAACAATAATAGTTTATATCTCTGTGACAGTTTACATTTTTCAGAGTTTTAATACCTATCCTCATTTCATCCTCAAAGATTCCCATGACCACTGTAAAGATGAGGAAACTGAGGTTCCAAGAAGTACAGACATTTTTTGAATATTATGAATTGAATACATAACCACAATTCAAACACGTCTTCTGACTCTTGGTTGAACTGTCTCACGCATTATAGTTGCATCTTAAGAATAAAAAATCTATGCCTTTGCTTTATCAAGGTAGAAGGGAAGGAGCAGAAAAAAGTTTTTTGATTGATTTCCCCAATCAATCAGGACCCAGTCGGGGGCTGTTGTAGTCCATCTGGCTCTGACAAAAAAGCTATCAAGGAGTGAGTAGAAAAAGAAAACTGTTTTTCTAGCATCCAAAAGAGCCACCCGGGAAGCCCCAAAGAAGGAAGTGGAAAAAAACAGAAAGTATTAAGAAGACTTGAACTAGAATCAATGGTGTGATAACATACTCTCTTACAGTATCTTTCTTGTTTACCTTTATATGTCCCAGTGCCTGCCACAGGGCCTGGGACATAGTAGGTATAGGCACTCAATAGAAAATGTGTTGTGCAAATAAAATATCAATGGGAGCAAACAGATAACCAGGAACATATCTTAGTACATACTGTAATTTCAAACATGGTAAAGAAGGAATCACAAAGCAATAGGGCTTAGGTGTTTAACACAAGGAGTTTGGGAAATTAACTATTTGGAGAAAATCAAGTTATAGTCTTATTTTATAATATAATCTCATGCTTTTTCGGTCACCCCAGCCAGGCTCCTCTGTCCATGGGGATTCTCCACACAGAAATACTAGTGAGTTGTCATGCCCTCCTCCAGGGGATCTTCCCAACCCAGGGATCAAACTCAGGTCTCCTGCATTGCAGGCAGACTCTACCATCTGAGCTACCAGGGAAGCTCAAGAATCCTGGAGTGAGTAGCCTATCCTTCTCCAGTGGATCTTTCTGGCCCAGAATTGAACTGGTGTCTCATGCACTGCAGGCAGATTCTTTATCAGCTGAGTGAGCTATGAGGGAAGCCCCAAGATAATCTCATAATGTCAAGTAAATGCCAGATTAATCAAGGAGACACATGCCAAGAACAAAACAATTTTTTAAGGCAGAAACTAACTAGAAATTGCTATTTCATTAATTCCTAATTGATTTTCTAAATATAAAGTAAGAAATCATGCTGTAAACAGCTAATAGCAAGATTACATTAAAAAAAAAAGACTTGGTTCTTGATTTTAAATTTTTAAATGTCTGTATGCCCAAGAACACCATGAATGTCATTTATGAGCTAGGAAATATATTAACAATAAATAAAACAAATATTAATAATTTAACATATTTAAAATATAAAAAGCATGTAAAAGCATCACTTATGTAAAGAACTAACAACTCAACAGAAAAATAAATAGACTAAGAAAATGGTAAAAGACATAAAAACTAATTTATAGAACAAAAAATGGAAAATAGCTGTAAAAATTCAACCTCACTGCTAATCAAAGAAATAAAGGAACACTGAAATATTCTTATGTATTTGTAAAAATTTAAATTACAATGCTCAATACTGTCAAAAGCTTGATGAAACAGCCCTCCTATAAATTGATGGCATAAATTAAAATGGCACAAACTTTCTGGAAGGCAATTTGGCAATTGTGACCAGATTTTTTAAATGTACATGGACTATAAATCAGTACAGACATAGCTCCCAAATATTGTGGGTTGGGTTCCTAACCACCACAATAAAGCAAATATCATGATAAAGTGAGTCACACAACTTTTTTGTTTCCCTAGTACATAAAAAAGTTATATTTACACTATACTGTAGTTTATCAAGTGTGGAATAGCATTATGTCTAAAAAGGACATTGTACAAACCTAATTTTCAAATATTTTATTGCTCAAAACTACTAACCATCATCTGAGCTTTCAGCAAGTCATAATCTTTTTCCTGATTGTCTTGCCTCAATATGGATGGTTGCTGACTGATCAGAGGCATGGTTGCTGACCAATCAGAGTCATGGTTGCTTAAGGTTAAGGTTGCTATAGAAATTTCTTAAAATAAGACAATAGTGAAGTTTGCTGCATCAATTGACTCTTCTTTTCATGAACAATATGTACAGTAGAACCTCTTTCAAAATTGCAATCGGTCCTCTGAAACCCTGCCACTGCTTTATCAACTAAGTTAATGCAGTATTCTAAGTCTTTTGTGGTCATTTCAACAGTCTTCACAGCATCGTCATCAGGAGTGGATTCCATCTTAAGAAACTACCTTCTTTGATCATCCATAAGAAGCAATTCCTCATCCATTAAAGTTTTATTATGAGATTGAAGCAATTTAGTCATATCTTCAGGCTCCACTTCTAATTCTAATCCTCTTGTGGTTTCCATTCCACTGCAGTTTCTTCCTCCATTGAGTCTTGAATCCCTCAGTCATCTATGAGGGTTGGAATCAGCTTCTTCCAAACTCATGTTAATGTTGATATTTTGATTTCTTCCCATGAAGCATAAACATTCTTAATTTCAGTTCTTCTGCCCATTTTTAATTAGTTTTTTTGATATGCCAAGTTAGTATGAGCTGTTTATAGTGTTAGTATGTTATTCACTCAGTCGTGTCCAACTGTTTGCAACCCTATGGACTCTTAGCAACCTCTGTTGATACTTTACTGTATATCTCAGAATAGTGACATTGTAAAGACTGAAAAAGTTGGCTTAAACATCAATAGTCAGAAAACGAAGATCATGGCATCCGGTCCCATCACTTTATGGGAAATAGATGGGGAAACAGTAGAAACAGTGTCAGACTTTATTTGGGGGGGCTCCAAAATCACTGCAGATGGCGACTGCAGCCATGAAATTAAAAGACGCTTACTCCTTGGAAGGAAAGTTATGACCAATCTAGATAGTATATTCAAAAGCAGAGACATTACTTTGTCGACTAAGGTCCGTCTAGTCAAGGCTATGGTTTTTCCTGTGGTCATGTATGGATGTGAGAGTTGGACTGTGAAGAAGGCTGAGCGCCGAAGAATTGATGCTTTTGAACTGTGGTGTTGGAGAAGACTCTTGAGGGTCCCTTGGACTGCAAGGAGATCCAACCAGTCCATTCTGAAGGAGATCTGCCCTGGGATTTCTTTGGAAGGAATGATGCTAAAGCTGAAGCTCCAGTACTTTGGACACCTGATGCGAAGAGTTGACTCATTGGAAAAGACTCTGATGCTGGGAGGGATTGGGGGCAGGAGGAGAAGGGGATGACAGAGGATGAGATGGCTGGATGGCATCACGGACTCGATGGACGTGAGTCTGAGTGAACTCTGGGAGTTGGTGATGGACAGGGAGGCCTGGCATGCTGTGATTCATGGGGTCGCAAAAAGTCGGACACGGCTGAGTGACTGAACTGAACTGAACTGAAGGGATTTTTTATTTGTTATTTTGTTTTTTCTTTACTGTTTTAAAATTCTTTTCAAATGTTGGTAATTGAAAAATTGTTTATTTAAGACTGTAAAGAATATCTAGAAATCTCTGGGCAATAGGATTATGAATATTCTTCACTTTCCTCTTGATAACTTCTCTGTATTTTTTCAGTATCTTTACAAAGAGCATGAATGATTTTTATTGAAAGGAAAAAAAAAGTTCTTTTATACACAAAGAAGATATGGGTATCTCTTGAGTGTGACATTTTATTTCAACATAGTATTTGTACAATTCTATGAAATATATTTTTAATAATAAAGATCTGGTCTGAATAAGCTAGAATAGATGAAGAGTTCAAAATGGAAACAAATTTGGCAGTGAGTCCCAGGTATCAAATATCCTTTCAGTTCTTTCCACAAGGAAAATGTGACAGAAATGAAGACTTATTCCCCTCATTTTCTATTCAGCTTCCATGGCAGACTGTGGGATGGAGAAAGCTTAGCTGCAGACTTGCTGTTTTGTGCTTCGAATTTGAGGGAGAAAGGAACAATAGTTAGGGTGTGGCTAAGTGGAGAGGTCTTAAGAGTAGTATTTATAAGATCTGTACACATTTTTTCCCTGGTGGTTCAGAGGTTAAAGCATCTGCCTCCGATGTGGGAGACCTGGGTTCCATCCCTGGGTCGGGAAAATCCCCTGGAGAAGGAAATGGTAACCCACTCCAGCATTCTTGCCTGGAGAATCCCATGGACAGAGGAGTCTGGCGGGCTACAGTCCATGGGGTCACAAAGAGTTGGACACGACTGAGCGACTTCACTTCACAAGTTAAAACAAAAAAATGTCGCTGTAAATAATGTGTTTATTTCACCTTTGTTTGAAATTTAAATAATGGTAAGCAACTTTTCAATAAAAAATATCGAAAGGTAACAGTGGCTGACATATTGAGGGCTTGCTCTATGTCAAGCACTGTATTAAATTTTGGCCATGCAGTTTTTCCTTTAATCTGAACAGCAACTCTACAAGATAGGAACTATTTGAATCTCCATTTGAAAGATTTTGGAGAAATGAGCTCAAAGAGATTAAGTAATTTGTCTACATTTCTAGTAAGCAGTAGATCTGAATTACCAGGTTTATCTGAAGTTAAGCTCCAAGCACTTTATAATATATTACCTAATATATCTACTAAAGCTAAAAAAACAACAAAAATGCATTCACATGGTCACCAACATACTAACTAAAAAGTTAAATAATAACACTGTCCTTAAAAGCCCCAAACAAGAAACTACCCAAACGAACATCAGTCATTGAACAGATAAATTGTAGTATATTTACACAATGGAATGAATTATCTACAACTACATGCAACTAAGAGATACACCACAAACAAATAGGCTATCACAAGCATAACGTTGAGCAAAAGAACTCAGGCCCCAAAGAGGACATAATGCATGATTCAATGTACTTATTTAAAACATGTGAAAAACAATCAAAACCAATCTATGGCTTCAAAATAGGATAATGATTACTCTCTGAGGTTGGAAGGTGGTGGCAGGCGAGGATAGTGGCACATGAGGGGTTTCTGAGATGCTTTTAATGTTCTATTTCTCGATCTGGGTCCTGGTTACAAGAACGTGCTTACCTTGTGAAAATAAATTGAGCTGTACACCTGCCATATATGTAGCTCTCTATAGCTAGTGATGCCAGAGAAAAACGTGGCTGGTGACAGACATCTAGTTCAGTTGCTACCATGGGGAAACCTCAAACACACTCCATGCACAAGAAAGTAGTACAAAGTGATAAAGGTGGGTTGTGGACATACTGACCTGATAATGATCAGCTTTCTGAGATATAAACAATTAGCCCTGGGGAGTGACAAGTAATATGCCACAACAAGCTCACTTGGTTACTTTTCCATCAGAATTGAGAACCACAGAGTGTCTGTTTGGACAGCAGGAAAAGTGTTTGCTTTAATATCGCCACCTGCAGAATGAAATTCAACCAATTAAGTTAGGAAATTGCCATTTGCAGATAATTATTATTTAGTTGGTTTCTAACTTCATAGCTCTGCAGCCATTTGAGGACAAGGTCTCAAAACTGCCACAGGGTGTGGTGTTGGAGTTGGTCTATTTTAACTTAATGATCTGGAAGAGGAACTAACCAGCATGGTAATGATATTGCAAACGATGCTAAATTGAGAGTGTTGCAAATGCTAATAAAGGCAAAGGAACAAAATGAGAAGACTTTGCTGATAAAATCTGGGCTTTAGTAAATAATACCAGTGCATTGAATTCCTAAATCTCTACCCTAACAATAGATTCCTGAACACACTCTTTTGTGCTCAAAAAAAATCTCATATCTAAAAAAATTAAATATTCTATTTCAGTATTGCAATCCTAAATAAGCTTTATACAATTATAGGATAGTATTAAATTTAAAGAAAAGTTGTAAAAATTGTAGAGTCCCCATATACCCCACACCCAGTTTTCTCTACTATGAATGTGTTACATTAGTATGGTACATTTCTCACAGTTAATGAACCAATATTGATATGTTATTATTTATTAAAGTTCATACTCTTCGCAGATTTCCTTAGTTTTTACCTAATGTTCCTTTTCTGTTCCAGGATCCCATCCTGGACACCATATTCTATTGGCAGTTTTGAAGACCATGGGTCAGATATTAGTATTTTGAAGAATGTCCTTCAGTTGGAATTTCTCTGATGTTTTGCTCATGATTAGACAAGGATTGTGGGTTTGGGGAAAGAAGACCACAGAAATAAAGTACCAATCTCATCACATCATTTTCAGGGTACATACTATCAACCTGATTTATCACTGCTGATTTTGACCTTGATCACTCGGCTAAGAAAGTGTTTGCCAGATTTCTCCAATGTCCTTACTTTCCCCCCAACCCTCAGCAAGATTTCATTTTTCTTATGGCTGAGTAGTAATTATTCCATTGTGTGTATATGTTTCTGTATGTCTGTGTATGTGTGTATTTCACATCTTCTTTAACCATTCATAATTAATTTATGACAAAGGAGCAAAGAACATACAATAGAGAAAAAATAATCTTTTGAATAAAGGGTGTTGGGAAAACTGGACAGACATGTACAAAAATTTAAATTAGAACACTATTTCACACCATACACAGAAACAAACTCAACATGGAATAAAGACTTGACTGTAAGACCTGAAACTATAACACCCTTACTGGAAAACAGACAGTGTGCTCTTTGACACTGGTCTTAGCAATATTTTTCTAGATATGTATCTTCAGAAAAGAAAACAAAAGCAAAAATAAAAAGGACTACTTCAAACTAAGAAGCTTCTGCTCAGCAAAGGAATCTTTCTGCTTTCTTTCGAAAGTGAAAGTGAAGTCGTGTCTGATTCTTTGCAAACCCACAGACTGTATAGCCTACCAGGCTTCTCCATCCATGGGATTTTCTAGGCAAGAATACTGGAGTGGATTGCCATTTCCTTCTCCAGGAGATCTTCCCAACCCAGGGATTGAACCCAGGTCTCCCTCATTGTAGGCAGATGGTTTACCGTCTGAGCCACCAAGGAAGTCCTGCTTTCTTTTGAGTCTTTTTAATTAGTGTATTTTTGACCATTTACATTTAAGATGACTATTGATATAGCTGGATAAAGAATCTGCCTGCAATGCAGATGACGCAGGAAATGCGGGTTAGATTCCTCCGTCAGGAAGATCCCCTGGAGGAGGAAATGGCAACCCACTTCAGTGTTTTTGCCTGGGAAATTCCTTGGACAGAGGTGCCTGGTGGGCTACAGTCCATGGGGCCACAAAAGAGTCAGACACAACTAAGTGACTGAGCACATCTTGTTGAGTATTTGTATGATTCATTTTGTTTCCTCTCTTAGATTATAAGTCATATACAATTTTTTAAAAACTCCTAGCGATGATTCTAGAGTTTCCAACATATTCTTTTAACTAATCTAATTTCATATCTAAATAACACTATATGCTTTAAGTGTGGTCAAGTACCTTAGAGTATTCCAATTCTCCCCTCCCATTTTTGTAACATTTCTGTCTTGTCACCCTGCTTATTTAACTTATATGCAGAGTACATCATGAGAAACCTTGGGCTGGAGGAAGCACAAGCTGGAATCAAGATTGCCAGGAGAATTATCAATAACCTCAGATATGCAGATGACACCACCCTTATGGCACAAAGTGAAGAAGAACTAAAGAGCCTCTTGAAGAAAGTGAAAGAGGAGAGTGAAAAAGTTGGCTTAAAGCTCAACATTCAGAAAACGAAGATCATGGCATCTGGTCCTATCACTTCATGGCAAATAGATGGGGAAACAGTGGAAACTGGCTGACTTTATTTTTCTGGGCTCCAAAATCACTGCAGATGGTGATTGCAGCCATGAAATTAAAAGACGCTTACTCCTTGGAAGGAAAGTTATGACCAACCTATTGGTCATAAGGTTGAATAAGACAGCATATTCAAAAGCAGAGACATTACTTTGCCAGCAAAGGTCCATCTAGTTAAGGCTATGGTTTTTCCAGTAGTCATGTATGGATGTGAGAGTTGGACTATAAAGAAAGCTGAACGCCAAAGAATTGATGCTTTTGAACTGTGGTGTTGGAGAAGACTCTTGAGAGTCCCTTGGACTGCAAAGAGATCCAACCAGTCCATCCTAAAGGAGATCAGCCCTGGGTGTTCATTGGAAGGACTGATGTTGAAGCTGAAACTCCAACACTTTGGCCACCTGATGCAAAGAGCTGACTCATTTGAAAAGACCCTGATGCTGGGAAAGATTGAGGGCAGGAGGAGAAAGGGACGACAGAGGATGAGATGGTCAGATGGCATCACCAACTTGATGGACATGGGTTTAGGTGAACTTCAGGAGTTGGTGATGGACAGGAATGCCTGGCGTGCTGCAGTTCATGGGGTTGCAAAGAGTGGGACACGACTGAGTGACTGAACTGACTATCATTTATTCATTCATTTCATTTCAGATTTCATTTATCCATGTTATAATCACTAAATGTATTGTTACTATTATTACTTTAAGTAGTCATTCTTAGATCAATTAAAAATGAAAAAATTAAAAGATTTTACTGTGTTTTCAATTATTTATTTCCCAATGATCTTTCTTTCTTTTTATAGATCCAAGTTTCTGCCCTATGTCATTTTCGTTATACCTAAAGAACTTCTTTTGACATTTCTTGCAGGGCAAACCTGCTGGCAGTGGACTGTCTTAGTTACTGTTTGTCTGAGAAAGGTTTTATTTCTCTTTCATATTTGCATATTAATTTCTTTGGATATAGAATTCTAGATTGGTGATTATTTGTTTTTAAAACTTTATTTCATGCCATCTTTTTCTTGCTTGCATGGTTTGTTTAGAAGGCCACTATAATTCTTATCCTTATTTCTATATAGGTAAAATGTTTCCACTTCCACTGTAACCCCTCTCTCCAAATTTCTGGCTTATTTGAAGAGTCTCTCTTTGTCTTGAGTTTTCTGTAGTTTAAATAGGATATGCCAAGGTATGGGGTTTTGAAGAGGGTTGCTTTTGTTTTTGTTTTGGAGGGGGAACTATTTTTCTTGCTGGTGTTTTATGAGCTTCCTTGATTGGTGGTTTATGTACATCATTAGTGTTGGAAGGTTTTCAAACGTAACTGCTTCCAATTGTTTTTCTGCTCCATTCTCTCTTTTCTATTAATAGTATTCCATTTACATGTATGTTATACTTTTTGAAATTGTCCCACAGTTCTTAGATGCTCTTTTCTGTTTTTTTTCCCACTGTTTATTCTCTTTGCACTTGAGTTTGAAAAGGTTTTATTAACCTATTTTCAAGCTCATTGAATCTTTCTTCTGTCAAGTCAAACCTATAGATGAGTCCATCAGCAGCATTTCCTTTTGACTCTTTCAAGAGTTTCAGTCTCTGTACTTAACATTACCCATCTGTTCTTGCATATTGTCTACTTTTTCTATTGGACAAAAAGAAATATTGCCTGCCATTTCAGTAAACAATGACTGTTGCCTGCCATCAAGCCATCAGCCACTACAGACACCTCCAACAATGCACCCTGAGGGGAATTCAGGATAGAGAAAAACTAGATACTGGCCCTGGATAGTTAAGATACATAGAAAAGGAATAATTTCAATGAGCCCAGACTCTTACATCTTCCCATGCATAGAAAAGAACTAAAATCATTCATTTGAGATCTCTGATTTTTGTGATTAGAAAAAAATCTTTGGATGTTTCACTTCATGTTTTGTTTTGTTTCTTCAACAAAAACTCCTACATACCCTGTGGCTCCCCTAGCTCTGTGGAATAGTTTTCTCAGCGCTATCTGAGAAGCTACCTCCCAGGCTATAGTCCTCAATAAAACCCTGAATAAAACATAACTCACAACTGTTAGGTTGTGCATTTTTCTAGTCAGCAGCCTTTAAATATTAATCACTGTCATTTTAGATTGTCTAATTAATAAAACTTCTGTTTCATATCTGAGTCTGGTTCTTATGATTGCTTTATCTCTTCAGACTCTTTTTTATCTGGCATCCAGGCATGCCTCGTAATCTATTGTTGAAAACCAGACGTATATACGTGTGTGTGCACTCAGTCGTGTCTGACTCTTTGCAATCCCATGGACTGTAGCCCACCAGGCTCCTCTGTCCATGGGATTTTCCAGGCATGAATACTGGACCAAGTTGCCTTTTCCTTCTCTAGGGGATCATCCCAACCCAGGGATAGGACCTGAGTCTCTTGTGTCTGCTGCATTGGCAGGTGAATTCTTTACCACTGTGCCACCCAGTAATAAGTACTGAGGCAAAGAGGCTTTTAATGTGAATATGATTGTTAATCTGGCTGGAAACTGGGCTCTGTTTAATGGTTTCTGTAGCTATAAGTGCCAAAAACTTCAAAATCCTCTACTGTCTTTTCCTTCTCCAAAACAAAAACAAGGATACTTCCAAAAGTACTCATCAAAGAAAGTATTTCTTGCTGCTTTTTTGGCTATAATTTACCCTTACTATACTAGACTTATGGTAAGTATGTAGGAGGTGAGCATTTGATAATATTTTGCTTCAATCTCAGTGTTTTAGTGGTCCTGTGTCTCAGAGCTATAACCTTCACAAATATTTCTCCAGTGACATGGATTTTCCCCCTGCCCCGACTCTCTTCTTGGCTGCAATATTCACAATCAGTTTCCTAGGTGAAGCTCTAACCCTTGTTGATCATGCTTTTCTGCCCTAGGTAAAGCAGGAGGGCTAGAGGAGCCTGGCTGAAGTGGGAGGAATGCTCTTCCTCCATTTGAGGTAAATATGAGGAAATGTCTTTTCCTCTCAAAGCTATAGGTTTTTGTTACGGAGAAGACCCTGGGATCATTTCACAAAGATTACTCTTCTCCTCCCCCTGCCAGAACCATGAGGGGATCTTTCTCCCATTTCCCCCAGGAGAATCTAGTTCGCCTCTGTAGGTAAATCCCACAAAATGGTGTGGCTCTTTAAAACTGCAACCCCGGGGTTTTCTTACTCCCTAGCTAGTCCACACACAACCTTCAGCAATTCATCAAAAATTACCATTCAAATATTCCTATTAGTCTATATCTCCAAAGGCTTCTGCTCCATGTTAGCAGATCTCAGTTGTAACTACCTAGATGCACCTTTCTATACAGATTTCAGAGTGATTTGCCCCAGAAACTCAGTTCTCTAGTGGGTCCAAAAAAAGTTGTTGATTTTCAGCTTGTCTAGATTTTTTTCCTCATAAAAACAGGAGTGAAGACCTCTAAGCTCTTTACATGTCAGAGCTGAAACCAGAGTCTGTCCATCATTGCATTTAAATCAAAGAATATGACTAAAAGATTCCCAATGTTATATTTCTAAGAGGGGCATTGGGAAATGACATTTATCTAGTGTCTGAAATTTTAGAGTAATAGTTTAATCAACAAATAATTGTTGAGTGCCTACTATGTGTCAAGTACTATTCTAAGGGATGAGGACACCTCAATGAATAAAACAAAGTCTTGTCCTTTATGAAACTTATATTCCAGTCAGTGGAAGACAAAAAATGATGATCCATGCTATAAAGTGAAATAAGAGTGGGTAAGGGTGATACAGAGTGATAGGATGGAGGCTGGAGGATGCTGTTTTAAAGAAGATAGACAGATTTGCATATGTGAAGTCCTGGGGCCCACCATCTCCACTACCCAGCTGTAAACAAAATGAGAAACAAAGAGAAAGGAGAGCAGGGAAGAAGGAGGAAGAAGAAGACAGAAAACCCCCTTGGATGAGAAAAAAGTTTGGCAATACTCAAAGGAAGTAAAGGAGTATCCCTATAGGATAGCTGAAAGAAAAGTATTTAGGGAACATAAAGAAGACCAGTGTGGCTGGAGTAGATTATTCCAAGAGTCACAGGAGAGGAAGTGGTAGGAAGCTTCATCATGTGGAGCCTCATTAGCCACCATAAGGATTTGAGTTTTCACTCTGAGTAAGATTGGAAACCACTGGAAAATTTTTCAAACAGAAGAATGGCATGAGTTCACACATTTTTAAAGAATTGATCTGGCTGCTGCACTGAAAACAGATTGCTGCGAGTGGGGAAGACAAGATGGAAGAAGCTACAGAGACTATTGTGGGATGCTTTTGGAATAATCCAGGCAAGAAATGATAGTGACTTTGGAATAGTGAGATGTTGTCAGATTCTGGAATTATTTTGAAGGTGGAGCCAAAGGAATTACTAATGGATTGATTATATTATTTAAGCTTCATAACAACCCTTAGTAGAATAAAGGTAATGATATTTATGAAACATGAAGAAAGTGACCAAGGAGATCTTACCTAGGTCCCTGAGCTAGTGAGTGACAAATCAAAATTCAAAGCCTAGTCTGTTGGGCTCCAAACCCCTAACTCTGACCCTCTCATTTCTAGCCTATTAGGGTTATGAGGGATCTTTGAGTTAGCCCAATACCTCATTTTACAGAAGAGAAAAAGTGAATAGGTTAAGAGACATACTTTAGGTTCTACAATTAGCTAAGGGCAAGATTAAGACAAAAGACACTGTCTAGTGATGCTTGAATGGGTCACTTTCTACTCTGCTATACTGCCCTTTCCTCAGGTGAGTGGCAATAAACAGCCAAAGGTTGCAGATAACTTTCAATCAAACCTCTGTTCACAGTAAAAAAGCTCTATTACAAAGTCCACTGCATATTGGTCATTTTTGAGAAGGCATTACAAGAAAGGGGTGATATTTATCACGCTGGACCCTGAACACTGCCTGTATTTTCAGTTATTAACAAAATTATGCAATGTCTACTACTATGCAAAATCTTTTTAAAGAAGAAAAGGAAAGAAAAAACTAAGCAAAGGAGATTTATGAAATCAACCAGTTCTAGCTGCCTAAGAAACATGCCAGGGCTGGCAAAATGGTTGATTTCCATGTGTTTTTAACAGGATTCTTTGGGGATTTCTGTGCCAGTAGTATTAGCAGTTACTGTGTGACACTGCCTGTGACATTGTTCTATTCATCTTAATTGGCTGTTTTCTCCTTGAAAAGATATTATTGAAGAAAAACAAAAACAAGAATTGCAATCCTGGAAATAAACTGGGGGCATTTCCATTTGTAAAATACTTTGTTCACCTAGTAAGATCCATTTGTCCTTCTAATTCAACTCAATGTACAATTTATTAAGCCCTGACTGTAGGCCAGAAATGGGAATAAAGGATTTATGCATTGTTTATTTAAATCCTCAAAACAGCCTTATAAGGTAGGTATTATATTATTATCTCCATTTTACAGATGAAATGATAAAGGTTACTAAATTGCATGCCTTTCTTTGGTTCACAGAAAATCCTCGGTTTATCTCTACACTTTCAACTTCCACAAGTAAATCAAGGATTACAGTGAGGGCACAAACTCTTGCATTTCACTTAGTTCCATTTGTTCCTCACAATAACCCCATAAGATATTGTTTAAATAGCCTCCTATTTATCCCATTAGTGAGGGAGAAATTCCCATCCTAGGGAAATGGATGATCACACAGTACCAAATGCTGGACATATAAGATTAACAGCAGTTTGCTGCTGCTGCTAAGTTGCTTCAGTCGTGTCCAACTCTGTATGACCCCATAGACCCCATAGAGCCCACCAGGCTCTCCTGTCCCTGGGATTCTCCAGGAAAGAACACTGGAGTGGGTTGCCATTTCTGTCTTCAAGGCATGAAAGTGAAAAGTGAAAGTGAAGTCGCTCAGTCGTGTCCGACTCTTCGCAACCCCATGGACTGCAGCCTACCAGGCTCCTCCATCCATGAGAGTTTCCAGGCAAGAGTACTGGAGTGGGGTGCCATCGCCTTCTCCGGCAGTTTGCTAATCACATGTAAACAGACCCCCCTAGAAGAGGACACCACACTATGCAGGCCCACATGGGGGATGCACTTCGAGCAGAGTGAACCATTATGTGCCACAGGAGGCAGGCTTTGTAGTGTCAAGATGGTGGGATGGCCCCTGGTTCCCACATTACAATTGTGTAATCCCACAATAGTGTAATTCCATGGCTTGGCAGAGAACTGGAACCCACTAGTCATGGACAGGCAGGAACTTGGTCCCTTATGATAAAGAGGGTTGCTTGCCTAGGGGACCTTATCCACCAGAACAGAGTTGGGAGGGAATTTGTGGTTAGTCTTTTCAAAGCCCTCACAATTTTATCTGATGTTAAGGTAGCATGTACTACAGAGCCTTAATTTTAAGCCTGACACCACAGACAGGCATCATTATCTTCAATTATAAAATGAGGAAACGGAGCTCAGAATGCTTATATCATGCATGGAGACACAGAGCCACTGAGAAGCTGAGGTTAAACTCAGGTCTGTCTGACCCTAAAAAGCATATTTGGCTTGCAAATTGTTAATGGTACTTCTTCAGTTTTTAACAAAACTTTCAATGTGACTTTTGAGAAGTATGAGAGTAGAAAGGAAAGAATATACAATCTTCTGGCTGAATTCAATGTACAACACAATTTTTTCACCCATATGCCCAAGTCACCAACATTTGGTTGGAAGGAATCAACACAAATACTTTGCAATCAGGGGGCAAAGAGACCCACTGTTGGTTCATGCCAAGGTTCCCTCACCTGCCTGTTGCCTATTTAGCCCATTTACTATGAATTGGTCCAGTCTACTTCAGTCTCAGAAAAAATACATGTATGGCTTAGCTAAATTAGCATGGAGATTTTAATATGCATATTACAGTTCTTGAATGTTTTGACTGTCATTTATCCATAATAACTTCATCCTTTTTGTTTTAAATATTTTAATAGTTGTTGTTTTTCTTCTTGTATTCTTATTTTCTTAAATCTCAAGTTCTCCTAGACCCCATTTTCAGCTTCAGTGTGTTTTGCTATCAATAATGAATCTAATTCCTAAAATATATTGTAAGCTTTCTTCTTTTTTCCTCCTACATTTACTGAGTCATTTAATTTCAATCAAGAAATGTGAGACAGAATAACTGTTGTTCTTGCAAATTTCCTGGGAGCAATTATCTTAATTGTGATAACATTGGAGTAAGGGTAGTGAAAGATAGGGGTCCCACAGGGCTGCTGTTTATGGATTTTGAAATATAAACACTAATTTATAGGCATAAAGTATGTAGAGATTTTCTAACCAAATAGGTAACATGCAGAGTTTAATAATGCCAAAAAACTGCATTATATGTGAGTTAGTTTTTTGGCTGTATACGGTCTTCAGAACCTGGTAACCATGAGGAACAAATACCTCAAGACTTTGAAGTTAGTCATCTATTCCAATTCATGAGAGTCACAGGGCACAAAAGGAAAGCGGTGACAAACAAAGCAACAAGGTAATAATTGGCATCACTCCCCATAAAACACCATGAAAGTTGAGATAAAAGTAAACTGTATTATCAAAGTACCAGAATCTCCTGATGATAGAGCAAAAATAAATATGCAATCATTGATTTAGCAATGTCATCTTAAGAATCTATACCAAAAATACACTGTCAAAAATATACTATTTGTAATAGCTAATGATTTGATATAACACAAATAAATATCCACCACCAAGAGAAGGATTGAATAAAATATGATATATCTACCTAATGGAGTCCTATGCAACTTTAAAAAGGAATAAGACTATCTACATAGAGCTAGATGGAGAAAAGTATTAGTATGTAGTATACTAAAAAGTGGAGGAAGAACTATCATAGAAGAGACTTCAGAAACAAAACAACCAAATACAATGTGTGAAGCTTGTTTGTATTCTGATTTTATATACTACATAAAAGTTAATTAAACACAGATTAAACATCAGATGAGGGCTTCCCTGTAGCTCAGATGGTAAAGTATCCCCCTGCAGTGCAGGAGACCTGGGTTAGATCCCTGGGTTGGGAAGATCCCTTGGAGAAGGGAACGGCTACCAACTCTAGTATTCTGGCCTGGAGAACTCTATGGACTGTATATCCATGGGGTCGCAAAGAGTTGGACATGACTGAGCAACTTTCACTCACTCAAACATCAGATTATAAAGAATTATTATTAACTTTGTGGGTGTAATAATGATATTTTGGTCATATTTTCTTAAAACATGAGATACTGATATATTTTTTTAATCAGTTATCTGAAGTCTGTTTTTTGCTTTTGAAATACTCCAGTAAACAAAAGGGCAGTGATGGCAGAGAAGAGTTGAAAGTAAAACAACAGGTGTTGATAAATGTTGAAGTTGGATGGGGAATACTCTTTTTTTACTTTTGTATATGTTTAAAAATTACATAATAATAAGTGTTTTTTTTTAAGTGTTAGGGCTTCCCAGATAGTACAGTGATAAAGAATTTGCTTTCCAATGCAGGAGATGCAGGAGACATGGGTTCAATCCTTGGGTCAGAAAGATCCCCTGGAGGAGGAAATGACAACTCACTCCAGTATTCTTGCCTGGGAAATCCCATGGACAGAGGAGCCTGGTGGGCTACAGTCCATGGGGTCACAAAGAGTTAGATACAACTGAGTGCATGCACATACACACACACACACACACACACACACACACATATATATATACACACAAGTATACTATATATGGTGGAGAAGGCAATGGCACCCCACTCCAGTACTCCTGCCTGGAAACTCCCATGGACAGAGGAGCCTGGTAGGCTGTAGTCCATGGGGTCACGAAGAGTCGGAGGTGACTGAGTGACTTCATTTTGACTTTTCACTTTCATGCATTGGAGAAGGAAATGGCAACCCACTCCAGTGTTCTTGCCTGGAGAATCCCAGGGACAGGGAAGACTAGTGGGCTGCCATCTATGGGGTCGCACAGAGTCGGACATGACTGACATGACTTAGCAGCAGCAGCAGCACACTATATATGGAGAGATATAGAAATAGAGATGGATAGATAGACAGACAGCTATCCCTTGGTCCCACCCAAGAGATCCTGAATCAGTTTATCTGGGGCAAGATCTGGGAATCTGAATGTTTTTTAAAGGTCCAAAGTCCTTTAGTATTCTCATTAATCAAGTATTAGGATGTAGCATTTGGGGGTTAAAAATCAAGGATTATGATTATTATAAATCCATACTGTTAAAACCATGATTGATAAAATTTCTTTCTCAGATAATTCTAAAAACCCTTCAGGATTCTTAAGTGACTTAGGGTTACATGAATAACATGGATTTTTATCTCAGCCTACTTTGATGTTCACATGTGTTGATTAATAGAGACTCATGGTTGACAGAATGCCAGACACAGACATAATATACTTAAGTCAACTTGAGGGCAGGGCCAGCATCATCTTCGTCTTTTATAAATGCCCATGGTCTCCGCCATTTTGAAGGATTATAGAGAGGTTAACATGTATATTTGTGCAAGTGTTTCTGAGCCCTCAAAGAAAGTCCGTCCATAAAATCCAGGGTATTAGTGGTAAAAGTGAAAAGTAAAAATATTAGTCACTCAGTCGTGTCCAACTCTTTGTGACTGCATGAACTGTAGTCTGCCAGGCTTCTCTGTCCATGGGATTTTCCAGGCAAGAATACTGGAATGGGTAGCCATTTCCTCTTCCAGGAGATCTTCCTGGCCCAGGGATCGAACCCAGGTCACCTGCATGGCAGGTGGATTCTTTACCCTCTGAGCCAACCGGGAGTCACTCACCCAATGGGCTCATTAGCTGAGGAGGAAAAGCCTAGACTGGTGAATGGTATCTCCCCACCAGCACCAGAGAAAATGAAAGGTAAGAAAGGGAAGAAAAAGGAGGCTTGCTGGGGTGGAATTGCCCAGTCACCTTTTCTAAGTTTGAAAGAAGAAAGACACGAAGTCCAGCAATGTTACCCACCCCTGCAGCTTCCTTTCACGTACATAGGGCAGGGTTTGAACGGGAAGTTTAACTACACCAACCTACAGAAAAAAGAAAGAAAAAGAACTTACATGTATTTTTATTTTTCTGTGAGTTTTTTAAGTCCATTTGTAATTATTTTTTTGAGCAAGCCTGAGCCAGCAGCAAAGTTTCTCTAAAGCATTTTATCAAATGGCTTATTTTAACTCTTTTTCAAAATAAAACTATAGAACTTTCTGTCTGGGAAATCTCTTCTTTAAAAAAAAAATGTGGCTGGTGTTTGCAAGTCACTTTAGAAATCTCCACTGGGGTGTTCCCCAGCAAACTCAGACTTCTTGACGTCTTCAAGATGGTTTTATGCTGGATGCTGCCTCCAATTAACAAAGCTCGTTAGGGATTGACATGTAAATTCAGAGCGCAAATTTGTTAATTTGCAATGAGAAATAAAACTTCTAGATGGATTGAAAACACCCTTCAATATTGGTAGAACCAACAGCCATTCAACAAACATTTATTAAACACCGTAGTAAGCTGAATAACAACACCCAAAAATAACCCGTCTTAATCACTGGAATGTGTAAATGTTACTTTATTTGAGAACAGGGTATTTGCATTTTGAGATTGCAAGATTATCCTGGATTTATCCTGGATTTAGAGCCCAAGTGGGCTCTAAATTCAATCACAAAGAGAGAAATTTGGCTACACATTCACAGAGGATGCCCTATGAGGATGGAGTAGAGAAAGATTTGAAGATGGCAGCCTTTAAGGTTTCAGTGATGTAAGCAAGAGCCAAGGAATGCAGGCAGCTACCAGGAGCCAGAAGATACAAGGAATGGATGCTCCCTGAAGGGAATGAAGTCCTGATTTGATATGCACCTTGATTTCATCCCAATAATACCAATTTCAGATTGCTGGCTTTCAGAACTGTCAGAGAATGAATTTCTGTAGTTTTAAGACACCAAGTGTATGATAATTTGTTGTAGCAGTTATAGAAAACTAATACAAGCACAAACTGCATGTCAACTATGTGCACACGAGGAATACAGTGGCCACACAACCTATACGGTCTCTATCTTCATAGAACATCACAGCAGCTAGTGGAATGGTATGTGATTTGATGACATCAGGCCCCAATAACTTTTTGTATTCCTGCCACAGTGGATTTATATAATTTGCAGGCAGACTGATGTCAAATGGAAGGGCCTTTATTTTCTCCAGACAATTCTCCAGTTTCTTCTTTCATGCACTAAGCTAACTATCCCGTATATGATATGGTTTAGATTTTACCTACTTACTGAATTCTTGAGGCACCACCTCGTATAGCTGTCTTTCACATTACATTTACTATTATAATGTTTACAATGAACAAAATCATAGATGTTGGGCACCGGAACAGGAATAGTTTTCACAGTTTATGACACTTTTGGCTGAGACCTTCCATTCAGCAAAGGGACCTGTGACCTGGACAAACATTCTGGACATTTTGCAAATCATTAACTATAGTGTCCCATTGACCATACTACAAACTGTTAGGTATGGTGCGCTGCCTTGCAAATTATGATACATTTCCATACACTGGGTTTAAAGATGCCTTGTGAGTTATAAAACATCTAAGATGAACTGTGTTTATCACAGTTAACAAATAGAATTTTATTGAAGTATAGTTGATTTATAATATTGTGCTAGTTTCAGGGTACAGCAAAGCCAATCAGTTACATGTACACATATATCCACCCTTTTTTAGATTCCTTTCCCGTATAGGTCATTACAGAGTGCTGAATATAGTCCTTTGTGCTATACAGTAGGTACTTATTAATTATCTATTTTATATATAGTAGTGTGTACATGTCAATCCCAATTTACCCCTCTCTCCTTTCCCCGCTGGTAACCATAAAACTGTTTTCTACATCTGTGACTCTATTTCTGTTTTGTAAATAAGTTCATTTGCACTATTTTTTTTTAGATCCCACATATATGCGATATCATATTTGTCTTTCCCTGTCTGACTTCACTCAGAATTTTTTGATTCAGTTGATAAAGTCTTGGTGCCCGAGTCCAAGAAAAACCACCTTCCTTTGCCTCTGACTTCAATCATGTAATCCAAACCAGGCCTTCTCCCCCAGTGCAGGTACAAGGTTGTTTATCATCCAGTATCACAAACAGAAAAATTGCCCAGGGTTTGTCCTCCACTGTCACTATCCAAATGTGGAGCTTCAAGGACAAAAGAAAACACAGGCAGCTCACACAGCTAACTTCACTACAACCCTGGGAAAGGGAAAGTTACCATATTCCTCTCTTATGGCTTCCTATCTCCTGCAGTTTCTGTATTCTACCACCAGTCCACATTCGCTATTAAGAAATGAGGTTAAGTCACTCATTTCTTTAATTCCCTCTAGGATTTGTAAGGTTTTTCCATGGGTTTCAGATACTTATATTGGAGTCAGTAGGCCTAGAGAAGTGGTTTGAATGCCAAAGTAAAGACAATAGCGTTTGCCTATTTGGCTTTTCTGCTTTCATAGGTTTTGAAAAAGCATGAACTGAAGATGGCAGAATCCTCTTTGGATGATGCATTTATTGAATTCTTAAATACATTTTATGATTATAAAGTAATAATGTAATCACTGCTTATAATTTAGAATATGAATTAAAGCATAAAGAAGAAAACAAGACCACTTAAAAAAATCTATCACTCCAAAGTAAGCAGTGTGGGCTTTGACTATGGATATATGTCTTAATGAACTTATGATAATTATCTGTATACAGTTTAGCATCCTGCTTTTTTCATTTTACTTGAAACATATGTTTCCATGTCATTATATATTCCTCATAAACATGACTTTTCAGGGTTGTAAATATCCTATCATAATATATTTGACCACTTCACTACCATCTGACACTTCTATAATGTTCAATTTCTCACTGTTAAAAGTAACACTTTGAATGAAAAATCTTGCATATAAGTTTGCAGGGGGTGGGGGTGGGGTGGTGGAACATCCATAATTAGTTCACCAGGATAAAATACTAGTTGTGAAATTACTAGTTGAAAGAGCATACAGACTTTAAATAATTTTTATTAAAGGATACCATCCATCCCCGAAAGTTCACGAATCATAAATGTTAATAGTTGATGAGCTTTTAATCGAGTGAACACATCCATGGAATCAATACTCAAGTCAAAAATATTACCAACCTCCTGGAAGTCACCCTCCCAGTTCCTAAATGCCATAAAGGTAGCAGCTACACTGATCTTTGGGCTTCCCAGCTGGCACTAGTGGTAAAGAACCTACCTGCTAATGCAGGAGATGCAGGAGACCCCAGTTTGATCCCTGGGTCAGGAAGATCCCCTGGAGGAGAGCATGGCAATCCACTCCAGTATTCTTGCCTGGGAAATCCCATGGACAGAGGAACCTGGTACAGTCCATAGGACTGCAAAGAGTCAGACATGACTGAAGTCACTTAGCATGCATGATACTGACCTTTAACACAAAAAATGAATTTTACCAGTTTTTCAACTTGTTATAAATAGAATCATTGGTACAGTATGTGCTCTTTTTATCACTCAAAAGTATGCCATTAGTGGGATTCATCCACGTGGTTGGGTGTAGCAATCATTTGTTCATTCTCATTTGCTGGATGGTATTCCATTGTGTGCATATGCCGAATCCATTATCCATTCTACTGCTGATGGGCATTTGTGTTCTTTTCAATGAACATTCTAGTACATGTCTTTTGGTGAACATATGCACACATTTCTGTTGGATATGTACCTAGGAGTGGAATTACTAGGTCATAAAGATGGCATATGTTCAGCTTCAGTAGATACTGTCAGTTTTTCCCAAGTAGTTGTAGAATATGCACGTTTTAAGTCTCTTGACGCAAACTGCCATTCACAAAGATTTTCTCCCCTTACAGCATATTTTCCAGCAGCATATGAGGCACCATGTGGAACCCTTCCTAAGAGTCTCTATTATACATTTTAAAAAAACCTTTGCCACTTCAAGAAGCCAAAAAGTAGTTTCTGTGTGTGTGTTTGTGACTTCTCTGTGTTTATTTTATTTTATATTGGAGTATAGTTGATTTACAATGTTGTGTTAGTTTCAGGTGTATAGCAAAATGAATCTCTTACACAAATACATTTATCCACTCTTTTTTTACATTCTTTTCCCATATAGGCTATTACAGAGTATTGAGTACAGTACCTTGTGCTTACACAGCAGTTTCTTATTAGTTATCTGTTAATATTTTATATATGCTAGTGTGTATATGTCAATCCCCCAATTTATCCCCACTCTCCCTTAACTCCTGATAACCCTACCTTTGTTCTCTACATTCATGACTCTACTTCTAAAAGGTGATTTCTTGTTATTATGTCCATCTGTATTTCCCTGATTGCTATTGACAGTCAATAAACATTCCACAAAAAAAAAATAGAAGTTTCTAACAGGCATGTAAAAAAAAAACATTCACTTCATTTCCAAATTATCTATTAGAATGTTTGTCTATTTCATGCTGTTTTGAAAGGTTTTGCTTTATATTGAAATCATGGATGATAACTTTACATGCATACTCATATTCAAATTAATCCAGGAGTCTATTTTATGACTCTCTAACACCTTCTATTTTTTTAATATAAATTTATTTATTTTAATTGGAGGTTAATTACTTTACAATATTGTATTGGTTTTGCCATACATCAACATAAATCCACCACAGGTATACACGTGTTCCCCATCCTGAACCCCGCCCCCTCCCTCCGCGTACCATCCCTCTGGGTCATCCCAGTGCACCAGCCCCAAGCATAGAGTATCATGCATCGAACCTGGACTGGCAATTCGTTTCATATATGATATTTGATTCAGTAGGCAAATTTACTATGAACACATCATGGTCAAGGATATGTGCTACACACTCTAGTAGACACAAATTGTTCAACACATATAGACTCTGCCCTTAAATAGCTTACAGGCTATTGGCTGCATAAGACCCCCAAGTGGATATCTACAGTGCAGAGCAGCAAGCTATGCAAGTCACATGGGCAACAAGGGAGTAAGAGGCTTAAAGGGTAGAGGAAGGACTAACAACTTTTGGCTGGAGTACTAGACTACATTGAAGGCCCAGCCTCCAAGCTGAAACTTTAAAGATGAATGAGTCTTCTTCCCTACTTGAAGTTGAAGGGGAAGCATAGGCCAGGCTGGCAGTAAAGCCAAAAGATGGCCCGGGGCACATTGCAGACCACAGTTCAGTTCAGTTCAGTTCAGTAGCTCAGTCGTGTCCGACTCTGCGACCCCATGAATCACAGCACGCCAGGCCTCCCTGTCCATCACCATCTCCCGGAGTTCACTCAGACTCACGTCCATCGAGTTAGTGATGACATCCAGCCATCTCATCCTCTGTTGTCCCCTTCTCCTCCTGCCCACAATCCCTCCCAGCATCAGAGTCTTTTCCAATGAGTCAACTCTTCGCATGAGGTGGCCAAAGTACTGGAGCTTCAGCTTTAGCATCGTTCCTTCCAAAGAAATCCCAGGGCTGATCTCCTTCAGAATGGACTGGTTGGATCTCCTTGCAGTCCAAGGGACTCTCAAGAGTCTTCTCCACACCACAGTTCAAAAGCATCAATTCTTTGGTGCTCAGCCTTCTTCACAGTCCAACTCTCACATCCATACATGACCACAGGAAAAACCATAGCCTTGACTAGACGGACCTTAGTCGGCAAAGTAATGTCTCTGCTTTTGAATATACTATCTAGATTGGTCATAACTTTTCTTCCAAGGAGTAAGCGTCTTTCAATTTCATGGCTGCAGTCACCATCTGCAGTGATTTTGGAGCCCCCCAAAAATAAAGTCTGAGACTGTTTCTACTGTTTCCCCATCTATTTGCCATGAAGTGATGGGACCAGATGCCATGATCTTCGTTTTCTGAATGTTGAACTTTAAGCCAACTTTTTCACTCTCCTCTTTCACTTTCATCAAGACCACAAGTGTGTCTAAAACAAGAAGAGTAATGAAATGAATGGTGAGCTCAAAAGAAGATGAGAAGGCTATTGAAAGCCAGAGAGCCACTGTTGTCACTGTTTTAAAAGATTTCATTGGCATCCAACTGTTCCTTCATGTTCAGCCTCATGTTCCCTCTAGAAGAAATGCCTCCATTGGGCTCTGAGTGCCAGGCTAGGCTGGGTGGACTTAATATGCTCAGCTGCATGTGCACAAAACAAGGAAACCTTTGCCATCAAGGCAGGTGAGAATGTAAGCTGGGGAGACACATTTATAATGCTGGAGGCAGACTGAGTTAGTCTCAAATGTTCTCCTATTTGAAAAGGGAAGAAAAATAAAAGCAAGGGTGGACCAAAGGGAATTATGGCTTAGAGAATCCGAGGAGAGTTTATATGGAGTTGTCTTTTGTAAGAGAGAAAAACAACTGTGGATGGGAGTGAAAAGCACAGAGATAGTGCCTGAGGAGGCCCATGTGAATCGCAAGTATGCTGGCCAAAAGAACTCCAAGATTCTGATGATACTCTAATTCATCTTAGCAGTATTACAAAATATTCAGGGCTTTTCTTCTGCTTGGCATTACACTTATACCCTAACACTGTGTAGCCAAACCTGTTTTCCAGTGTTTTCCTCATTCCACTTAACACCCATCCTCCTCCCCCTGTGGTCCCCTCAACACAAGCACGTGCACATACATACACACACACATACACTCACTCACACACATACACACACGACATGGTTGGAGCACTCCCTTAGAACCACAAAAAGTCCATAAACCTACTCCCTGGCTTAGGGCCCAGCAAAAGGAAATGAGGGACTAACTGTGAGTAAGAATCACTATGCTGTGGGTCACAGGCTTATTTCCCTAATGCTATTCAAGGGCTCTAAACAAATGATCAAAAAGAACTTGTGAAAGAATGGAAGTAATTTTCCTTCCCGGAATTTGATGATCCACAGGTGGGGCAGTGGGAAAGGTCAGACCCAGGTGTAGGCAATAAAGGGTTGCATTGTTTGCAGATAATTGGAAAACAATAATAATGCCAGCTAAGCTGGTCTGCTTTCTTTTCATCATGCATTGGCAATGCTTCACCAGTCAGTGACAAAATAGTCCTCCAAAAACTCTCTGGTTGTTCTTGTTCCTTTCAAGTTTGAATGCTATAATATGTATGTAAACTTCAAGAGAGCAATTTTTAGTGATTATCCTTCAATCAGCATGGTATTCTATAAGGAAATGAATTTGGAGAACTCTCAGTCCTAGAGCCAGCCCGTGACACACACAAATCCAGCTACATAGTTTATTTCTAGAGAAAATCTAATTCCAAAAGACTCAGCTCACTCTGAATGCAGTTTCTGTCTCCAACCCCCAGGGCACTGCACAGCCCCACATTGAAACAGCAGATCCAAAATAAACAATGAGAGCCAAATGATTCTAAAGACAAAGGAACAGAAATTGAGCTACTTCAGTTTTGTCATTCCAGGGATGAAATCTCTGAACTTAGTGGCAGTCATCCTCTTGGAAATGTTTCCTCATGTGTTTTTCTTTTTCTGTTGGCTTTTATTTGTTGCTTTTCAAAAATGACAGTAATGTAATTGAAATTTATCAAACTGGTACCTTTGGGGTTTTTTTTTTTTGGTACTGTAATATTATTTATTTTGTAAGTGGCATAATATATTCATGGGCATCCCAGGTGGAACTAGTGGTAAAGAATCCGCTGGCCAATACAGGCGATGCAGGAGACACGGGTTTGATCCCTGGGTCAGAAAGATCCCCTGGAGAAGGAAATAGCAACCCACTCCAGTATTCTTGCCTGGGAAATCCCATGGACAGAGGAGACTGGCAGGCTACAGTCCATGGGGTCACAAAAGATTCAGACACAACTGAAGCAACTAAACAACAACAAATACTATGGGTAATGTCTACACATTTCGATGTTGTTTACCTATACCCTCTGCCATTATACTGTGTAGCTATTAAATGCCAGAATGTAAAAATTTTTTTATCTGGGGGCATTTAATTTATTTTGAGATGAATTCTCTCATTTTGCTTGCATGAAAGACATCCAGTGAGTGCTACATTCAAAGGGGATGGGTGAGTTTTGTGTTTCATAGAAACTAATCCTTCACATCTCTCCCTTTGTGCTAAGTAGCTGCTCATATCCGACTCTTTGTGACCCCATGGACTGTAGCCTGCCAGGCTCCTCTGTACATGGGATCCTCCAGGCAAGAATACTGGAGTGGGTTGCCATGCCCTCCTCCAAAGAATCTTCCCAACCCAGGGATTGAACTCTCATCTCTTATGTCTCCACCACTTGCAGGTGGGTTCTTTACCACTAGCACTACCTGGAAAGCATCTTTCCCATGGCCCCCATTATAGCTGTAGTTCTGCAAGACAGGCTGTGCCCTCCTTAACAGTAACCCCTTCATGCATAGTATGAGCTATGGCATCTTTTGCCCGATTCATTAGTGCAAACCCTTACATATATTTTCTGTCTCCCAGAAACTTTTTGAAGTAGTTCACCTGCTTCCAGCCCTATCATTCTTGTCATTGTCATGAGTTTATATATTTTTATTCCATTGCCTTAATTTTGGTGTTGGGAAGAAGACAAGATAAGTGCATGTGGCCAATTGGTCAGATTTAATAGAAAATGTGGCTATTGTTATTTCTAATTTTAGGATTCAATATTGATTGAAGGTGATAACAGTGCTGGTGATAAGAATCATAAGAAGACACAAATTGCGTAAAGCGAGATAAAGATTCCTACTTATGGTGCTTCCCAGGTGGCAAAGTTCTATATTCACGCCCACCCCTACCTCCATCTCTATCTGCCAACGGTCATTCCACTGTGGAGAGGAAGTTATTAGCAACGTTCAGCTACCACCCCAGGACACACAGCCTTGAATATACTCATTTGTATAACACAGGTACTCACCAAGGGCATACAGGAACAAAGAATACTTTGCTCACCTATCTCTTTACCTATTTTGTCCTACATGGTCCTCAAGTTTTTTATGTAAGAGATTCAGGATAGTAATTATCATGTTACTCATGATATCAAGATATCAAGTTTCTCGTGTTCCTTTCCTACCTACTTCTAAGTTCAGGCTATGTGCAGAAGTATTAATGTCACAGTTTGGGTTTCCAGAGCACAGAATATGAGACAGAAATTAGCATGCCAAGACCTTTATTATGGAGTATTTTAGAAGCTCATCTTGTGAAAGCGAGGGGAAGAAATCTGGAGTCAGGCAGAAGGAGAAACTGGGCTATGCTGCCAGTTCATCAAAGGTTCAGCCAATCCCACAGGTATCTGTGGAGCTGGGGTAGCCTTCCATGCTGTCTCGTGTTAGGACGAGGGGGGCTGAACCGTCAGACTACATGTGGAGGGAGAGAAGATCTTGAACAAGGCAGTTTTCTTCAGTTGGAGGCAATCTCAAGAGACAGCTAAAGATTGTCCTATAGGCAGCATTTCCAATAGTTGAGGGAGTAAGAGCTTCATTCCTGAAGAGGGATCAGTCCACCATGGTAACTGCCATGGTTGAGTTTCCCAAAAGACTGCACTCTAGAGAATGGTGTATTACTGAAATTGGTGCAGGCACACGATAATCAATTCAAATGCTTCCTGGACTAAAGTGGTACTTCTCATTCAGTTACCCTGAGGCCTTAGGGGAATGTTCCTGGTGAGGAGGCTCCCACCACTCTCCCCTCAGTACAAGTTCTAAGAGCTTCTTTGCCAAAGAAATAACAAGGGGATTAGGAGGCATGTCATAGGCTGTCACAAGTATATCCTTTCAGATCAATGAAGAAAAAGAATCAGCACAAGGCAAAGGCAGGGAGAAATAAGAATCTGTGCTCACCACTTTACATGTGCTATTTGTCCCTTTTTCATATTTATCCATGTTCTGTTGTCATTTACGTAAGGCCTAGGATAATCTTTTGTGTGTAGTGAAAAGGAAAGAAAGTGAAAGTAAGTCACTCAGTCATGTCTGACTCTTTGAGACCTGATGGACTGTACCCTGCCAGGCTCTTCTGTCCATGGGATTCTCCAGGCAAGAATATTAGAATGGGTAGCCATTTCCTTCTCCAGGGGATCTTCCTGACCCAGGGATCAAACCCGGGTCTCCCGCATTGCACACAGATTCTTTACTGTCTGAGCCACCAGATTGGTCAATAAACATTTATTTAAAGAATGAGTAAAGCAATCTCAGAAACACCACTCCCCTACTCAATCATGGTGAAGAAAAAAGGTAGTGTTGGAGAATTACCTGGAAAAGAGTATTTCTTGACTTTACTGTTTTTATGACTTATTTTAAATGTCCTGGGTGATGACTTTTTTGCTTGATCACTAAGAAGATATATGTGTTAAACTCATTGAGCAATAATCACACTGACTACCTCTTATGATGGCGTCCATTTCATATTGTGTTCCAGAAATGATGAATTAAAATCCTGCTTTGGATTCAGCCCTTGCTCACTGTACTGTCTGCTTTTCCTATGGGTGACCAGTAACCAATGCTGAAGGTCAAGGTATATGTCTCTGACATTAATGATATTTTCAAAGCCTGCTATTTCAACAATGAAAACAAATAAGAAAGACAGAAACAAAAATGTACATTGAGTGCATAGTATCTAAATGCTGTTGGGTGTTATTTGTTAGACAACAGATTAGCCTTGTGAACAAGAAATTTCTAAACTGGAAGGTTCCCCATGGAGAGCTCTCATCAGTTTCTTTGTCTTTCTGTCCAAAATGTTTAAGTAGCCTGCCCTGATAGCCAGTTAACTACTGTAAGGCAATGGAGCCCATGTTCTCCCTATATTCTAAGCCTTGGTTTTCAGGCGTCTGGAAGAAATTACCCTGCCACGACTGCACTGATGCTCCAGGCTTGACACTGAGCAACATAACAAGAGCACAATGTTTTTTAGAAACACAAAGTGAAAACGGGCCAAACTGGAAACCTGTGTCATTTCTCTCAAGACTATTCCAAGCATTCTCCCAAGGTCCTTACCAACACATGAATCTCAGAATCACCAAGATTCTACTCAGTGGCCATCACCCATTTACTCACACACACATAAAGAGATGGTGACACCTGTAAGATACTGCTGAGCATTCAATGCATTGTTAAAGCATTCTCCTTCACTGCTGCTGTTGCCACTGCCATGAATGCTGAGAAATTCTCATTCTATTCCTGTGGCCAGGCTGTACTCCTGATGCTGACTCATAAGAACAAACTACAATCTGTATATTAATAGGTTACAATATCCTGGACTAAGGAAATACCTATAATCCAAAATTGGAGCCTGGGCTTTCACTTCAGACCACAGGACATTAAATAATTCCTCAAACATCCTCTGAAGCTGGTCTTTAAGAGAGATAATATGAACAAAGAAGATAATTTGACTCTTCACAAAGTATAAGGGTATTTGCAATATATGCTAAATGCCCAAACTTATTACCACAAAATTTGGCTTTAAATTACCAGGAACCATTCATGTCTAGAATTTTTAGTTATAGAAATTTCCAAGATCCTTGTCTTTTATAAGTTAAGATCTAATTTCTGAGTCAAGTTCAGTTCATGTGATTGTATGACTGCTGCTGCTGCTAAGTCGCTCAGTTGTGTCTAACTCTTCACAACCCCATGGACTACAGCCTACCAGCCTCCTCCATCCATGGGATTTTCCAGGCAAGAGTACTGGAGTGGGGTGCCATTGCCTTCTCCGGTAATTGTATGGGAAAATTGTTAAAAGAGTGAAAAGGGTTCCCTAATTTTTTAGTCAAATAAAAATTTTATTTCTACCATGGGAGAATATGAAGAGACAGGGGAAAGAGGAAAACAAATGTGTAAGAAACACATTTAAGGATATCTATCTATCCCCAAACAAGCCTGTTTTTCCGAGAACTGTTTTTGTCACCCATAGCGATGGAGCCCTGGCAACCATGTCTGTATTATGGAACCCTGAGTCTCAGGTCACACAGCTGATTGGATCCAGGGCAGACTCTGCCTCCAAGCTGGACCAATCACAGTCTTTCTCCTTGGACTGTACAGGTAAGATTCTTTATATCTGGTCAGTCTCTTGATACTGGAAGAAAGAACAGACAAATGTGAAAAAAGCAGGGCAGTCATTACCTACCACTCATGGGGAGAAGCCAGTCTTCAAATAATCAAGAGTGGGGAAGCCACAGTGGGAGAGATCAAAAAGTATGACAGACAGACAACCACAAATTACTGTTTGAATTTTTAACTCATAGTTCCAACTCACAAAGAGGCTTAGCTCCACTCCCTGCATTTCCGTTCTGTGGTTATCCTTGTATTCGCATAAGAAATTCCTCTTTTTGGCATAAACGAGTTTGCGTGGGTTTCTATTTCTTACAACTAAAAGAACCTTGTCTATGACAAGCAGGATTATTCCATTAACATCACTGAGTAGTAACTAGAATCACACTGTATCATTTCTTGTTTGTACAGTCTTCAGTGTATGTTAGTTACAGATCTGAAAACTGTAAAACCTCTACATTTTCCATCTCAATCAGTGTGTGTGTGTGTGTGCACGCAAGTGTGCATGCTCAGTCATGTCTGACTCTTCGTGACCCCATGGACTGTAGCCCACCAGGCTCCTCTATCCATGGAATTCTCCAAGCAAGAATACTGGAGTGGGTTGCCATGCCCTTCTCCAGGGGATCTTCCTGACCCAGGGATCAAACCCACATCTCTTGCATCTCCAACAATGCAGGTGGATTCTTTACCACTAGGGCTACCTGGGAAGTCCAACATGAGACCAAATACACTGAGGAGAGAATGGGCTTGGGAAACAGGCAGGACACCAGAAGACAGAGGTTAAAACACTCCCTAACCCGTGCACTCAAGTTTCAGCAATGGAAATAGTGTTTCACTCTCCTGAGATGGAGAGCATGATTCAGTCCTCTAAATTATGAGGGTCGGAAAGGAGAAAGAGGAGAGAAGATACAAGAACCCTGAGAAGAGCACTAATGTACTGGGTCCAAAAAATGGAAAAAATGTGGGGACTTTAAAATTGATTCAAGTGTTCAGTTTCTCTTTGTTCTGCTAAATAATCTTGCATAGGGGACTGGAGAAGCAGCCTGTTATAAAGTTGTCTTTCTAGCTCTAAATGTAGTGTTGAGTCATGCTGCCTCTCATGGGTTTGGATAAGGGAACAAGAAGAAAGGATAATAACACTGATAACTGCAATAACTGTAGCAGCTAACATATTCCTTAGCTTCAGTTCAGTTCAGTTCAGTCTCTCAGTTGTGTCCGACTCTTTGTGACCCCATGAATCGCAGCACGCCAGGCCTCCCTGTCCATCACCATCTCCCAGAATTCACTCAGACTCACGTCCATCGAGTCAGTGATGCCATCCAGCCATCTCATCCTCTGTCGTCCCCTTCTCCTCCTGCCCACAATCCCTCCCAGCAGCAGAGTCTTTTCCAATGAGTCAGCTCTTCGCATGAGGTGGCCAAAGTACTGGAGCTTCAGCTTTAGCATCATTCCTTCCAAAGAAATCCCAGGGCTGATCTCCTTCAGAATGCATGGGTTGGATCTCCTTGCAGTCCAAGGGACTCTCAAGAGTCTTCTCTAACACCACAGTTCAAAAGCATCAATTCTTCGGCGCTCAGCCTTCTTCACAGTCCAACTCTCACATCCATACATGACCACAGGAAAAACCATAGCCTTGACTAGATAGACCTTAGTTGGCAAAGTAATGTCTCTGCTTTTGAATATACTATCTAGGTTGGTCATAACTTTTCTTCCAAGGAGTAAGCGTCTTTTAATTTCATGGCTTCAGTCACCATCTGTGTGATTTTGGAGCCCCCCAAAATAAACTCTGACACTGTTTCCACTGTTTCCCCATCTATTTGCCATGAAGTGATAGGACCGGATGCCATGATCTTCATTCTCTGAATGTTGAGTTTTAAGCCAACTTTTTCACTCTCCACTTCCACTTTCATCAAGAGGTTTTTTAGTAACATATATATAATGTAGTCCTTGTTGAGCTACCGTGAGCAGTTAACCAACTCATTTAAGCTTCAAAACAGCCCCAATGAGGCAGATATTATTATGATCTCTATTTTATGAATAAAGAAACTGAAGCTCAAAATGGTTAGGTAAAATTTCAAGAATGAACAGCTAACAATTGTGGAACTGGTATTCAGACCCAAGTGATCTGACTCCAGGGTCGGAGTCTTAACTTCTAAATTGTGCTGCAACAAAAGACAAATGGAAGAATTGGCCATTTGAAGTTCAAAAATAGATGTTGAAGTCCTCTTTGCCCAAATGAATCCCTAATCTCATTCACTGGGCTTCTAATTCAAGCCTCTTCCTCCACTCCCAAGTGGGTCTGGATGCTGACAGGAAGTAGAGGGTATTCGCATGATTTTAAAGAGTTTAATTAAGGAGCTGTTTACAAGGTTGGTTCCTTGAGGGGATACCTTTCATCCAAGGTAAGGAACAGTGGCTGCGCTTTGCTGAAGCAGCCGTGAAGAGATACCCCACGCCCAAGGCAAGAGAAACCCAAGTAAGATGGTAGGTGTTGCAAGAGAGCATCAGAGGGCAGACACACTGAAACCATACTCACAGAAAACGAGTCAATCTAATCACACTAGGACCACAGCCTTGTCGAACTCAATGAAACTAAGCCATGCCCGCGGGGCAACCCAAGACGGGCAGGTCATGGTGGAGAGGTCTGACAGAATGTGGTCCACTGGAGAAGGGAATGGCAAACCACTTCAGTATTCTTGCCTTGAGAACTCCATGGACAGTATGAAAAGGCAAAATGATAGGATACTGAAAGAGGAACTCCCCAGGTCAGTAGGTGCCCAATATGCTACTGGAGATCAGTGGAGAAATAACTCCAGAAAGAATGACGGGATGGAGCCAAAGCAAAAACAACACCCAGCTGTGGATGTGACTGGTGAGAGAAGCAAGGTCCGATGCTATAAAGAGCAATATTGCATAGGAACCTGGAATGTCAGATCCATGAACCAACGCAAATTGGAAGTGGTCAAACAAGAGATGGCAAGAGTGAATGTCGACATTCTAGGAATCATGGAACTAAAATGGACTGGAATGGGTGAATTTAACTCAGATGATCATTATATCTACTACTGCAGGCAGGAATCCCTCAGAAGAAATGGAGTAGCCATCATGGTCAACAAAAGAGTCTGAAATGCAGTACTTGGATGCAGTCTCAAAAATGACAGAATGATCTCTGTTTATTTCCAAGGCAAACCATTGAATATCACAGTAATCCAAGTCTATGCCCCAACCAGTAACACTGAAGAAGCTGAAGTTGAACAGTTCTACGAAGACCTACAAGACCTTTTAGAACTAACACCCAAAAAAGATGTCCTTTTCATTACAGGGAACTAGAATGCAAAAGTAGGAATCAAGAAACACCTGGACTAACAGGTAAATTTGGCCTTGGAATGTGGAATGAAGCAGGGCAAAGACTAATAGAGTTTTGCCAAGAAAATGCACTGGTCATAGCAAACACCCTCTTCCAACAACACAAGAGAAGACTCTACACATGGACATCACCAGATGGTCAACACCAAAATCAGATTGATTATATTCTTTGCAGCCAAAGATGGAGAAGCTCTATACAGTCAACAAAAATAAGACCAGGAGCTGACTGTGGCTCAGATCATGAACTCCTTATTACCAAATTCAGACTTAAATTGAAGAAAGCAGGGGAAACTGCTAGATCACTCAGGTATGACCTAAATCAAATCCCTTATGATTATTCCGTGGAAGTGAGAAATAGATTTAAGGGCCTAGATCTGATAGAGTGCTGATGAACTATGGACTGAGGTTTGTGACATTGTACAGGAGACAGGGATCAAGACCATCCCCATGGAAAAGAAATGCAAAAAAGCAAAATGGCTGTCTGGGAAGGCCTTACAAATAGCTGTGAAAAGAACAGAGGCTAAAAACAAAGGAGAAAAGGAAAGATATAAGCATCTGAATGCAGAGTTCCAAAGAATAACAAGAAGAGATAAGAAAGCCTTCTCTAGCAATAAATGCAAAGAAATAGAGGAAAACAACAGAATGGGTAATACTAGAGATCTCTTCAAGAAAATTAGAGATACCAAGGGAACATTTCATGCAAAGATGGGCTCAATAAAGGACAGAAATGGTATGGACCTAACAGAAGCAGAAGATATTAAGAAGAGGTGGCAAGAATACACAGAAGAACCACACAAAAAAGATCTTCATGACCCAGATAATCATGATGGTGTGATCACTCACCTAGAGCCAGACATCCTGTAATGTGAAGTCAAGAGGGCCTTAGGAAGCATCACTATGAACAAACCTAGTGGAGGTGATGGAATTCCAATGGAGCTATTTCAAATCATGAAAGATGATGCTGTGAAAGTGCTACACTCAATATGCCAGCAAATTTGGAAAACTCAGCAGTGGCCACAGGACTGGAAAAGGTCAGTTTTCATTCCAATCCCAAAGAAAGGCAATGCCAAAGAATGCTCAAACTACTGCACAATTGCACTCATCTCACACGCTAGTAAAGTAATGCTCAAAATTCTCCAAGCCAGGCTTCAGCAATACGTGAACCATGAACTTCCTGATGTTCAAGCTGGTTTTAGAAAAGGCAGAGGAACCAGAGATCAAATTGCCAACATCTGCTGGATCATGGAAAAAGCAAGAGAGTTCCAGAAAAACATCTATTTCTGCTTCATTGACTTTGCCAAAGCCTTTGACTGTGTGGATCACAATAAACTGTGGAAAATTTTGAAAGAGATGGGAATACCAGACCACCTGACCTGCCTCTTGAGGAATCTGTCTGCAGGTCAGGAAGCAACAGTTAGAACTGGACATGGAACAACAGACTGGTTAAAAATAGGAAAAAGAGTAAGTCAAGGCTGTATATTGTCACCCTGCTTATTTAACTTCTATGCAGAGTACATCATGAGAAAGGCTGGACTGGAAGAAACACAAGCTGGAATCAAGATTGCCAGGAGAAATATCAGTAACCTCAGATATACAGATGATACCACCCTTATGGCAGAAAGTGAAGAGGAACTAAAAAGCCTCTTGATGAAACTGAAAGAGGAGAGTGAAAAAGTTGGCTTAAAGCTCAACATTCAGAAAACGAAGATCATGGCATCTGGTCCCATCACTTCATGGCAAATAGATGGGGAAACAGTGGAAACAGTGTCAGAGTTTATTTTTTTTGGCTCCAAAATCACTGCAGATGGTGACTGCAGCCATGAAATTAAAAGACGCTTACTCCTTGGAAGAAAAGTTATGACCAACCTAGATAGCATACTCAAAAGCAGAGACATTACTTTGCCAACAAAGGTCTGTCTAGTCAAGGCTATGGTTTTTCCTGTGGTCACGTATGGATGTGAGAGTTGGACTGTGAAGAAGGCTGAGCACCAAAGAATTGATGCTTTTGAACTGTGGTGTTAGAGAAGACTCTTGAGAGTCCCTTGGACTGCAAGGAGATCCAACCCATGCATTCTGAAGGAGATCAGCCCTGGGATTTCTTTGGAAGGAATGATGCTAAAGCTGAAGCTCCAGTACTTTGGCCACCTCATGCGAAGAGTTGACTCATTGGAAAAGACTCTGATGCTGGGAGGGATTGGGGGCAGGAGGAGAAGGGGACAACAGAGGATGAAATGGCTGGATGGCATCGATGGACGTGAGTCTGAGTGAATTCTGGGAGATGGTGATGGACAGGGGGGCCTGGCGTGCTGCGATTCATGGGGTCACAAAGAGTCGGACACAACTGAGCGACTGAACTGAACTTACAAGGTTGGGCAGAATTAAGAGAATGCAACAGGTAATGGTGAAGCACTGCAAGCACTCCTATAATCCCCAGAGCTGAATCAGCAAGAGGAAGGAACCTGGAAAGACCTGTGGCTATAGGAGAGGATCAATGGGATGGCCATCAGCAGAGAAATGGAACCTTTCCATCTTTGACCTTGAGGCAACTCTGGGTATAAATATCCTAACCTCTCTCATTCTCTTCCTGCCCTCTGTTCTCTTGCAAGTGCTGGCTGTTTGCCAAAATCAACGAGAACATGGGCAAAAGGGTGCATTGTTGCAGCTCATACAGCTCAGTTCCTGGGGAAGAGAGCAGAAGAAAGGGAGCACAGATCTAAAGACGCAAGTGCAGAATATCCATGACACTGACTGTCCTGCCAAGGCCTCCAAAAGCAGGAAAATGTGATTTTTAAAAAAACATAAAACAGTGAAATTGAAACACAAGAAAAGGAAGTCAAGACAGGAAAATGGGAGTGAACTAAAAATTCTGAAACCCTGGAACATGGAAAACTGATAGGATTTGTTTATGGAAAAAATAACTGGGAACCAGAAACTTAAAGTATCAGGGCAAATATGTAGGTAGGTTTAGTTGCTAAGTTGTGTCTGACTTTTGCAACCCCATGGACTGTAGCCTGCCAGGTTCCTCTGTCCATGGGATTTCCCAGGCAAGAATACTGGAGTAAGGTGCCATTTCCTTCTCCAGGGGATCTTCCTGACCCAGGGATCAAACCCAGGTCTCCTGCATTGCAGGCAGATTCTTTACCAACTGAGCCACCAGGGAAGCCTGTGTAACTATCTTCAAGGGTTTAAGATGAGCATTAACTAATTTTAAGACTGAAAAAGCCTCTAAGGTACTTCATTAGAGAATTGTCTTAGGTACACACTGTCAGTGGGTTTTCACTACCTGCCCCCCATTGTTATGTAGGGTGTCAATCTTTTAAAATAAAAAGGTAAGTGATTTGGCCAGTAAAATCAAGTTTGTTTGGGAATAGCATAAGAATTGCAACTGGGGGCAACCAAACTATGGCAAATGATAGGCAAGCCCAGAGAACAGAGGATAGTGTTCTTCTACAGAGGAAAGGAGAAAGTTGGGAGGGGTTGTTTTGAACAAAAGTTCATTGGAGGAAAATGAGAGTTTGAAGTAGTGATGGTTTCTCATTGGCTGCAGGAAAGAATTCCTTGTTGTTGACTGCCTAGAGAAAATCTCCCTTATTCCTGCAGGACTATGCAAGTTTTTATGAATGGTACATACATGAGAACTTTCCCTTCATGGCTTACAAACTCCAATTCTGAGTTAGATTTCCTTAACACATTTGTCGGAGAAGGCAATGGCACCCCACTCCAGTACTCTTTCCTGGAAAATCCCATGGACAGAGGAGCCTGGAAGGCTGTAGTCCATGGCGTCACTGAAGGTCGGACAAGACTGAGTGACTTCACTTTCACTTTTCACTTTCATGTCTTGGAGAAGGAAATGGCAACCCACTGTTGATTCTCCAGTGTTCTTGCCTGGAGAACCCCAGGGACAGGCGAGCCTGGTAGGCTGCCATCTCTGGGGTCACACAGAGTCGGACACGACTGAAGTGACTTAGCAGTGGCAACACATTTGCACAAGAGCATACATAGTGGATACAGCATCAGGCTAAATATGAACTGACATCCAAGAATCACTAGAAATTTGAGGAAGGTCATATTTGGGTTAATGGCAAAGAATCCGCCTACAGTGCAGGAGACACAGGAGACTCAGGTTTGATCCCTGGGTCAGGAAGATCCCCTGAAGAAGGAAATGGCAAGTCACTCCAATATTCTTGCCTGGGAAATCCCACAGACAGAGGAGCCTGCTGGGCTACAGCCCATGGGGTTGCAAAGAGTTGGACACAACTAAGCGGCAAGGCATACACACATGTTATGAAAAAACAAAGATGAACAAATAGAACTGGATTAAAAGGAAATGGGCATAATTAAAGGAAGAGAGAAAAACATTTTTCCAGAATCAAGTGAATATTCAGATTCTTCTCTGCATGCAGACCTCCCCCTGAGAATCAAACTCATTTTCAAATGCCAGCTGGACACACAGCAATGCGAAGTCCTAAAATAACTGGCTTTTTCCATCTCCAAACATTTTATCATTCCTGAGTTCTTAATCTCCATCCACAACATAACCATCCATGCAATTTCTAGGATGATAAATCTCACTTTACTTTTTTTCTATTTCTCACCCCTACTTTAAGTCTCATCTCTAACCCCCATTGATTTCATCTCAGAAATGCCTCTTAAAATACAATTTCCATCTCAGTTCCCATGATCCCAATAAGGGATGTCTTTCATTGTCTTTAATCTGAACTTTGTCAACCACCCTTGTGTCAGTCAGGGTTCTGACAGAGAAACAGAACTAATAGGAGAGAGCTGTGCTGATTGTGGGAAACTGACAAATCTAAAATACAAAGGGCAGGCCAGTAGGCTGCAAACCTTTAGGTGGTGAGCTTCTGCTGCCATCCACAGGCAGAATTTCTTCTTCTTTATGAATAACTCAGTTTGCCCCTCAAGGCCTTTCAACTGATTAGGCCAGGCCCACCCAGATCACCTAAAATCATCTCCTCTACTTAAAGCTAATTGATTAGAGATGTTAATCATGTCTAGAAAATCACTGGGGACTGTAGCCTAATCAAGTTGATACATAAAGCTGACCATCACAGCTCCTCATTGCTTCCTCCCTCTCAACAGCGATTTCTCTCCCCTTCATCCTGTGTAACAATGGATGTCAAGCAAGGAGCCACATCAGAATCTCCTGGAGGGCTTTATACACACACACATATACACACAAACACATACACTACTATTCCCACCATATGGCTCCAAGGTTATCTATCTCCAATGCCTATCTAATTATACTACTTTAAAATCTGGGAACCTCCCTGGTGGTCCAGTGGTTAAGAATCTGCCTTGAAGTGGATGTGGGTTTGACTCCTGGTTGGGTCAACTAAAGCCTGCATGCTGCAACAAAAGATTCTTCATACCACAACTAGAACCTGACACAGCCAAAAATAAATAAATAATTTTTTAAAAAAATAAAATCTGTGCCTCATCATTAAATATAGTGTACAGTCCAAATCCCTTAGCTATACTTCCAAAGCCTCAAGATTTGGCCCTATCTCCTCTCCTAGTTTCAACTTTTGACACTCTTACCCACAGCCACAACAATGACCTCTGGCTCCTGCATTGGCAGGTGGATTCTTTCCCACTGAGCCACCAGGGAAGCCCATACACATTATATACTCTTTCTTTATATTATTTTCCATTACCTTTTATCCCAGGATCTTGAATATAGTTCCCTGTGCTATACAGTAAGACCTGGTTGTTTATCCAATCAGTCTGCTTTTGGGTGTGGTGAAAGACGATATAAACCAAGACAGCATGCTCAGTTCAGTTCAGTTTAGTTCAGTCGCTCAGTCATGTCCGACTCTTTGCGACCCCATGAATCGCAGCACGCTAGGCCTCCCTGTCCATCACCAACTCCCAGAGTTCACTCAGACTCACGTCCATCGAGTCCGTGATGACATCCAGCCATCTCATCCTGGGTCGTCCCCTTCTCCTCCTGGCCCCAATCCCTCCCAGCATCAGAGTCTTTTCCAATGAGTCAACTCTTCGCATCAGGTGGCCAAAGTACTGGAGTTTCAGCTTTAGCATCATTCCTTCCAAAGAAATCCCAGGGCTGATCTCCTTCAGAATGGATGGGTTGGATCTCCTTGCTGTCCAAGAGACTCTCAAGAGTCTTCTCCAACACCACAGTTCAAAATCGTCAATTCTTTGGCACTCAGCCTTCTTCACAGTCCAACTCTCACATCCATACATGGCTACTGGAAAAACCATAGCCTTGACTAGACTGACCTCAGTTGGCAAAGTAATGTCTCTGTTTTTGAATATACTATCTAGGTTGGTCATAACTTTTCTTCCAAGGAGTAAGCGTCTTTTAATTTAATGGCTGCAGTCACTAGACATGCATAATAGTGGAAAGAAGGATAAGTCTAAAAGAAGAAGCATTCCATAATATAAAGAGGTGGGAGAGTCAACACAACCCTGTTTATTGGAGTCTGTGGGACAGGAGAGAGGGCCTACCCACCTTCCTCTGGGTATGTTCAGCCCAGCTGGACCCAAAACCTCAACAGAGGGCACCATATAGATGATTTGACTGAACTATTTACCTTACCCAACTTTCACTTAATTTATACTTCTACCTTAGAAAAATGTAGATAGAATTGGAGTTTAACTCAAGAAATTTATGTTAAACAGACTCAAAACCTAACTTGATAGAGCTGAGCCATAAAAATATTGTTCCTGTAAATAAACAGCAACTTTTCCTTTCTCATCTGAAGTCAGATGGAGAGGAAATAAATTAGAAGGTGGCAAGCGTACTGCATCCCAACCATTGTTTATAGCTCTCTTTACTTAGCTATTCTAAATCATGCATTGCTGCTAAGGGTCATAAAGATATCACATTTTCCACACAGCAAGAGAAATGAGAGGTGAGGGAGGAGAATGTTATTTTGCAGGAAGGGGAACAGAGCTCTAGAGATTTATCTGGGCCTGCAATGGAGGAACTGGCTGGCCAGGAAGTTTGCATTCAGAGCATCAGAATTCCAGGCATTTGCTTAAGCTAGAAGGCCCAGAAATGGATGAGCTGCCAGGCCTTCTGTAAACACAGTCACAGCCAGATCCCTCGTATCTTCCAGTTAAGTGATGTCACCCAGCTCTTCCCCACTGAGAAATGTTTAGGTATGTGGTTGCTAGCAATCTCCAACCAAGAATTTTCTGAAAGACTGGTATTAATAAAAATTCAGTTAAAACCATGGACACATTGAAATAGCATCTACTATATGTAGGCAGTGTAGTAGTAGAAAGTGTATGACATCCACGGGTGTCTAGGTGGTTAAGGAAGCTTTCCATGAGGAGATTGCTTACCTCCTCTGCCCCAAAGTCTTGGCAGCAATTACAATTCTTGGACTTTCTTTTTGAATTAGCTATATGAAATGACCCTTGGAGAGGGAGATGGCCACCCACTCCAGTATCCTTGCCTGGGAAATCCCATGGACAAAGGAGCCTGGTGGGCTACAGTCCATGGAGTAACAAGAGTTGGACATGACTGAGCAACTAAACAACAGGACCTAGAGGGATTCATTAATAGAGGACTTTATGAAGAAAACCAAAGGTTCATTCAAATAATTGAATCCACCTTTAGTAACAATTAAAATATATGTGTTCCTCTTTATATTCATGTGATAATATAAGAATCCTAGTCATGCTCATGCTGTGTATATTTGTGATATGTTCATCTAAAACTGTGAGAACTATCATAGCTTAATCACTTTGTATGGGCCAAGTACCATGCTAAGCATTTTATATTCATGAACTGAGCTAATATTAACAAAACTCTTTGTGGCATTTATTATGATCATCATTTTGAAAAATAAGACAATGAAGCTCAGAGAGATAAATCAACTTGCCCACTGATACACAGCCAAAAAGTGGTAGAGATTGGATTTGAACCCATAAACAGTGATTCAAAAGCCCATGCTCTTAATTACTATATTAAAAAATTAATTTCCATGCTCTCTTCACATTATTTAACTAGATGCACAGGCTTGATATTAGAGATTTACTTAATCTTTGAAATGAGATTATAAGGCCCTCAATAGAAAATATCTCTTCATTCTTTTCTAATTAATTACCAGGCATTATTGAACTTTTGTTAGATATAGAGAACACTAAACCATGTACCCGGGAAACAAAGGTAACTAGGACAGAAAGCCTTACTTACACTGAATTTTATTTATATCTATCTATATCTACATCTACACCTATACCTGTATCTATGTTGTTAACCACAGAAACTAGTGTAAACTCATATAGAGTTGGCAGGAAATGGTCAAGCAACAAAACCTAGGTTCCTGGGGCCAAGGAAGATGTTAAATGCTTAAAGACCTCCATTCTGAAAGCACTTCATAAATCCAATTATTTGTAAGTTCAACAAAGCTAGCCTAGGTACCCAACTAACACAATCAACTGTATAGTACTGTACTGTAATAAGTTGATAATACATTTCACAGAAATAATACATAAAACAAAAAATCACAGTAAAGTCCACAAAAGCACAGTCACTTGTAGAGGATACATACACATGACAATGTAAGCCAGACCATGTGAACTAACTTACATGATTGGACATGCAAACACACGCTTGCATCTTTGAAAGTTTGTAACTTGAAGGATCATGTGTAGGGGACTTACTATATATCATAAAGGAGACATTTCTGGGTAGTAGGGAGAGGTTTTGATGGGTACTATAGAGAAATCAGAGAGTATATTTGTTAAATATTGTTGCTCTGGAATCAGACAGACCTTGTTTCAAGCCATGGCTTCTACAGTGAGATCTTAGACAAACTACTTAACACCTCTGTATTAGTGCTGCTATAACAAGAGACTTCCCTGGTGGCTCAATGGTAAAGAATCCACCTGGCAATGGAGGAAGTGCAGGATCAATCCCTGGGTTGGGAAGATTCCCTGGCCTAAGAAATGGCAACCCACTCCAGTGTTCCTGCCTGGGAAATCCCATGGACATAGGAGCCTGGCAGGCTGCAGTCCATGGGGTCACAAAAGAGTTGGACACGGCTTAGCAACTGAGCTGCTATAACAAATTATCACTAACTGGGTGGCTCAAAATAACAAGTTTCTTCTTTAATAATTCAGGAGGCCACAAATCCTAAATCAAGCTGTCGGATGGGTTGGTTCTTTTCTAAAGGCTCTGAGGAAGAAATGGCCCCATGCCCCTCTTTTGGCTGGAGTTTGCTAGCAATGCTTAGTGTTCCTTGACTTCCTTGACATCACTCCAATCTCTGCCTCTGTTTTTACAGGACTCTTCTCTCTGGGTTTCTGTGTGCCTTCTCCTTCTATAATGACTTGGGTCCTTGGACTAGAGGCCCATTCTACTCTTATGTGACCTCATCTAAGCTAATTACATTTGCAAAGACCCTATTTCCAAATTAACTCACATTCTGTAGTTCTGGGTGGACATGAATTTGGAGGTCACACTATTCAACCTACTATATCCTCTAAGCCTCAGTTCCTCACCTGTAAAATGTGGATAATAGTGTGCTTCTCTTCTGAAGCTATTGTAAAAAATTAAGTGAAAAATACATGTATCGTCCCAGTACTTAGTAAGATGTCAACAAATGTTAGTTATAAATAACAGCTCTAAAACCTTAATGACCAGCCTGAAATATCTTCCTGCCGTAAGGTAGAACAGGCTCTATGGCCACTGTGAGCAGAGTAAAGGTCTAAGGCAGACAGATAGAGGAAATGGAGATGACAAGTAGCTGGTTGTATTCTATATACTTACTTTATTTCAGTGTGAAAGAGGACACACTGTACTGTATGAGCTAGAGGACAGACCATTTCAAAACAAGAATAGCAGAGTGATCTAAGTAAGGCATTGGTCAACTGTACAACAAGTATAGTGACTGCACAATTGCAGATAGACCAACTGAATTCTCTACAATTAATATAATAGCTCTTTTATAAGGAAGGGGCCAATTTGAACTGGCATGGGTTACAGAATACAAAAGAACCACAAGAAGAGAATGTACGTGACTGGGTGTTTCAGTTATCTATTACTATGGAACAATCCATGTCAAAGTTTGAAAGTGAAAGTGTTAGTCACTCAGTAGTGTCCAACTGTTTTCAACCCCATGGACTGTAACCCACCAGGCTCCTCTGTCTATGGGATTCTCCAGGCAAGAATACTGGACTGGGTAGTCATTCCTTTCTCCAGGGATTCTTCCCGACCAAGAGATTGAACCTGGATCTTCTGCACTGCAGGCAAATTCTTTACCAACTGAGCCATGAGGGAAGCCCAGGCGGCTTAAAACAACCATAATCATTTATTCTCTAAAAGAAATTGTGTAAAACTGGAGTTAGTTCTTTAAATGTTTGGTGGAATTCGCCAGTGAAACCATCTAGGCCTGAAGATTGCTGTTTTGGGAAGCTTTCAATTACAAATTCAATTTTTTTAATAGGTTACAGATCTATTCATATTGTCTATTTCATCTTGGTGAGTTTTGGTAGTCTGTGCTTTTTGAGGAATTGGTTCATCTCAGCTGTCAATTTCATAAATGTAAAGTTATTCATAGTATTCCCTTATTATCCTTTTAATGGTTGTAGGGTCTGTACTGATAGTCCATTTAATTAGTGATTTTTGTGATTTGTATATTCTCACTTTTTATCTTTGTAAGTCTTGTTAGGAATTTTTTTTATTGATTTTTGAAAATAACTAGCTTTTTTGAGTCATTGATTTTCTCTGTTCTTTTCCTATTTTCAACTTCATGTATTTCTGTTCTTATCTTTATTATTTCCTTCCTTCTGCTTGATTTGGATTTATTTTGCTTTTCTAGTTTCTTGAAGTAGTTGTTTAGATTATGGAACTGACACTTTTTTCTTTTCTAATGTAAAATTTAGTGCTATAAATTTCTCCCTCAGTATCACTTTGACTGTATCCCACATATTTTGATATGTTGTCTTTTCAGTTTCGTTATTTTCTGTTCTTTTTAATAATTTTCTTTCAGATGTCCTCTTTGATCCATCGATTACTCACATGTGTTGTTTAATTTATAAATATTCTGATATTTTCCTGTTTATTTTTCTATTATTTTTAGTTTGATTCTGCTCTGATAAGAAAACATACTGTATATGATTTCAATTCTTTTAAATTTGTTGAGGTATGATTAATTGCCTAAGATATGGTCTATCTTGGCCGTGTGAAATGTTCTGTGGACACTTGGAAAATGTGTATTCTATTATTATTTGGCCAAGTGTTCTATATATGTCCATTAAATCTTGGTTAATGATGTTTTTCAGTTCTACATGCTTGCCATTTTGCTCTCCAGTAATTCTATCCATTTCTGTGAGTGGACTGTTGAAGTCCCCGATTATAAATACATGTGTGCTCAGTTGCTTCAGTTGTCTCTGGCTCTTTGTGACCCCATGGACTGTAGCCTGCCAGGATCCTCTGTCCATGGTGATTCTCCAGGCAAGAATACTGGAGTAGGTTTCCATTTCTTTCTCCAAAAATTATAGAATTATAATTATATAAAAGTATTACAATTATATAAAATTATTATAATTACAGGTTTACCTAAATTTCCCTTTGACTCTGTCAGATTTTGCTTCACATATTTTGAAGCTCTGTTGTTTTGTTAGGTAGTTAGTCAGACATGAGTGGTCCCCAGCCTAACTGGGACAGGGTCATCTTTCCCTCCTTCACCTAAACACTGGTGTCCAGATCACACACAGAGATCCTCCCTTTTTGTGGTCAAAGACCACGAAGTTGCCAGCCTTATCAGTACTAAGCAAGCTAAAACCCACGAGCACAGGTGCAAGTGAACCAAGACCTAAACAAAATAACCTGGGTTTATTATGCCAAATTTGTAATAAATGAGCATTTTGTTTTTTGCACCCCCGCCCCTGTGGGTTTCACTTCGGTGATGGTGGGTAAGTACCTGTGCACAACGAAAAAAGTTATACAAACTAAAGTTGCCAGTCAACTTGTCAAAACAACAATGTAGGACATAGGAAGGGACATTCCACCACTCTGAAAAACCAGCCCTTCCAACATTATGGGACTGCTTCTGGTTTCCAGACAGCACACTCTCATCCTTTCTTGGGAGTGTACTTTCATTTTGCTTAATAACACTCTTGTTACTTAAAACTGCTGTGTGTATCTCATCTGAGTTCTTTCCCTCAAGAGAACAAGAACAGAGGAATTTGACATTCTGCTGGTAACACTATTATACTTACATATATAGGATCATTATGTCTTTTTAGTTGATGATTATTTTATCATTAGGTAATGCCCTTCTTTGTCTTGGTAATTTTCTTTGCTCTGAAGTTTACTTATTATATTAACATAGATACTCCTATTTTTTAAAATTAATGAATACATCCTCTATCTTTTCTATCCTCTTACTTTCAACCCATCTATGCTGTTGTATTTAGAGTTTCCAAGGTAGCTCAATGGTAAAGAATCCACCTGCCAATACAAGAGATGCAGGAGACATGGGTTTGATCCTTGGGTCGGGAAGATCCCTTGAGGAGGAAATGGCAACCCACTCCAGTATTCTTGCCTGAACATCTCATGGACTGAGGAGCCTGGTGGGCTATAGTCCATGGGGTCACAAAGAGTCAGACACAACTTAGTAACTGAGCACACACATTTCATGTGAGTCTCATGTAGATAGTATTTAGTGAGATCATGTTTTTTCTTCATTTTCAGTCTCAGTTCAGTCGCTCAGTCGTGTCTGACTCTTTGCGACCCCATGGACTGCAGCACGCCAGGCCTACCTGTCCATCACCAACTCCCAGAGCTTACTCAAACTCAGGTCCATTGAGTTGGTGATGCCATCCAACCATCTCATCCTCTGTGGCCTACTTCTCCCACCTTCAATCATCCCCAGCATCAGAGTCTTTTCAAATGAGTCAGTTCTTTGCATCAGATGGCCAAAGTATTGGAGTTTCAGCTTTAGCATCAGTCCTTCCAATGAATATTCAGGAATGATTTCCTTTAGGGTTGACTGGTGAGGTCTCCTTGCTGTCCAAGGGATTCTCGAGAGTCTTCTCTAACACCACAGTTCAAAAGCATCAATTATTAGGAGCTCGGTTTTCTTTAAAGTCCAACTCTCACATCCATACATGACTATTGGAAAAACCATAGCTTTGACTAGACAGACCTTTGTTAACAAAGTAATGTCTCTGATTTTTAATGTGTTGTCTAGGTCAGAAAACTAAGATCATGGCATCTGGTCCCATCACTTCATGGGAAATAGATGGGGAAACAGTGGAAACAGTGACAGACGTTATTTTGGGGGGCTCCAAAATCACTGCAGTTGGTGATTTCAGCCATGAAATTAAAATACACTTACTCCTTGAAAGGAAAGTTATGACCAATCTAGATAGCATAATCAAAAGCAGAGACATTACTTTGCCGACTAAGGTCCGTTTAGTCAAGGCTATGGTTTTTCAAGTGGTGTGAAGAAAGCTGAGCACCGAAGAATTTATGCTTTTGAACTGTGGTACTGGAGAAGACTCTTGAGAGTCCCTTGGGCTACAAGGAGATACAACCAGTCCATTCTAAAGGAGATCAGTCCTGGGTGTTCTTTGGAAGGACTGATGCTAAAGCTGAAACTCCAATACTTTGGCCACCTGATGCGAAGAGTTGACTCATTGGAAAAGACTCTGATGCTGGGAGGGACTGGAGGCAGGAGGAGAAGGGGACGACCGAGGATGACATGGCTGGATGGCATCACTGACTCGATGGACGTGAGTCTGAGTGAACTCCGGGAGTTGGTGATGGACAGGGAGGCCTGGCGTGCTGCGATTCATGGGGTCACAAAGAGTCGGACATGACTGAGCGACTGAACTGAACTGAACTGAACTGAGGTTGGTCATAACTTTTCTTCCAAGGAGTAAGCGTCTTTTAATTTCATGGCTGCAATCATCCTCTGCAGTGATTTTGGAGCCCCCCAAAATAAAGTCAGCCACTGTTTCCACTGATTCCCCATCTATTTGCCATGAAGTGATGGGACCGGATGCCATAATCTTAGTTTTCTGAATGTTGAGCGTTAAGCCAACTTTTTCACTCTCCTCTTTCACTTTCATCAAGAGGCTCTTTAGTTCTTCTTCACTTTCTGCCATAAGGGTGGTATCATCTGCATATCTGAGGTCATTGATATTTCTCCAAGCAATCTTGATTCCAGCTTGTGCTTCATCCAGGCCAGCATTTCTCATGATGTACTCTGCTTCTGCTGCTGCTGCTGCCAAGTTGCTTCAGTCGTGTCCTACTCTGTGTGACCCCATAGACTGCAGCCCACCAGGCTCCCCCGTCCCTGGGATTCTCCAGGCAAGAACACTGGACTGGGTTGCCATTTGCTTCTCCAATGCTTGAAAGTGAAAAGTGAAAGTGAAGTTGCTCAGTCATGTCCAACTCGTAGCAACCCCATGGACTGCAGCCCACCAGGCTCCTCCGTCCACAGGATTTTCCAGGCAAGAGTACTGGAGTGGGTTGCCATTGCCTTTTCCAGATGTACTCTGCATATAAGTTAAATAAGCAGGGTGACAATATGCAGCCTTGACGTACTCCTTTCCCTATTTGGAACCAGTCTGTTGTTCCATGTCCAGTTCTAACTGTTGCTTCCTGACCTGCATACAGATTTCTCAGGAGGCAAGTCAGGTGGTCTGGTATTCCAATCTCTTTAAGAAAATTTCACAGGTTTTGGTGATCCACACAGTCAAAGGCTTTGGCATAGTTGATAAAGCAGAAGTAGATGTTTTTCTGGAACTCTCTTGCTTTTTTGATGATCCAGTGGATGTTGGCAATTTGATCTCTAGTTCTTCTGTCTTTTCTAAAGCCAGCTTGAACATCTGGAAGTTCACAGTTCATGTACTGTTGAAATATGCCTTGGAGAATTTTGAGCATTACTTTACTAACGTATGAGATGAGTGCAATTTTGCAGTAGTTTGAGCATTCTTTGGCATTGCCTTTCTTTGGGATTGAATGAAAACTGACCTTTTTCAGTCCTGTGCCCACTGCTGAGTTTTCCAAATTTGCTGACATATTTAGTGTAGCACTTTCACAGCATCATCTTTCAGGATTTGAAATAGCTCAACTGGAATTCCATCACCTCCACTAGCTTTGTTTGTGATGATGCTTCCTAAGGCTTATTTGACTTCGCTTTCCAGGATATCTGGCTCTAGGTGAGTGATCACACCATCGTGGTTATCTGGGTCATGAAGATTTTTTAATATAGTTCTGTGTATTCTTGCCACCTCTTCTTAATATTTTCTGCTTCTGTTAGGTCCATACCATTTCTGCCCTTTATTGAGCCCATCTTTGCATGAAATGTTCCCTTGGTATTTCTAATTTTCTTGAAGAGCTCTCTAGTCTTTCCCATTCTATTGTTTTCCTATATTTCTTTGCACTGATCACTAAGAGGAAGGCTTTCTTATCTCTCCTTGCTATTCTTTGGAACTCTGCATTCAAATGGGTATATCTTTCCTTTTCTCCTTTGCATTTCGTTTCTCTTCTTTTCACAGCTATTTGTAAGGCCTCCTCAGAGAGCCAATTTTGCCTTTTTGCATTTCTTTTTCTTGGGGACGGTCTTGATCACTGCCTCTTGTACAATGTCCCAAACCTCCATCCATAGTTCTTCAGGCACTCTGTCTATCATATCTAATTCCTTGAATCCTTGAGTCTATTTCTCACCTCCACTGTATAATCATAAAAGATTTTATTTAGGTCATACCTGAATTGTCTAGCAGTTTTCCCTACTTTCTTCAATTTAAGTCTGAATTTGGCATCAAGGAGTTCATGATTGGAGCCACAGTCAGCTCCTAGTCTTGTTTTTAATGTACAGAGCTTCTCCACCTTTGGCTGCAAAGAATATAATCAATCTGATTTCAGTGTTGACCATCTGGTGATGTCCATGTGTAGAGTCTTCTCTTGTGTTGTTGGAAGAGGGTGTTTGCTATGACCAGTGCATTATCTTGATGAAACTCTATTAGCCTTTGCCCTGTTTCATTCTGTAGTCCATGGCCAAATTTGCCTATTACCTGAGGTATCTCTTAACTTCCTACTTTTGCATTCCAGTTCTCTATAATGAAAAGGACATCTTTTTGGAGTGTTAGTTCTAGAAGGCCTTGTAGTTATTCATAGAACTGTTCAACTTCAGCTTCTCCAGCATTACTGGTTGGGGCATAGACTTGGGTTACTGTGATATAGAATGGTTTGCCTTGGAAACGAACAGATATCATTCTGTTGTTTTTGAGATTGCATCCAAGTACTACATTTTGGACTTTTTTTGTTGACTATGAGAGCTACTCCATTTCTTCTAAGGGATTCCTGTTCACAGCAGCAGATAAAATGGGCATCTGAGTTAAATTTACCCATTCCAGTCCATTTTAGTTCACTGATTCCTAAAATGTCGATGTTCACTCTTGCCATCTCCTGTTTGACTACTTCCAGTTTGCCTTTATTCATGGACCTAACATTCCAGGTCCCTATGTAATATTGCTCTATAGGACAATAGACAGCATAGGACTTTACTTCCATCACCAGTCCCATCCACAACTGGATGTTGTTTTTGCTTTGGCTCCGTCTCTTTATTTTTTCTGGAGTTATTTCTCCACTGATCTCTAGTAGCATATTTGGCACCTACTGACCTACGGAGTTCATCTTTCAGTGTCCTGTCTTTTTGCCTTTTCATACTGTTCATGGGGTTCTCAAGGCAAGAATACTGAAGTGGTTTGCCATTCCCTTCTCCAGTGGACCACATTTTGTCAGAACTCTCTACCATGATCCATCTGTTTTGGGTGGCCTTATATGGCATGGCTTATAGTTTCATTGAGTTAGACAAGGCTGTTGTCCATGTGATCAGATTGGTTAGTTTTCTGTGATTGTGGTTTTCATTCTGTCTGTCTCTGATGGAGAAGAATAAGAAGCTCATGGAAGCTTCCTGGTGGGGGAGACTGACTGAGGGGGAAACTGGGTCTTGTTCTGATTGGTGGGGCCATGCACAGTAAATCTTTAATCCAATTTTCTGTTGATGACTGGGGCTGTGTTCCCTCCCTGCTATTTGACCTGAGGCCAAACTATGGTGGAGGTAATGAAGATAATGACGATCTCCTTCAAAAGGTCTCGCTTTGGAATCACAACTGCACTTAGTGCCCCCAACCCTACAGCAGGCCACCACTGACCCACACCTCTGCTGGAGACTCCTAGACACTCATAGGCAAGTCTGGGTTAGTCTCTTCTAGGGTCACTGTTGCTTTCTCCTGAGTCTTGTCGTGCACATAGTTTTGTTTGTGCCCTCCCAGAGTTTGTTTCCCCAGTCCTGTGTAAGTTCTGGCAACTTTATGTGGGGTTAATGGCAACCTCCTCCAAGAGGGCTTATGCCATACTTAGGTCTACTGCACCCAGAGCCCCTGCCCCTGCGGCAGTCCACTGCTGACCCATGCCTCCACAGGAGACACTCAAACACAGTTCTGTCTCAGTCTCTGTGGGGTCTCTGGGTCCTGGTGCCCACAAGGTTTGTTTGAGCCTGCTAAGCATCTCTCTCAGGTATGAGGTTTGATTCTAAACACGATTTTGCCCCTCCTGCTGCCTTTTTGGGGCTTCTCCTTTGCCCCGGGACGTGGGTTATCTCTTCAAAGTCACTCCAGACCAGCGCAGCTGCTGCTCCAGTGCTACGCAGCCACGCTCCAGCACCTTCCGTCTTGCTGGGGCTTCTCTGCCCTTGGACATGGGGTATCTTCTCAAAGTCACTCCAACGCCATGTAGCCACCACTCCAGCACCCCCTTGGTTTGGCAAAATTTGGATTCCTCTTGGTTTCTTGGTCATCAACCTTGTGCTTAGATTTAAGCCTAGTTTACTTCTCTCACCTCCACATTCTTGGATAAGAAAAATCCCTGCTCCAATTGTAGTCTAGAAGGACTCTGGCAATGATGTATGACAATGGAGTTCCACTGCTCACTGACTCACTTGAGCTGTTGTTCACTCTCTTCTCTCTCCCTCTCTTCCACACACTGTCTGTGACCTTTATTAGTGCATGCTGTAGCAGAAGTGGTGCCTCACTGTGTTTCTCTGGTTTGGAGCAGAAAGAGTATGGCTTCCAAGCTATCTAAGTCCTAAACCAGCCCCACTGCCATATGCACACCTTCCCCAAAGGACAAATGGCATGGTCATGCATATTGGAAAGAGAATAAGAGATCCAAACAACCTCTTTCACCCTCCCCATCCCCACCTTCTTCATCCAAGTGAGAACAGTACAGAGCTTTGTTCTTTAGTCTTTTGAGTTTCAAGCCTGTTCTGTGGGGGCTACATTTGTACTCAAAGTAAATATTCATTAATGTATTTAATTCCCATCTTAAATATCTTTCTGTTTCATTATTGTCTCTTGAATGGGCTGAGACCGAGTCTGACTTTTTTCTCTATATCTTCCCAGTTCAGCATTACATATAACTGGGCACTTAATAAGTGATTTTGGTCATGACAGCATAATTAAATCTTTTTGCATTGGAAATTACATATGACTTGACTGAAGGGCTGGTCTAGTCTAATTGTGTTTGTGTTCATTTTCTTGCTTTTTTCCTTTATCTTGCTTAATCCTGTCTCATCAAAGTGGGCTTTAAATTCCAAGGAGGCTTACATGGCATTTCAGTCCCCAATTCCTTCTCTTGGTTGACAAAGGTCAAGGAATTTAAAAAAAAAAAAAAAATATATATATATATATATATATATATATATATATATATATATGATCTGCCTGAAGTGGGTATAGAGTGATCCAGCCTTTAATGTATTCAAACCACTAATGCTGTCATTCCCAGTGAGAGCTGAAGGAAGGATTGCTGTTATATCTACTTAAGAGGCCTCCACTCATTTCTACAGCCAGTGTCTAGAGAATGTTTTGTCTTCAAAGAAAGCTTTTATTATTTGGAAAGTCTCCAACTTCTTGCCTTATTGAAAAAACTGATTCAGGGTTGAGAGGCAAGGCCTACTATCTCGAGGTGAAAGCTCCTCTACATATTAGCCTGAGCCAGAGGCTGAAAAAGAGGACAAGAGGACCTTCCTTTGACACGAAATTTACATGTGGTAAAAAACCTGCGTGCCAATGCAGGAGACACAAGAGACATGGGTTCAATCCCTGAGTCAGGAAGACCCCCTGGAGTGGGAAATGGCAACCTACTCCAGGGTGGTTGCCTGGAGAATTCCATGGACAGAGGAGCCTGGAGGGCTACAGTCTATGTTGTCGCAAAGAGACAGACATAACTTAGTGACTAAATCATCATAAGGAAACACTGAGCAACATGTAAATCATGCAAACTCACAGACACATGTAGCTACCAGGATAAACAGCTACTTAAATGGGTGACTCCAGGATACCAGGTTTCTCTTTTATGCTACAGATGTGCTGTGCTCTACTTAGTCACTTCAGTCATGTCTGACTCTTTGCAACACTATGGGCTGTAGCTGGCTAGGCTCCTCTGTCCATGGGATTTTCCTGGCAAGAATACTAGAGCGAGTAGCCATTTCCCCCTCCAGGGGATCTTCCTGTTCCAGGGATTGAACCCATGTCTCCTGTGTCTCCTGCATTGCAGGCATATTCTCTATCCTCTGAGTCACCTGGGAAGCCCATGCTAAAGATAAATGTTGCTAATTATTCCTTTTTATTATTTTCCATGGTTTACTTCTGCACTGTGTATAACACAGTAGCCACTAGCCACATGTGACATTTAAATGAATTAAAGTTAGGCAAAATTTAAAATCCACTTCCTGAATCAAACTAGTCCCATTTCACATGCCCAACAACATGTGGCTAGTGACTACACTCTGGAGAGCACAAATCTAGAATTCCATCATTATGAAAAGTTCTACTGAACAGTGCTGGTGTACCTTAAAGCACATCAACATAAATCTATTCACTATAGACTGGAATTTGGTAGTTTTTATACCTTGCCTTGTACCCCAGAGTATAGATGATGAGTTATGTGGTCACATGACAAAGTGCTACAGGCATAGAGAGTCTCCAGGACAATCCATTGGATCCTGGAAAATTCTGGCAAGAGGCTAGCTCAGACTGAATGCTTTCCATATTGAGTCTTCTGCTGATGGTCAATGCAGACCTCACATAGTCGTAAAACTTGCAGCTTCTAGAAATGCCTTCACTCAAGCATGGGGCTGGTTAGACTTAGGGTGTTGGTAAGCTCACATATCTCTGCCATTCAGTCTTATTACTTGCCTCTGTTATGTCTTTACACTCTCCTGTAATAATATTTTACATTTTACACATCACACATTTAAGGAATGTGATGAACAGTCCAACAGAAACCTGAAGAGGGAAGTTTTTTGAACTCACAGCAAATGGATATGTGACAAGAATAAGAGGGGGGGAAATGTGGCTTTGACCTGAGTTTACCACTCCCTTGTGATAAGTTATTCCTTCAAGTCTGCACCTCCCTCCCTTTAAATACAAATACGCTACCTGTGCAAAGAAACACAATGACTGTGTAATACTCAGTAACGCATCAGTGTAGCTTAATTCTTCAGATGTCTTCATAAAGAAGCAAGAACCACATGGAATTATGCAGTGAACAAACAAAGCTTAAGGATGAAGTGACAGAGAAAGGTCTGTGTTCCTTAACTGGTAACTCTTCCAGAAGTCTCGTGGTTCTTTCCTTTCTTTCCCCTTTGGTTTCCTTAACTTAAATAACAGCTGCAGTGTTTAAGCACAAATTCTTCTTAAAGACTCTGAATTAATAGCCTCCTATTCACTGTTATCCTCCTCAACTGCCCCTTTTCAGCTTCTCCTCTGCTAGCCCTGCCCACTGGAGTTGGCGAGGAGTACAGTTAGCTCCTTTTTCATAGGCTGGCCCCTTTCCAGCACCAGCCTTTATGCCTAGTGTTAGATGTGGCTTCTAAAGAATACTTAGTCATCTCTAATTTCCCTCACCAGGCTTTCATTTCCTGGCACCTCTCCTTCACTCCTCCTTGTACAGCAGGTGGAATCCTCATTAAATTAAATCGATGCTCTCTTTAAATAAGAATTTCAGAAATAAAATTATTTTCTGTGAAATCAGCAGGCTCTGTTTGCCAGGGTTCCCTGTTTGGCACTGAATCTGTCATAAGAAGATATCTATTATTCTCCTTGTGGGAAAACAACACAACTTTCTACTGTTACTGGGAAGGAGGAAGGTTCTTCTGAAAGGGGCCATGATGAATTGAGCTCTGCTGATGTACTGTTGAATACTAAATGCATGTCTCTGCACATGGCACATATTTGGATAAAGGGGGACAGGACTGCAGAGAAAAATTTCAGAGGAGGAACAAAATCACTTGCCCACACCTTGGCAAGCACTTGATTAGGAGCTCAAACCTAACTCATTTTCCTCGAGGCCCCTCTCCCAGCCTGGAACAATACTCTCCTCCAGTCAAAAGGGAAGGAAATGAAACATGGGTCCACAGTGGCCTGAACTGACTGGCCGTTATGTCCCTAAGAGCAAGATTCAGAGTGCAGTTTGCCCCCAGTGTTATTAACACCTCCTTCCCTTGTTTCTCCTCTGTGCCGAAGAGTCTGAGAACAGAGATTAGGGATGGAAAGGGGTGTTTACTTCTTCCTTTCCATTTCTGATCTGCAGCACTGTTTCCACACTAGATAAATAGCAGGTTAACAGAGGAGCAGTGGTTTGAGGCTGGGCGCCCCAGACAAAATGGCTTTCCTTTGCATTGCTTAAATAACATTTTCTGAGCTCTGGCCAAAGATAAACAGTACGGCTCACTATATGCTGGACTACTCAACAGAGACAATCACTGATGCTAATAAAATCAGTATTTGAAAGCAAGCTTAAGGGATTTTAGGAAATGCATCCATACTCTTAGAATTGCAGCTGTTACATTGTCATAAATAATTTGGAGGCTAGTGGCTTTTCGCTTTCAACATAAGGGAAGCCACTTTGTAATGGTCAGCAGCTGCCTGGGAAATCATTTTTTCTTTCATCCCAGTTCTATTACTTCTGATACTTTTGCTTTTAGTTTTAAAAAGCTAACAAAGAGTTTTGCATTCCAAGTTATCAAATATGTGTTTAAAGTTATTGAATCCATCACAAAGGGCTTTAAAAATGTGACCCGCATTTATCCTCTTTTGCTGCCTAGCAGAGCCCTGTGTGCCCACGCCTCACCAGATTCTGTCAGGTACTTCAGAATTCTGCTCAACCTGCTCAGAGCAGATGACAGAGGCATCATGCTCTTGGTTGGATCTGTAATTGTATTTTTTTCAATAAGGCAGGGAAACTTCTTCACTGTATTGTATATAGCAAAACAAGTGCTTCTTTACCTATTTTTCTTCTTCTTCATGACAAAGGACCCTGAATGTCACAGAGAAAATTAAACCGAAAGATTGAGGTTGAAGCAAATTGTACTTCTCCTTGTAGCACTCTTCACACTTATCAGTACATCTGTCTCCCCCAACAAATTCGGCTTGAGTTCCCCAAGAGACCTTGAGATAAAGATCAGACGACAAGGAGTTTATTTGAGAAGTAATCTTTGAAAACACCCACAAAAGAGTAGGGAAGTGAGACAGGGAAAAACAAGACAACTTATAAAAGGTCTATTATCAAGCCAGTTCCACTGGGTGTCATCCAGTGGAGACCTACCAGAGCTGGTATAGAGAAAGAGGGAGATGGGCTGTTTTCTACCCAACTTGTCAATCATGATTGAGCCTTGCACCTAGGGAGCATTGATTCCCAGCACTTCCGCAATATCCTACACACAGGCAAGTGGGCTCTGACAGCCAGAGAAAGAACCCAGGCAATGAAACACACATGTTGACAGTCATAAGTGGGACCCATACTCACTGAAAAAGTAAAGACACATTGCCACCAACACATTGCCTCCAGTATAGGAGGGATCCTTTTATCTCCACAGCCTCTCCAGGATTTATTATTTGTAGACTGTAATGATGCCCATGCTGACTAGTGTGACGTGATACCTCATTGAAGTTTTCACTTGCATTTCTCTAATAATTAGCAATGTTGAGCACTTTTACATGTGCCTGTTGGCCATCTATCTCTCTTCTTTGGAAAAAGGTCTATTTTGATTTTCTGCCCATTTTTTCATTGGATTGCTCATTTTTTTTTATATTGAGCTGTATGAGTTATTCATATATTTTGGAAATTAATCCCATATAATTTGCAAATATTATCTCCCATTCTGTTTGCTGTCTTTTTGTTTTGTTTAGAGTTTTTGTTTTGGGGGGTTTTTGGTGAGGGGTAGGGTTTGCTGTGCAAAAGCTTTTAAGTTTAGTTAGGTCTCATTTGTTTACTTTGTTAATTTCCATTATTCTAGGAGATGAAGCCAAAAAAATCTTGCTTTGATTTATGTCAAAGAGTGTTCTGCCTATGTTTTCCTCTAGGAGTTTTATAGTATCTGGTCTTATCTTCAGGTCTTTAATCCATTTTGAGTTTATTTTTGTGTATTTGGTATTAGAGAATGTTCTAATTTCATTATTTTACATGTAACTGTCCAGTTTTCCCAGCACCATTTACTGAAAAGACTCTTTTCTCCATTGTATATGCTTGCTCCCTTTGTCATAGATTAGGTGATCAAGGTATGTGGGTTTATCCCTGGGCTTTCTTCATTGATCTGTATGTCTCTTTTTGTGACAGAACCATACTTATTTTAATCATTATGGCTTTGTGTTATAGTCTGAAATCAGGGACCCTGATTCCTCCTCTCTGTATGCCTGACACGCCAACCAACAGAGAAGGATCCCAGGCAAAGGATCCCTCTAAGTACCTAAACAGGCAGAGCTATGGAGAAAGACTGGCCAAAGAGGCCTTCTGATTGCCAGCTACAAGAGGCTCAAAAAAAGACTCTGAGAGGGCCACAACTCCTGCTGCAGAGGCAGTTTGTGTCCCTGAACACTTGGCGCTGCCAGGGTCCCTACAAGCTCAACTCTCACTGGGGCAGAGCTGCCACAGGTGAAAAAAAGAAAGTCTTGTGCTTATGTGCGCAGGGTCACTTCAGTCCTGTCCGACTTTTTGTGACCCTGTAGACTGTGGCCTGCCAGGGTTCTCTGTCAGAGAGGGGGTTCTCCAGGCAAGAATACTGGAGTGTATTGGCCAATACTGGTTGCTATACCCTTCTAGAGCACTATATTTCCTGCTGCCCTAGCTGCCAACACCCCTGAGTACCTGGTGCTGCCAGAACCCCTGCGACCCAAACAGCTGCACCACTTCCACAGCTGGCCCTCACAGAGGCAAACACAAGCCCTCCAGGGCAGCCTCAGGAGCAAACCCCAGTGGACGACCCACATGTAGAGGTAGAAATAAAACCATAATTGAAACCCAAGGGCAGTGTGGCTAAGGAAGAAGACCCAAAACTTTCCCACCAGCTGTACAAGCTGAAGATTAAATCCACAGGTTCAACTCAGCAGACCTTGTATCTATAGAATATATAAAAGGCCACTGAGAGCTACCACTAGCTCTGATAGCTGTGGACTTTGGAGGCAAGCACACAAGGGAGTAGGACCAGATTAGAATCTGAGCACCCCCTACAGCAGGTCCAGAGATCAGTACAGTGTTGGAGGACATCCTAGGGAGGTAAGGTGGACTGTGATTCCCAGCGTGGGAAAGGACTCTGACAGCAGAGACTCAAGAAAAACATTTATTCTTATTTTTTTAACTTGTTTTGCAGACTCTTTTGGATTTTTTTTTTCTTTTTTCTTTTTTTTTTTTTTTTTTTGCTTTCCCCCCCTCTGTTGTAGTTGTCGGTTTTATAGTCACTAAGAAATCCAATTAAGCTTTTGAGTTTTTTTTTTTTCTTTTTCCTCAATCACATTTTTTATTGTTGTCATATACCTCTACCTTTATGTTGGGCTTTTGCAGTTCTGTGAATTTTTCCTCTTTTTTTTCTTTTTTATATTTTTTAATTTTAATTTTTAATTTTTTTAAACCCTATTTTTTCTACATTTATTCCTTTGTTTGCTTTTCCTACTGTTCTTTTCCCCTTGCAGTTAATCTTATGTTAAGTCGCTTCAGTCATGTCCGACTCTGTGCGACCCCATAGACGGAGGCCCACCAGGCTCCCGTCCCTGGGATTCTCCAGACAAGAACACTGGAGTGGGTTGCCATTTCCTTCTCCAATGCATGAAAGTGAAAACTGAAAGTAAAGTTGCTCAGTCATGTCTGACTCTTAGCGACCCTATGGACTGCAGCCTACCAGGCTCCTCTGTCCATGGGATTTTCCAGGCAAGAGTACTGGAGTGGGGTGCCATTGCCTTCTCCGGCAGTTAATCTTTAACATATATAAATCTTCTTTATCTACCTCTATTTAACTTTGCATATATATTCTTTCTTTTCTTTCTCTCCTATCCTCTGAACATATTTATTTGTTTTATTATCATTGCTTTATTCCCCAATTGGTACCTTGTGCTAATTATGCTTTCCAGGTTGTGCTTAAATTAGTTTTGTTCTGGTAGATATAATTTTTGGTTTGCTTTATTCACCAGGTTAATCTAATTGTACTTAACTTTTGTTGGATTGTTTTGATTTTGCTTATAGGTGTAGATGTATATGTGTATATTAGTCACACTTTCTATTGCTGCCTATAAACCTCTGCCTGTACATTGGGCTTTTGCAGTTCTGTGGAGGTTTCTTTCTTTTTCCCTTTTTTCTTTCTTCTTCCATTTTTTTCTCTTTTCTTTTTTTATAATTTTAATTTTTTTAAACCTATTATATGTTTTCTACATGTATTCCTTCATTTGCCTTTCCTACTGTTCTTTTCCCCTTGCAGTTAATCTTTAATGTATACAAATCTTTTTTTACCTACCTCGAACTTTGCATACCTATTCTTTCTTTCTTTTCTTTCTTTCCTGTCCTTACAACATATTTATTAGTTTTGTTTTCATTGCTTTATTCCTTACTTCGTGCCTTGCTTCAGTTTTGTTTTCCAGTTTGTGCTTAAGCTACTTTTTTTCTTAACTGGTAAATATAATTTTTGATTTCCTTTGTTCACCAGATCAAGCTACTGTACTTTATTTTTGTTGGACTGTTTTCACTTTGTTCATGGGTGTATATGTATATGTCTATATTCCATTATTTTAATTAGTATTTGCCTGATTTTGTAACTGCCATTTGTCTGGGGTGAATCTTTGGTTTCTAATTTTTGGATATTTGTTTTACTCTTTGTTAATGCCTTAACAAACCACTTGTGGAATCCTCATTCCTGACCAGAGATCAAGCCCTGAGCCTTTCGAGTGGAAGCACTGATTCCAAGATCCTAGACTACCAGAGAACTAACACTACGGAGTATCAAATAGTGAGAGTTCACACAAATGAAACCACTTGAATATAAGACCCGGCATCACCCAACAACCAGTAGCACCCTGTGCAGGATGCCTCATCTAAATAACAAACAGAACAAAAATACAAAGTCAGTCATCAGCAGACAGGAGTTCCACCTCACTCAGCCTTGCCCATCAGAGGAAAAACAAACAAACAAACAAAAACTCAGCACAAATCTCACCCTATATGAAGCTCACACAAACCACTGAACCAACCTTAGGAGGGCAGAAACCAAAGGGAAGAAAGAATTCAAACTTCTTCAAGGAAAGAATTCAACTTTCCTTGAAGCCTAGGAAAAGGAGACCTCAAATACAATAACTTTAAAAAAAATTAAAAAGTAGAGAAATACTGCACAAATGAAGGAACAAACTAGAAACACAGAAGTCCAAATAAATGAAGAGAAAATGGGAAAATTACCTGGAAAAGAATTCAGAATAATGATAGTAAAGATGATCAAAAACCTTGAAAACAAAATGGAGAAAATGCAAGAATCAATTAACAAAGACCTAGAAGAATTAAACAATAAACATACAGAGACAAACAATACAATTACTGAAATTACTCCAGAAGGAAACAATAGCAGAATATCTGAAACAGAAGAACGAATCAGTGAGCTGGGAGACAAAATGGTGGAAATAACTTCTGAAGAGCAGAAGAAAGTAAAAAGAATGCAAAGAGCTGAGGACTGTCTCAGAGACCTCTGGGATCATATCAAGCACACCAATATTTGAATAATAGGGGTCCCAGAAGAAGAAAAAAAGGAAAGGGTATGAGAAAATTTTTGAAGAGATTATAGTTGAAAATTTCCCCAAAACGGAAAAGAAAATAGTCAATCATGTCCAAGAGGCACAAAGAGTCTCATACAGGATGAATCCAAGGAGAACCATACCAAGACACACTAATCAAACTAACAAAGGCTAGACACAAAGAAAGAATATTAAAAGCAGCAAGGGAGAAGCAACAAGTAACATACAAGGGAAACCCCATATGCTTAACAGCTGATCTTTCATCAGAGACTCTGCAGGCCAGAAGGGAATGACAGGATATATTTAAAATACTGAAAGGGGAAAATCTACAACCAAGATTACTGTACCCAGCAAGGATCTCATTCAAAATTGATGGACAAATGAAATCCTTTTCAGATAAGCAAAAGTTAAGAGAATTCAGTGCCACCAAACCAGCCTTACAACAAATGTTAAGCTAACTTATATAGTCAAGAAATACAAGAGAAGAAAAAAGATCTACAAAATCAACCCCAAACAATTATAAAATGGCAAGAGAAACATATATATCAATAATTACTTTAGATGTAAATGGATTAAATGCTCCAACCAAAAGATACAGACTGGCTAAATGGATACAAAAACAAGACCCATACATATGCTGTCTACAAGAAACCCACTTCAGACCTTAAGACACATATAGACTAAAAGTGAGAGGATGGAAAAATATATTCCATGCAAATGTCAAGCAAAAGAAAGCTGGAGTAGAAATCCTCATATCAGACAACATAGAGAAGATTACAAGAGATAAGGAAGGACACTACATAATGATCAAGGGATTAATCCAAGAGAAAGACATAACAATTGTATATATCTATGCATCCAACATAGGAGCACCTCAATACATAAAACAAACACTAACAGACATAAAAGAAGCAATTGATAGTAACACAATAATAGTTGGAGACTTTAACATCCCATTCACACCAATGGACAGATCATCAAAACAGAAAATTAATAAGAAAACACAAGTCTTAAATGATACATTAGATGAGATGGATCTCATTGATATCTGCAGGACATTCCATCCAAATGCAGAGGAATACACTTTCTTCTAAAGTGCACGTGAAACATTCTCCAGGATAGACCACATTTTGGGTCACAAATCAAACCTCAGTAAATTCAAGAAAATTGAAATTGTGTCAAACATCTTCTCTGACCACAATGCTATGGGACTAGATATCAATTACAAGAAAAAACACTGTAAGAAACACAAACACATGGAAATTAAACAACACATTTCTAAATAAACAACAGGTTACTGAAGAAATCAAAAGGGAAATCAAAAAATTTCTAGAAACAAATGACAATGAAAACACAACTCAAAACCTATGGGATGCAGAAAAAGCAATTCTAAGAGGGAAGTTTATAGCAATACAATCCTACCTAAAGAAACAGGAAAAACATTGAATAGACAACCTAACTTTACGCTTAAGCAACTGGAGAAACAGAAAAAAAAATAATAGAAGGAAAGAAATCATAAAGATCTGAGCAGAAATAAATGAAAAATAAATGAAAGAAACACTGGTAAAGGTTAATAAAACTAAAAGCTGGTTCTTTGAGAAGATAAACAAAACTGACAAACCCTTAGCCAGACTCATCAAGAAAAAAAGAGAGAAGAATCAAATCAACAAAATTAGAAATGAAAAAGGAGAGGTTACAACAGACAATGCAGAAATACAAAAGAATATAAGAGGCTATTATGAACAACTATATGGCAATAAAATAGATAACCTGGAAGAAATGGACAGATAACCTGGAAGAAATGGATAATTCTTAGAAAAGTTCAATCTTCCAAGACTGAATCAGGAAAAAATAGAAATTATGAATGATACAATTATAAGCACTAAAATTGAAGTTGTGATCAAAAATCTCCCAAAAACCAAAAGCCCAGGACCAGATGGCTTCACAAGAGAATTCTATCAAATAAATGTCTATCCTTCTAAAACTCTTTCAAAAAATTGCAGAGGAAGAAACACTTCCAAACTCATTCCACGAGGCCACCATCACCCTGATACCAAAACCAGACAAAAACAACACACACAAAAAAAGAAAACTATAGTCCAATATTACTAATTAACATAGATGCAAAAATCCTCAACAAAATTTTAGCAACAGAATTCAGCAACACATCAAAAGTTCATATACGATGATCAAGTTGGGTTTATTCCAGGGATGCAAGGATTCTTCAATATACAGAAATCAATCAATGTGATACACCATATTAACAAATTGAAAGATAAAAGCCATATGATCATCTCAATAAATGCACAAAAAGCCTTTGAAAAAATTCAGCACCCATTTATGATTAAAACTCTTCAAAAAAATGGGCATAGAAAGAACCTACCTCAAGAAATGAAAAAGGAGTAAAGGCCGTATATGATAAGCCTACAGAAAACATTGTTCTCAATGGTGAAAAACTGAAAGCATTTCCCCTAAGATCAGGAACAAGACAAGGGTGTCCACTTTCACCACTATTATTCAACATACTTCTGGAAGTCCTAGATCAGAGAAGAAAAAGAAATAAAATGAATCCAGATCAGAAAAGAAGAAATAAAGCTCTCACTGTTTGCAGATGACATGATACTGTACATAGAAAACCCTAAAGAGAGTATCAGAAAATTACTAGAGCTAATCAGTGAATTTAGCAAAGTTGCAGGATACAAAATCAATACACAGAAATCACTTGCATTTCTATATACTAACAATGAAAATGAGAAAGAGCAATGAAGGAATCAATCCCATTCACCACTGCATCAAAAAGAATTAAATATCTAGGAATAAACTTACCTAAGGAGACAAAAGTACTGTACACAGAAAATTATAAGACACTAATGAAAGAAACCAAAGATAACATAAACAGATGGAGACATATTCCATGTTCCTAGGTAGGAAGAATCAATATTGTGAAAATGACTATACTACCAAATGCAATCTACAGATTTAATGCAATCCCTATCAAATTACCAATGGCATTTTTCACAGGACTAGAAGAAAAAATTTCACAATTCATATGGAAACACAAAAGACCCCGAATAGCCAAAGAAGAATGCAGCTGGAGGAATCAAGCTTCCTTACTTCAGGTTATACCACAAAGCTACAGTCATCAAGGAAATATGGTACTGGCACAAAAATAGAAATATAAACCAATGGAACAAGATAGAAAGCCCAGAAATAAACCCATGCACCTATGGGTACCTTATTTTTGACAAAGGAGGCAAGAATATACAATGGGGCAAAGACAGCCTCTTCAATAAATGGTTCTGGGAAAACTGGACAGCTCTATGTAAAGGAATGAAATTAGAACACTTCCTAACACCACACACAAAGATAAACTCAAAATGGATTAAAGACCTAAATGTAAGACCAGAAACTATAAAACACTAAGAAGAAAATGTAGACAGAACACTTGATGACATAAATCAAAGCAAGATCCTCTATGACCTACCTCCTAGAGTAACAGAAATAAGAACAAAAGTAAACCAGTGGGACCTGATTAAACTTAAAAGCTTTTGAATAGCAAAGGAAACTATAAGCAAGGTGAAAAGCCAACCCTCGGAGTGGGAGAAAATAATAGCAAATGAAACAACTGACAAAGGATTAATTTCCAAAATATACAAGCACCTCATACAACTCAATACCAGAAAAACAAACAACCCAATCAAACAGTGGGAAAAAGACCTAAACAGACATGTCTCCAAAGAAGACATACAGATGGCTAACAAATACATGAAAAGATGTTCAACATCGCTCAATATTAGAGAAATGCAAATCAAAACTACAATGAGATATCACCTCACACCAGTCAGAATGGCTGTCATCAAAAAGTCTACAAACAATAAATGTTGGAAAGGGTGTGGAGAAAAGCGAACACTCTTGCACTGTTGGTGGGAATGTAAATTGATAAAGCCACTATGGAAGAAGGTATGGAACTTGCTTAAAAAACTAGGAATAAACCTCCATATGACACAGCAATCCCACTTCTAAGCATATACCCTTAGGAAACCAAAATTGAAGGAGACACATGTATCCCATTGTTCACTGAAGCACTATTTACAATAGCTAGAACATGGAAGCAACCTAGATGCCCATCAACAGATGAATGGATAAAGAAGTTGTGGTATACATACACAGTGGAATATTACTCAGCCATAAAAAGGAGGAATGTGTCTGAGTCAATTCTAATGAGGTGGATGAACCTAGAATCTATTATACAGAGTGAAGTGAGTCAGAAAGAAAGATAAATACCATATTCTGACACATATATATGGAATCTAGAAAAATGGTACTGAAGATTTTACTTACAGGGCAACAATGGAGAAACAGACATAGAAAATAAACTTATCAACATGGGGAGAGGGGAGGAGAGGGTAAGATGTATGGAAAGAGTAACATGGAAACTTACATTACCAAAATAGATAGCCAATGGGAATTTGCTGTATGGCTCAGGAAACTCAGACAGGGGCTCTGTTCAACCTAAAGGGGTGGGATGGGGAAGGAAATTGGAGGGAGCTTCAAAAGGGAGGGGATATATGTATACTTATGGCTGATTCATTTTGAGGTCTGACAGAAAACAGCAAAATTCTGTAAAGCAATTATCCTTCAAGAAAAAATAAATTAATTTAAAAAAATTTTTTAAGATATGGGGCAGGGCATGGGCAGCATATGCTACTGACTCTAGCCCCTTATTTTTTTGTGTATCCACCTTCAGACACTCAATGAATGTTTGCTGTCTGGATGACTTTGCATCCTGCATTACCACATCCTACACTCCACAAAAACTAGTAATTTTTTCTTCTGCTCAAAGGCCATGTATTTGACCACTCAGTTCTCAATTCTTAATACTTATGTACAAGAGAAGAAGATAAGAAATCTATAAGGGATTGAAGTGTGGGAAATACAATGCTGGAACTCTTCATTTGAACACCACTGTCTACTGCCACCATTTCCCTTCATTACAGATAAGGTCTCTGAGATTTTCTTTGTTCTCCCTATTGTAAATGTTTACCAAGAGCAATCGCCTGCACTACCATGGGAATTGAAATGGTGGCAGGGAAAAACGAAAGTGTCTTGCCTTCCTCTTCAGGCCCTTACTAACAGGCAGTTCTGGCAAGACAAATTCTTCTCAATAGCTTGAAAAGTATAAATCTCAGATAGAACAAGTTCATATGAAGGAGAAGGAAGGTGTAAGCTTGTGCCAGCTCCATGTTTAATCGGCAGCTACAAAGATGGTGGGTACAAAGATGGCCACACCTACATTATTCCCAAACAGAGGCCCAATGACCAGTGCTCACCCCACTGTCCTCAGGCCACCATTGCCATATGATACTAGCTGCTATGACCATCATCTCCGCCAGAACACTGACCTCCCTCCCGTGGGACCTACTGTGTCCTTCAGGTAATCCTTCCCCTCAAAAGTGCCTGTTTCAGCTAATCCTCAGCATCTGTGGAAAACAATGCATAAAGGTCAATTCCCCCACGGCTCTGGCTTATAGTCTCTTCTGTTACAAGGAAATATAGTATTAAAAGCACTGAACAGAAGAGACAGATAAAGCAAGACTGGGAGAGTGGGAAGATGGTTTGTGAGAAGAGAGAGAAAGAGAATAATGTCTCTGGATTGTATTGAAACACACACATGCATGCACGTGCACACACACACACACATACACACGTGCAAACAAGTATTCTCAGAACTCTTCCGTAGTACAAGGATGATATTGCCTCACAGGCAATAAATAGGCCACTTGAATTCAGTTTCTGTGAGAAGCCAAAGCACTGTGGAATTTCTTTCATCGGGATACTAGGTTCTCTTTTTACAAAACTGTATATCTATCATATTTGGGTAACTGATGAACCCACCTCTCTTACATCTCCTGCATTTGCACACAGGTTCTTTACCACTAGCACTACCTGGGAAGCCGGACATGAAAATGTGCACAAAGGACCAGGTGGCAGACATTCCGAGCCCCCCTGCAGGAGGGAAGAGGCACTATTGCCTTAGCTGTTGGTAGTGCTATCAGAAGGTTTTCAGCTGTCAGCCTTCTTTGAGAAATGTCTCTGCTAAAGTAAACTACCTCACCCATGGTCATGATTACTTTTAGGGTAGCCTGCATCAAATGTTTGATCAGCACACAGACATAAAGGCTGAACCCACTGGCTCCAACTCAAGACAACTCTGAGGGAGCAGCCAAGGCTCAGAGCTCCCCCACGAGATGGGCGTAGACTTCAATCGAGGCTGCATTGCAGCTTGATGCCCTCCTCCGTTCATTTCTGCTTCTGTAAGCTTCCTTCCATTGTTGCTGACCCCAAGGGCTCTACCCCATAAACTTCCTGCATGTTAATTTCCATCTCATAATCTGCTTCTTGGGGAACCCAATCTGTAGGAGGGCTTAAACCCTCCTAATCCAACAAAGAATAGATTATATATAATAAAAAATCACTTTCTGCCCATCTTATTGTACTTATTGTACTTTCTGCTTTGGAAATTATTAATATATGGCCATGATCTCTTAATCAAAATGGTTGATTAATTAAAGGACTCTACTTCTCAACAATGTTGGTATAAAAAGCAGGCCTGAGAGCAGGCCTAGTGTGCAAGCAGAAAGAAGCAATAAAATGAAACCACACTTTTTTTCACAGTCTTCCCTTTCCACATCAATCAGTTCAGTTCAGTTCAGTCGCTCAGTCGTGTCCGACTCTTTGCGATCCCATGAATTGCAGCAAGCCAGGCCTCCCTGTCCATCACCAACTCCCAGAGTTCACTCAGACTCGTGTCCATCGAGTCAGTGATGCCATCCAATACAGATAATAATAGTAGCAACAGCAAACAAGATGTATTAAGTGCTTACTGTGAGCCAGACGTTGTTCTAAACACTTTGCGTTATTTCATTTAAGTTTCACAGCAACTATTTGAAATGCATTCTATTATTACCTCCAATATGCAAATGAAAAAACTAAGACATGTTTCTCTATTGCATAAGTTGTGCAATAGAAAAATTGCACAACTCTCATAAGTGATACAGCCTGGATTTGTATCCAGGCAGTTGTATTTGAGATCTCAAACTCTTATTGATTACAATATAGCTCCCCCCCCCCATTGAAAAAAGTGATTGTTTATTGAATGCCTTCCTTCCTGAATGTTACTCTAGTGAATTGCCCTGGAGTATAATAACCTCCCAAATGACAAAGGTACAACTGGGGTTGGCATTGAAAAAGTGAAGGATTCTCAAGACTGGGTTACAAATTTTAGCCAGTCAGGTAGTTATAGACATCATCAGATTATTGAGCTGTCAGCTGACAGGTCATTTAAGACTATATTTGAAAATAGATTTCCATTTCCCATGCGAATTTTTCGTATATAACCTGAAAGGAGTTCAAACAATCTGGTAAAATTGATCCACAAACCCTTCTCCTTAATATTATTTATGACTAATATTATTTTTAAAAATAGGAATAAAATCAAGCTAAGTGCCATTTCATTCCAGCAATTTAAAAAAATTGTCCATAGATAAATGAAATATTTTTGAAGATCCCCATTTGCTTATTAGAAAATGTATTTTGAAAATAAACATTAAAATAAAATAATATTAAAATAAAATAAAAGTTTACTTTTTATGTTTAATGGTTATCAGAATTTGTAATATATTTGTATTATTTTAATAAGTTGGGAACAACTAAGCTTTATAACAATGACTCAACCCAGAAGACATTTTTAAACACTTAGCGCTTGTAGTAAAAGGAAATAAATACAATAATGATGGTAATTTATATATTTTTTATTGTAGAGAGTATAATACAGTGATTAATAAAATTCTCTCAACCACGCAAATAAACTACATAAAAATAAAATCCTGTGAGGGAAGCAGAATGCAACAGGAGTTCAATGAGATAAAGGCAGGATGTAGAATTTCTGTCTGTTAAAGAAGAGCATGTTTATATTTTTTTTTAAGTGATAGCTTGTACAGAATCTCTATGACATTTAGATTCCTTTGGATAATTCTGCTATAGATTGAATAATCCCAATTCATATATTGAAACCTAATTCACAGTGTGATGGTATTTGGAGTGGGTCCTTTGGGAGATGATTAGGTCATGAAGGCAGAACCGTCATGAATGAAATCTGTGCCTTATGGATGTTCCAGAGAGCTCCCTCCTCCCTTCTCCATGTGACGCCACAGCAAAACTGTGGCCATCTATGAACCAGGAAGGGGTTTCCGTGGTGGCTCATTGGTAAAGAATCTGCCTGCAGTGCAGGAGATGCGAGTTCAATCTCTGGATCAGGAAGATCCCCTGGAGGAGGGCATGGCAACCCACACCAGTATTCCTGCCTGGAGAGTCCCATGGACAGAGGAGCCTGGAAGGTTCCAGTCCATAGAGTAACAAAGAATTAGACATGACTGAAGCGACTTAGTAGCAGCATGAACCAGGAAGTGGGATGTCACCAGACACCAAATCTGCTGGCATCTTGATCTTAGACTTCCCAGCTTCCCAAACTGTGAGAAATAAATGTCTGTTGTTTATAAGCCACTCAGTCTATGGTATTTTGTTATAGCAGCCCAAATGGACTCAGGTTAATGTAAGGGCTTTATTTTTAAATGTCAGTATTCATAATATACCACAAATCACATCCTTTATAGCTATTTAGGTTTAAGATTTAAAATTTTAAATGTCAACTGAAAAATGTCCTAGGGGCTACATAGCTTTCAGTGAAATTACTTTTATCTTAGGAGGGATGCAAAAATAAAAATGTTGGAAACCCATTTGCCAGGAACAGAGGTCTGGAATGGGGGCAGGCAGTGAGCATCTTAGCCTCTTAGGCCAGCTTGCTTCATTTCCCAGGATCTAAAAAAATGAATTGCCTTTGTGTCATTTCTCCTTCATAGAGGATCTGGGAAAGATTCTGTTTTGAAGGGACTCTTATAGAGGGAAAATGTTTGATTTAGAGTCAGTAGAAAAGGACAAATGATCAGTAGTGTTCTGAGTAGGAAGGTGAATGCAGTCAAACACCCTAGAAATATGCAGAGCATAAGCAGCTTGTGTTCTGCTCAATAGGCCTTGTGCCTTGGCACAGAGCTACTTAGAGGAAGGAGCATCTTTCTGTTTTGGACAAAGGTTCTGGGTGGGTTAGCAGGAGCCAGGATTAGGTCCCTGCCCATGTAAGGAGTGTCATAAACAGAAAACTTCCCAGGCATGCAGATATCTGTCTGCATTCCTGAAGACATTGATTTGGCCTGCTTCTGCAGATGAAAGAAACCAGCAAAATGTTGCAATGCCTCTGAAGAGGTATATAAAATAAATCAGCAATTATTTCTATTTTTGTACCAAATGCAAGGTGTTCCCAGCTGGGACACTATGTGCAGCTCTGTTCACAGCACTCAAAAGTACATAAAGGATCAGGAGGAGGTGCAAGGAAACAAAATGCCCCAGGTGGTGTGGTGAAACAGGATCCTGAATGAGCAACTCCTCGAAGAAGGTGAGGTTGACGAGTAATTCTTAGGCTGGTCAATTTTAGCCATAACAGTGGAGCAAAACTTTATTGGTTATTCTGTCATTCAGCACTGACAAGAGTTTGAGTATTAGCTCTAACAGCAGGGCATCAACATCGGAGCAGGTTCTTAGCCCTCTGGTGAATGAGTGACCTCTAAGCCTATCCCCCAAACATATGATTCTTACTTTGATTTTTTTAAGGTTCATGAGTTTTACTAATGGAAAACCAGCTCCCTCATCTTCTTCTTCTTTTTTAATATAGTCGCTTTACAATCCCAAAGGAAATCAACACTGAATATTCATTGGAAAGACTGATGGTGAAGCTGAAACTCCAATACTTTCACCACCTGATGCAAAGAGCTGACTCATTAGAAAAGACCCTGATGCTGGCAAAAGTGGAAGGCGGGAGGAGAAGGGGACAACAGAAGATGAGATGGTTGGATGGCATCACTGACTCAATGGACGTGAGTTTGAGCAAACCTCGGGAGATAGTGAAGGACAGGGAAGTCTGGTGTGCTGCAGTCCATGGGGTCACAAAAAGTGGGACATGATTTAGTGACTGAATAATTGCTTTACATTGTTGTGCTAGTTTCTGCTTTCCAACATTGTGAACCAGCCATACGTATACATATATTCCCTCCCTCTTGAACCACCCTCCCATTCCATCCCTCTAGGTCATCACAGAGCACTAAGCTGAGTTTCCTGTGCTACACGCAATGGAGTATGTCATTCCATAAAAGGAATGAAATTGAGCCAGTTGAAGTGATATGGATGAACCTAGAGCCTGTCACACAGAGTGAAGTAAGTCAGAAGAGAAAAAGAAATATCATATATTAATTATAATGCATCTATATGGAATCTAGAGAAATGGTACCGATAAACCTATTTGCAGGGCAGGCATTGAGGCACAGACACAGAGAACAGACTTGTGGACACCAAGGGGAAGGAGAGCAGGGGATGAATTGAGAGAGTATCATGGACATATACACACTACCACGTGTAAAATAGATTACTTAGGTTTAAGAAAAAACACTGAGTACATCTGTATTGGGGTTATGCACGTTTAAATTTCTACTGTTTATAACAGTGTCGAACAAGTTCCGATGACTCCAGGATCCTAGAGTAGGGCTCCTGAGGCTGAGTGTTTCCCAGGATTTTAGTAAAACAGCTCTAAGCTTTTCTTCCTTATAGCTTTTCATTCTTAAGTCTCAGCCACGAACTAAGTGCTGGCCAGGCTGGGCAAGCCCAGGCATAGGACTGCTTTGGGTCTCACTGGAACTGCCTCTTCCCTCCATTGTCTGAGACTCTCCTACTGGGTCATCAAGTGGAAAATGGAAAGCTGTAAGAAACTGTGCTGAGCTACAGAACCCTGGGAATAGCCTCTGGAGTGCTGCTATGGGATTCTTGAACAGCATTTATCATCTCAATGGTGAGAGGCACCCTTCCTGCCTCTAGCCAATGGTGTATTGGAGCTGGTTTATATCAGATTAGCTGGTTGACAGCATGTTGGCAGCTTGCAATTGGCCATAATGGTAGTATTTATATCATGAAAACTGTTAAATGTTACAAATCAGGGCTTTTTTTGAGAGAGAGAGAGAGAGAGAGAGAGAGAGAGAGAGAGAGAGCCAGTTGTTAAACATTTATCAGAACAGGGCAGATCCACCCAAGAAGAGACCACTGTGTACTCGACAGCAAGATCGAATGTTCCAGTGAATCTGTAGAGGCTGTTAATATCCCAACAACAGCTAAGCAGGAACCATAGAGACTAGAGGGCCAAAGGGGCAGAAGTGGCAGCCAAGGCCCCCTGAGGAGTAGAGTTGTAGTCAGGAGGAGAGATTATCTGTGGTCCCCCTGGCTAGTCTCAGGAATTCCTATTGGACAAGGAAAGTGGATATTTTGCAGGGCTTGAAGCCCTTAAGGCTTCCCAGGTGGAGCCAGTGGTAAAGAACCAGCCTGCCAATGCAAGAAACACAGGAGACGTGCGTTCAATCACTGGGTTGGGAATACATCCTGGAGGAGGTCATGGCAACCCACTCCAGTATTCTTGTCTGGAAAATCCCATAGACAGGTGCCTAACGGGCTACAGTCTGTGGAGTCGCAGAGCTGGACACGACTGAAGCAACTTAACATACACACACGAAGGCTTTAAATGAAACTGGGGCATGGGTGGGGAGGCAAGCAGGAGCAAGTGAAATCTACATTCACCTTATTAATGTAACACAAGGTGTTAAGAAAAAAATATCTAAACCTTGGGGAAAAGGTCCTTTTAATGTCATATTCGGGCAAGCGTACTAAGCATTGTTTACTTACAGGAATGTACCTTTGTTTGACTTGGCTGTTTTCTGTTAATCACTGGCTCAGATTGTGTGAAGTTACATGTTAACTTGCAGATCTTTTCCAGTAACAATGCAAATGATTTCTATCCACTTGAAAAGGAAGTCCCAATGGTTATGGTGTTTTATTGTCCTATAGGACATAAATCAGTTTTGTTATCTAATAGCAATTTATTTTAATATCCTTTTAAAATGCCTATAAATGCTCAGTCCCTCAAAAATGCTCTTTCAATCAGCCTTTGCCATGTTACCATTCTCTCATTCAGTTCACTTCAGTTCAGTTCAGTTGCTCAGTCGTGTCCGAATCTTTGCAACCCCATGAACTGCAGCACGCCAGGCCTACCTGTCCATCACCAACTCCCAGAATCTACCCAAACCCATGTCCATCTAGTCGGTGATGCCATCCAACCATCTCATCCTCTGTCATCCCCTTCTCATCCTCTGTCATCCCCTTCTCCTGCCCTCAATCTTTCCCAGCATCAGGGTCTTTTCCAATGAGTCAGTTCTTTGCATCAGGTGGCCAAAGTATCGGAGTTTCAGCTTTAGCATCAGTCCTTCCAATGAACACCCAGGACTGATCTCCTTTAGGATGGACTGGTTGGATCTCCTTGCAGTCCAAGGGACTCTCAAAGGTCTTCTCCAATACCACAGTTCAAAAGCATCAATTCTTTGGTGCTCAACTTTCTTTACAGTCCAACTCTCACATCCATACATGACTACTGGAAAAACCATAGCCTTGAGTTTATAAATCTTCAACATGTGTTCATATTACATGCCTATGAGTTGCACTTCTACCTTTTTGAAAATTAAACTTTGGCAGTGTAACTAGGCTTTGGTAAGGTAAAAGAAGTTCATCTCAGCTGATCCTAGGGATAAATATAGTTTGGAGCCTTGTCATGGAGAATTGCAATGGGCATAGTCTGACAAATTGATACAATTTCTGCTCTTTATAATCCTATGCTGGTGGACCAGCTCCCCAAGGAATACAGAAGACATTGGCCAGGCTTGGTGGGATTATAAAGTTGCCATAAATCATTAGTCCTGTAGACAGACTATCTCTCCCCAAACACAAGTATTGATGTCTTCAGTATCATAAAGCTTAGATCTGTAAGGGGAAAAGATTCATGCGCATTTGAATTGTTAAGCTGTCATCTGGTTTGTGTCTGGAAATGCCTTGAATGATGGTGTCTCACATAACCTCTAAAAGCAATCACTCTTTATAAATGGATTTGCTTGACTACAGAAGCCCAGAGAAAAATCTCCATTATTCCACAATTCTGCCATAATGTTTGGGACACTCAGAAATCACAGGCAATGGAGAAGCAAAGCTGGTGACAACAGAACGGTGCTGTGCCCATCCTGCAACTCTTTCTACAGGCTATTGATGAGGATGGATGGCTTTCACTGTAATCTGCTAAAGCCCACTCCATGCACAAGAGTGTCTAGCACTTATGTTCAGTGTTTTCCTCCTTCACAAGCATCCCGAGGAGTGACAAACAGTGACAGAAACCCTGAAAAAGCATTGCATTCAGACCTGGGTGACGGCAAGTCCCAGTTCACTTGCTCTTGAGATCCTACTTAATACGAAGCACAATATTTTGTGTAGAGTACTGACAAGAATCTCGCCTCACATGCACCTTCAACAACATCCCAGTCCCGTGGAAAAGCTTGACCTGTCAGTTTGGTTCCCTGCAGCATCTATCTCACACAGAAAGCTGGTTCAGTCTCTTTGTGCAAGAAGTTGGGCTTTCTCTCCTTTCAAATTGTTTTTACAAACATTTTGAGACCAAACTACTGTGTGCAAGAATACACTGTGACAAGAGATATGCCCTTGATCCCCCTTGGGCTGGTGAACTCAGGAGCCCTGAGTTGGACTAGGGGAGTGGCCTGATGAACACACAGTTCTTGGCATGTTGACCCACTGTGCATGTGTCATCACTCTGTTGTGTCTGACTCTTCGCGACCTCATGAGGCTGTAGCCTGCCAGGCTTCTCTGTCCACGGGATTTCCCAGGCAAGAATACTGGAGCAAGTCACCATTTCTTCCTCCGGAGGATCTTCCTGACCCAGGCAGGAATCAAATCCACATCTCCTGTGTCTCCTGCATTGCAGGTGGGTTCTTTACCCACTGAGCCATTGGGGAAGCCCACGTTGGCCCAGAGAGAATGGAGAATAATAAGTATTCTTGGTATCTCAACTGTTAGGCTAGATGGCTAGATTAAACTTTATATATATCTGAAAACCTACAATCAAAGTCAGAGAAGCCACTTTACCAAGACTCCCCCAGAGCTTTCTGAACTGGTTACCTCTGCCACGCAAAATATCTACCTGACATGACCCTGAACACACATACCAGCAGTGCCCAGGGCCCAGTCAAGAAATGCAAACAGCTGTCAGGATCCTAGTGAGCATAAGCAACTGAATTGGGCAGATCTGGGTAAGAATATCACATAATGCATTGCAGAGTGATGTATGAATCATTAGATTACCATTGACTATAAGTCCTCACTATTTCAAAGGATAGTTGGGAAGAAGTGGTCTGTCCTTACACCTGAAATTGCAGCACAAATTTAAAAAGAAGCTATTTAAAACGCATTAAAAATCATGGTAGTCATTGGGAGAAGCATACTGATAGTAGATTAATCTAGAAATAAGAAAAAATCACGTGAAATAGTTGCTTCTACAGCAAAGAAATGCTTCAATTTTTATTTGTGTGATGTCTGGTCCAGTTGCCACATAAAGGAATAAAATATCTAAAAGTTATTAATAAAGTACTGTGTGCTACTTTAAATTCAATGCATAACCTCAACTGAAAATTTATTTGCACCATAATTTATGATAAAATCTAGATGATAGGATTTTTTTTCCCTCCCTCAAAGACTGACACAATAATGGAATCTTAATTTAGGTTTCATCCTTGGCTCAATCAGTTCCTTAATACCTGGATTTTGTACTTCAATACAAAATATCTCAGTTTAATTTCATTCTTATGATATTTGTCCCCAGACTTTGCACTTTTCAGCCATATTTAAAATTGCATACAAATCCACAAGTCAGCAAATGGCCTCCTTTTGATTAAAAAAAAAAAAAAAAACAACCTTGTTTCCTGCTATGGAAAAACAAGGATAAGCATTTAATTCACTGTGAATACAGACAATAAGAATGGGTTTTTGAAACATTATCACATTTTTATCCCACTCTGTAAATTTTTATTAAAGATTAAAGTTAATACACTAGTTATATTAATATAAGGTTTGCTCATATTTTCTTCAGCAAATGGTGTTTTTGATAATAAATTAATAAATGGAATCGAGAAGGATTATCTACTTCATTCTGAAGATCTAAGAAACTTCCAATAAAGATTTCTGGATTGAATGTATGGACCCAAAAGTGTTCTGTTAAGAAATGAACAATAAGAATTTAAAAGGAGCCTGCTACTTTTGGAAGGAGGGAAATAGTCATTTCTTGGTTGTATGATCTCAGTACATTTTTCCACAGCTAGCTGCCGTCTTTTACAACAAACGAAAATTGTCATAATTTCCTGTATTTTCTTAAGGAAAAAAAGTCATTGGTGTGGGCAGTACATTTTTAAAAGGTCAAATGCATTTTCTACAGAGATTGAACTGTGCCATTATTTCCAGATAATTTTGAAATGAACACACTTTGGCTGGACCAGGGCATACCATTAAAAATATTTTATTTTTAAAATCCTGTAGAATAGATCACCCTTTGTTTATAAACTTGTTTAGTTGGCCTTCAGCCTATCTCCTCAGTGTTTTGAAAAGAGATAAAAGAGATGTCCATCAGCAGACAAATGGATAAGAAAGCTGTGGTACATATACACATGGAATATCACTCAACTATTAAAAATAATGCATTTGAGTCAGTTCTAATGAGGTGGATGAAACTAGAGCCTATCATACAGAGTGAAGTAAGTCAGAAAGAAAAACACCAATACAGTATATTAATGCATATATATATGTAATTTAGAAAGATGGTAATGATGGCCCTATATGCAAGACAGCAAAAGAGACACAGATACAAAGAACACACTTTTGGACTCTGTGGGAGAAGGCAAGGGTGGGATGATTTGAGAGAATAGCACTGAAACATGTACATTACCATATGTGAAATAGATCACCAGCCCAAGTTCGATGCATGAAACAGGGCACTCAAAGCCGGTGCACTGGGACAACACTGAGGGATGGGAAGGGGAGGGAGGTTCAGGATGGAGGAAACATGTACACCCATGGCTGATTCATGGCATTGTATGGCAAAAACCACTACAATATTCTAATTACCCTCCAATTAAAATAAATAAATTAATTTTTTAAAAAAGAGAAGTGAAGTCAGTGGCTTCAAAAATTTTTACCAATATTTGGAGAAGATTTATTTAACCATTTAAGACAAACATCAAAGAAGCAAACATTTTTGAATATGAGAACAGGTTTTATATTCAGTGAAAATTGTAAGAGAAAAGATTCACCTTTTTCTCCACTTAGCAATTTTTGGATTGCTTGTTTGAATGAGGGCTTCCCTGATAGCTCAGTTGGTAAAGAATCCGCCTACAATGCAGGAGACCCCAGTTCGATTCCTGGGTCTGGAAGATCCACTGGAGAAGGGATAGGCTACCCACTCAAGATGAAAGCAAAGAGTCTATGGGAACCAAAATGGAAAAGGCATACTAAGTGAAAACTAATGGAAAAGTTGAAATATAACACATAGAAAATTAACTATGATATTTTACTTATTAAATCATCATATTTTTTCAAATTTCACAAAAATTGGTATGTAGAAATAAGAGTAATTTATGTAGAATTAGACAATGAGGAGGAGGAAGGAATTTTGAAAACTCTAAAAAAGAGCATCTTGTTTGTTAACATAGAGAAAAACATGTTTGCATAAAATAAAAATCACCATTTGCCATTTACTAGCACTGATCCCAACCTTGAAGGTAAAGCTATAAAATAATCATTTCTGTATATAAAATATAGATATATTTACAAGTGAAAATTGAAATTGATAAACTACATATGGATGCGTGCTTAGTCACTCAGTCATGTCCGACTCTTTGCAACCCTTTGGACTGTAGCCCTCCAGGCTCTGCTGTCATTGGGATTTTTCAAGCAAGAATACTGGAGTGGGTTGCCATTTCCTCCTTTAAGACATCTTTCTGACCAGGGATCAAACCTGTGTCTCCGGTCTTCTGTATTGCAGGCCAATTCTTTACCCTCTGAACCATTGGGTGGGGAAGCCCACAGATGGACATTACCTAGATTAAAGTACATATTTCATCAAATAGTGGTCTAGAAAATGGTATCAATCAAAGATTTTCACTTGAAGAGAAAGACAAATGTTTTATTCATTTCAAGGATATTACCTAATATAACTTTTATAATATATATGGGAGGCTTTCTGGGATATTAAAATATGTAAATATTAAATAAATCATTCATTTAACAAACATTTATGAAGTACCAATTTTGTACCAGGGTATCATAATTTTAAAAGAATATGGCGCTGGTGCACTGGGATGACCCAGAGGGATGGTACAGGGAGGGAGGTGGGACAGGGGTTCAGGATGGGGAACACATGTACACCTGTGGCAGATTCATGTTGATGTATGGCAAAACCAATACAATATTGTAATTAGCCTCCAATTAATATAAATAGATTTAAAAAATAAAAAACAAAAAAATAAAAGCATATGACATGATACATTAACTAGCTCAATTCAAATGCTGCTTACTTCAAATTCTTCTCAAAAGGAAGCTGTAAAAAAATACACATCTTGAGAGATCATTTTTAATGACAGCAGGTTTCTGTTTGGTTTAAGGTCAGAATCAGAAAACTTTCATAAAGGGGTTCAAGAAAATGCCCAAGGCATCATATCACTGAAATGGAACCTTCTGTAAGCTACCAGGACAACGTGTCATTTCTTTTATGTTTTTCTTTGGGTTCCACCCTGAAGCAGACCCTGAGACAAGCACTCAAGGAGGAGTTTACTTGGGAGGTGATCCCACCAAAAACTGATATGGAAGTAGACAGTTGAAATGGGGGAAAGGAGGGACACCAGTACCAGGCTCATCACACTAGTTACCACTGTGCAGAGCTGCTGTAAAATTCTAGGAGCCAGCATAGGATGTATGCCTCCGAGTCACCCCACCTAAGGAGCGAAGGGGCTAGTGTCTTTATACATCTACTCCCATCAGTTCTGACTGGACAATGAAGATGAGAAAGGAAATTTAAAAACTCTAAAAAAAGAGCATCTAACTGTTAGTATAGACATTCCTTACCTCCTCCCCAGCACACCTGGCCTAACCTGCTCAGCAGATGGACAAAAGTAGGTCTGGGCAGCAGGAAGAAGCCTCCAGGTAAAGAAATGCCAGTTCTGGCTAGCCAGAAGTCCAGCCCACCAGCATTCACTGAGGTGGGGTATTAGTCTCTGAGAGCTGCCATAACAACTAATCACAAACGAGGTGGCTGACACACAGAGGCTGATTCTCTCACAGTTCTGGAGTCCAGAAATCTGTAATCAAGGTGTCATTGGGGCCACATTCCTTCTGAAGACTCTGCAGAGGATTCTTTCTCCCCCTTCTGGTTTCTGGTGGGTCCACATGGCCTTTGGCCTTCTTTGGGTTGTGGTTACATCACTCCAGTTTCTTCTGTCTTAACATCACCTTCTCTACTGTGTCTCTGTGTCTTCTCCCCGTCTCTTCTCTTCTAAGGATATTTGTCTTTGGATTTAGGGGTATGTGTTAGTTGCTCAGTCATGTCTGACTCTTTGTGACCCCATGGACTATAGTCCACCAGGCTCCTCCATCCATGGGATTTCCCAGGCAAGAATACTGAAGTGGGCTGCCATTTCCTTGTCCAGGGGATCTTCCCGAACCAGGGATCGAACCCTGGTCTCCTACATTGCAGGCAGACTTCTTTATCGTCTGAGCCACCAGGGAACTTTGGATTTAGGACCCACCCTAAATCCAAGATGATCTCATTTCAGGATCCTTAACTTGATTATATCTGCAAAGACTATTTCCAAATAAGGCCACCTTCACATATCCTGGGGGTTAGGACATGGACGGGTCTTTTAGGGGACTATAATCCATCACAGGTGATATGGGGGAGGGGATATGAGCAGGACCTCAGCAGTGTCTGTTGCAATCTAGTGATTCTTAACCATCACCATCAACCTGTTCTGTGCCCTCTCATTCCTGGCCCATCAGCACAAAACATTCACCCAAGACCAGCTTTCAGTTACTTTGTGTGCTGTATCAGCTGCCAACATTTTTCCCCTTCCTCTACGTATTTCCAGGTGGCACAGTGGTAAAGAATATGCCTGCCAATGCAAGAGATGCCAGAGATACAGGTTCTATTCCTGGGTCAGACAAATTCCCTGGAGGAGGAAATGGTAACCCACTCCAGTATTCTTGCCTGGAGAATCCCATGGACAGAGAAGCCTAGTGGGCTACAGTCCATGGGGTCTCAAAGAGTCAGACATGACTGGGCACACGCACACACATGCACACACACATACTATATAGAGAACTGTGGATTTATTGGTTATATATCAGACATAAATTGATCCATAAGAGTTGTAACCAAAACAAGCAGGGATGGAATGCCCCTCACACTTACAACAAATTTTTCTGTGAACAAAACATGGTGCATATATGGATATATAGTCACTGTATAAAGGCAATACCCTAAAATTCTTTCAATAAAAGGTAAGGTTTGGAAAGAAAAACTTAAGCTGCAATGTCACAAAACAATTTAACTGAAACCCCCAGAGTTTCACACTTATGATTGCAACAAGTCAGGAGAACTGTCAAGCCGCGTGCAATGGGTGAAACATTAATTGGGGCCTGTGCCTTGCATATTAGAGTATGTTTCTCCAGGTCTGCCATAGCCTGAAAGTTGAAAACAATTCCCTCAGCAAGTGACACAGCTCCCAAGCAAATCCAGAACACTGCCACTGCTGTTCATGAGCAGGTGTCTGTCAGTTTTTGGTGGGTGTTGAATTACTTTGCTTCCAGATCAAAAGGGTTGGTTTCATGATTATGTTTCTGCTCCTCACTTGTCTGGTAAGATTTTCCAAAAGGTCCTTTTGAAGGGCAGTAGGGAAGAATCCTGAGTTGAGTAGCACTCTGAGAGGCAACACAGATTGAGTACACTGAGAAAATGAGGGAAATTCTGAGAAGTGGGTTGTGGGATAGAGTGGGATGGAGAGGAGCATGCCCAGAGAGGAAGCCATAGGCAGGGGTCCACTGATACACCATCCCTGACCCTTTGCCAGCCTGGCAGCCCATTCAGCCACTTCTGCAACTGCCGCTTGTCCAAAGCATTTCATCCTGGCACATCTGGTTGAAAGTGGAGAAGCTGTGAGGGGAGAACTCTCATAAGACAGAATGTACCATTTAATGACTTAAAAGTGGGACTCCATCAATTCCAAACATAAAGCACATAATGTGCATTCATTCATTCAGGTACTCAATCTCTCTGTGTGTGCTCAGTTGCTCAGTCATGTCCGACTCTTTGAGACCCCATGAACTGCAGCCTGCCAGACTCCTCTGTCCATGGGATTCTCTAGGCAGGAATACTAGGGTGGATTGCCATTTCCTACTCCAAGGGCTCTTCCCCGACTCAGAGAGTGAACCCATGTCCCTGCATTGGCAGGTGGATTTTTTTTTTTTTTTTTACTACTGAGCCGCTTAGGAAGCCCCATTCAGTGTATTGACTGGCAGGCAATATACAAAATGCCTGAGTCCTAAGATCCTAAAAGTACCTAAGATCCCTGTGAGTCTTATTCTCACCTCTTTTCCCTGAGTTTGGTCTCACTATCTCAGTCTATGTATTTGTTGACTAAGGACAGTAACTTCTGTTCTCTTTCCAGAAAGATTTTAAAAACCATGATGGTACTGTATTTAAGGCCCTCATAATTACCCTATGTTATATTAAGTCTAGATGCAATATTAAGTAGATTTTAGAATCCTGCCACAATTCAACAATAGATTCAATGCAATCCCTAAAAGCTACCAATGGTATTTTTTACAGAAATAGAACAAATGATTTCACAATTTGTGGGGAAACACGCAAAAAAAAAACCTTGAAAAGCCAAAGCAATCTTGAGAAAGAAGAATGAAACTGGAGAAATCACCCTGCTTGACTTCAGACTATACAACAAAGCTACAATCATCAAGACACTATGATACTGGCACAAAGACATAAATATAGATCAATAGAACAAAATAGAAATCCCAGAGATAAATCTATGTACCTATGGACACCTTATCTTTGACAAAGGAGGCAAGAATATACATGGAGAAAAGACAATCTCTTTAACAAGTGGTACTGGGAAAACTGGTCAACCACTTTAAAAGAATGAAACTAGAACACTTTCTAACACCATACATAAAAATAAACTCAAAATGGATTAAAAATCTAAATGTAAGACCACAAACTGTAAAACTCCTAGAGGAAAACATAGGCAAAACACTCTCTGACATGAATCACAGCAGGATCCTCTATGACCCACCTCCCAGATAATGGAAATAAAAACAAAAATAAACAAATGGGATCTAATTACACTTAAAAGCTTTTGCACCACGAAGGAAACTATAAGCAAGGTGTGAAAAAGACAGCCTTCAGAATGGGAGGAAATAATAGCAAACAAAGAAACTGACAAAGAATTAATCTCAAAAATATATAAACAGCTCATGCAGCTCAATACTAGAAAAATAAATGACCCAATCAAAAAGTGGGCCAAAGAACTAAACAGACATTTCTCCAAAGAAGACATAGAGATGGCTAACAAACACAGGAAAAGATGCTCAACATCATTCATTATCAGAGAAATGCAAATCAAAACCACAATGAGGTACCATCTCATGCCAGTCAGAATGGCTGCTATCAAAAAGTCTCCAAACAATAAATGCTGGAGAGGGTGTGGAGAAAAGGGAACCCTCTTACACTGTTGGTAGAAATGCAAACTAGTACAACCACCATGGAGAAGAGTGTGGAGATTCCTTAAAATACTGGAAATACAACTGCCATACGACCCAGCAATCCCACTGCTGGGCATACACAAGGAGGAAACCAGGATTGAAAGAGACACGTGTACCCCTAATGTTCATCACAGCCCTGTTTACAATAGCCAGGACATGGAAGTAACCTAGATGTCCATCAGCAAAGGAATGGATAAGAAAGCTGTGGTGCATATACACGTGGAATATCACTCAGTTATTGAAAAGAATGCACTTGAGTTGGTTCTAATGAGGTGGATGAAACTGGAACCTATCATACAGAGTGAAGTAAGTCAGAAAGAAAAACACCAATACAGTATATTAATGCATATATATGGAATTTAGAAAGAAGATAACAATGACCCTATCTGTGAGACAGCAAAAAAGACACAGATACAAAGAACACACTTTTGGACTCTGTGGGAGAAGGCAAGGGTGGGATGATTTGAGAGAATAACATTGAAACATGTATATTACCATATATGAACTATATCACCAGTCTAAGTTTGATGCATGAAACAGGGCACTCAAAGCTGCTGCACCTGGACAACCCAGAGGGATGGAATGGGGAGGGAGATGGGAGGGGGGGTTCGGGACTGGGGGACACATGTACACCCATGGCTGATTCATGTCAGTGTATGGCAAAAACCACCACAATGTTATAAAGTAATAGCCTCCAATTAAAATAGATAAATTAATTAATTTTTAAATAAGGAAATGAAAATTGCAAGCTAAAATTTAATTGTTTTTAACATGTTTGTTTAAAGCAAGAGAAATGAAAGATTAAAAATAATATCTATTCTTCCAGGAAGCTGGGACTTCCATTTAGTAAAAGATGATTTAAGTGCTGTGGAGTACTTCACAGGTGAAAAGTTATGCAGCAGAATGCCTTTAACCACGAATCTGAAGGATGAATTATAACCTCTTTTGGTTTAATCACTCTGCCGATTGCCCTCAGGCTAGACACTTATGGATGACTAAAACTTTTCAGTCTCCATCTAAAGTAATAAGCATGCAGACATCAATGCCAGAAAGGCAATAAAATCTAGGCTTCTGGAAGGTGAGGCAGAAGTTCAAAGTTTTGCAGTTTCTCCAACCCCTTCCCCCAGAAGTTTCTCTTTGCCTCTGAGTTATCCAGTAGTTTTTTAAATGTAATGGGCAAAGGAATTACTTGGGAAGCTGATTAGAAGTATGATCTTAGACACCACCCCTGCCAATTTGGGTTTAGTCATTCTAAGTTAAGATCCGGGAAATCTACCTTATTGACAAGCAATCTCAAATAATTCTGTTGCATGGGAGTCTGCTGATCACATTCTGAGAAACAGTGACCCAGGGAAAATTCATCCTGAATTTGCTACTTTTGCCCTAACAGCATGGTGATGGCAAAGCTATTTTCTTGACTTTTCAAATTTTTAATGATTTAATGAACACTTAGTTTATGCCAGGCATTTTGCTAAGAATTACAGTAGCTGAGATTCACATCGATATGTCTTTTTTTTTTTTTTAGGGCACCCTTTAGTTCTCATAAATATCTTGGATTTTGCTAGAAAAGAAGTCTTGAGATTTATTGACCTGAAGATTTAGAGGACAGAGTTTAGACCTTACAGAACAATTGGGAATTGAGGAGGGAGAAATTCGAGAAAAGAGGGAGCTGCAAAGAGGGAAGCCACAAAATATGCATACAAAGTGCAAGTGAAAGTGACCGTTGCTTAGTTGTGTCCGACTCTTTGCATGGACTATAGAGTCCATGGAATTCTCCATGCCAAAATACTGGAGTGGGTAGCCTTTCCTTTCTCCAGGGGATCTTCCCAACCCAGGGATCAAACCCAAGTCTCCCACAATACAGGTGGATTCTTTACCAGCTGAGCCACAAGGGAAGCCCAAATATGCATACAAATACTCCTCAAATCTATGACTGACTTCTGAATTATAAAACACAGAATAAGAGTCCAAGGAGTCTAAAAAATAAACGATAGCTAGAAAGCTGAAAAACTGAATAGCAATTTTAACAACTGCCCACTGCAGAGGAGAGTTTGGAGTTTAGGTAATCTCAGGTTAGAAAGACAAGTCACAAACTTAAACACTTCAGTCTTTCCATTGCAATTTCATCAGGGTCACATCTTTATAAGAAATGCCACATGCCAGGATTAGGGGATTCATCCAAGGGCAAAAAAGCAAAACTAAAATGAGTGAGTGAGTGAAAGTCACTCAGTCATGTCCAACTCTTTGTGACCCCATGGACTGTTGCCCACCAGGCTCTCCTCTGTCCTTGGGATTCTCCAGGCAAGAATACTGGAGTGGGTTGCCATTCCCCTCTCCAGGGGATCTTCCCAAACCAGGGAATAAACCTTCCTTAATGAGATACAAAACCAAATTTCCAAAAGATTAAGGTGACCCATCAGTAATTTAGCCATCAACTAAAATGAAACTCAACACTTTTCAGAGTAAGACAAGAGAATCCAGAATCTCTGTAAAGTATCGCACAAGAAAAATAGTTGGATTTGTAAGTATAAAAAAATAAGAAGATGTGAAAAAAATCAGTCAATATAAACAGACCCATAGGTGATCTAGATGTTGTAATTAACAGTCAAGGATTTTTAAATCACTGTGATAAACATGTTAAAGAATTTACAGGGGAAAATTGAGTAAATGGTAGAGGAATAAGGGGTTTGGGGAGAGATTCTCAAACTATTCTAAACAACAAAGACCAAGAGCATGAAATAAAAATTCTAGAACTAAAAAAATTTAACTTAAAAATTCACTCAATGACTTTGACAGTAGATTGTACCAACAGAATAAAGAATCAGTAAAATTGAGGACAGGACAATAAAATCAACCAACGTGAAGCACAGAGTGAGCAAAATTTTGAAAAAGGGTGAAATGAGCCACAGTAACATACAGAATGATACCCAACAGTCTAGTTTAAGTGTAATTTGAGTCTCAGACTGAGAGGAGAGAGACAACTATGCATAAAAATTATTTGAATAAATATTGACCAAATTTTCCCACATTTAATAAAAATCTAAATTCCATATATTCAGGAACTCACTGACCCCCGCCCAAGCACTGTAAATACAAAGGAAGTCAAAGATAGGCACATCATAATCTAAATACTGAAAATCAGAAATAAAATTTTTTAGGTAGCCAGAAGAATAAAAAGCACATTTATATACAAAGTAAAAGTAAGAATGATGTCTGACTTCTGATAAAAAGCAGTGGAGATCAGAAGACAATAGAAATAAAATGCTCCAAAATTCTGGACCTGAAACTAAAAGGAATGAAGCTCTGATGGTAACATTTCTGGTAGTTTGGCAGTCAGGATGGGATAAAACATTGTTTGGTGGATATATTTTACATGCCCCTTCAAATTCTTTCAGAGAGCAGTAGATAGCCATTATAGCTTCTTGAGAAAAACATAGGAGAACAAAAATTTGGGGCAAGAAGTTAGGTACAGGATGAACTATATGGGAAAGAAACAAGAGGCAGGAACATGGGAAATTTGTTAGGAAAGTGATGTCACAATTTAGGCAAGAACTTGTTTTTTTGTCATAGTTAACAAGTACTGGACAATAATGTCATCAAACCAGGCCTAGGCCTTAGGTCACAGATCCAGGAACTTCATTTGTCTGGACATGGGTCATAGCCCCCATTCTGAGATGCATCCTCAAACTCATTAAGCTCATGAAACTAAAATGAAAGACCCAACAAAATGCTGACTCATGCATTTACAATGAGAAATACAAATGTCAAGAGTAACGGAAGATTCAAAATGGCAGATCAGCACATACCCTATCTTTATACATGGGAGGCCAGAGATCTTGATGACTATGGAGTCACGCAAGAAAACTTTAGCTGATCCTGAGAAATATTCCTCAGTTGAAGTAGCCTGAGTGCCCTGCCACAGCACAGGGAGTTTGGCCAAGGATGCTCTCCCTGTCTTTCTCGTGCATGCTAAGTCGCTTCGGTTATATCCAACTCTTTGCGACCATATGCACTGTAGACCAATAGGCTCCTCTGTCCACGGGCTTTCCTAGGCAAGAGTACTGGAGTGGGCTGCCATGCCCTCCTCCAGGGGATATTCCCAACTAAGAGATCAAACCCATGTCTCTTACATCTCTTGCATTGGCAGGCAGGATTTTCACCACTAGCACCACATGAGAAGCCCGCCTGTCATTTCATTCTGCTTGGCCCTAATTCCCTCTGTACTGTACTGCACTCAGAAGAAGCCACCACCACCAAGGCTGTTTTGTCCTTCACAAACGTTAACAGAGCACTTCCATTTGCTGTCCAGCTTTGCTGGTCTGAGAGCCCTGCTGCCTCTTTAAAGCACTAATTATCCCCCCGATCTACTGCATATGACCTTTACAGTTGAACTCTCAAATAGAAATCTCATTTCAACTGTATAATTTTCTAAGCCGACAACTCATTGTGGACTCTAAGAATGACAACGATGTGGAGTTGCATTACTGTAGATACAGGAACAATGGGGAAGAAGGAGCAAAAGAAGCTGTTAGCACAGAGTTCAATGCATAATGCAGAATCAGATAAGGGTTAATCAAGAGCAATAGGACAGTGAAAAGATTTTAGAACCAAAAATTGCTTTTGCCAGCACCAAATTCCTACTCAGCACCAAAATGCCTTGCCTTCCAGAAAACCTCAGAAAATATGTGTGGAGTGACAATGGAGTGGGAGCTGAAGCTCCATCAGCTCAGGTCTTATAAATACTCTGCAAATTCCAGGAAGTACTCAAGTTGCTCACTATTCCCAGGACAGGGAGGACACACTATAGGTGAAGGAAGTTATAGATTCTGTTGGAGTAAAAAGAGTCGGGGTAAAGTGGGGAGAAGTGTAGATTAAAATCCTTTGAAGGCTCAGCATCATCTCCCAAGGGGGACTTTTACCAAAAAGCTAGTCATTACCTGGTTTTAACTAGGACATGGACTTCCCTTGTGCCTCAGCTGGCAAAGAATCTGCCTGCAATGCGGGAGACCTGGGTTCGATCCCTGGATTGGGAAGATAGCTAGGACATGCATTTGAGCAAGCTCTGGGAGTTGGTGGTGGACAGGGAAGGCTGGCATGCTGCAGTCCATGGGGTGGCAAAGAGTCAAACACAACTGAGCAACTTAACTGAACTGAACTAAGAAAGTCATAACTATTTTGCTATTCATTTTAAACAGTTCTAAGAATGCATATGTCCAGATTGCATACAGTGCCTTTACACTTCTAGTTCATTTATGCCCAATTCTGAAATAATCATCTCTGTTTTACAGATGAGGAAACAGAGACTTGGGAAGATTAAGGCTCTTTTCCGATATTAACTTGGGTTTCCAAGTAACAGAGTAAGAGGTAGAGCCAAGCACCTAAACCATGGCAATCTGGCTCTAGTGCCCATACTCTGATCCACTACACTACAACTCTCTCACATTGTGCCAGACCCAAGACCTTTGATCCGTAAACATTAAGCCCACACACCTCTGCTAACCCTCTACCCAGAGCAACAGAGTATCTAAGGAAACATGAAAGCAAAGCCAGTGTCTAGTTTCATCTGAAGCCCTTTCTCTAAGCGGACCAAATGACTCACCTCCAGAACTGACTCCTGTCCCAAGGACCAACGTCATCTCACTATGTGTTCTGCACCTGGTATGACCAGGGCCAGGCTACCGCAGGAGCAATGGAGGAAAGATGTAGTTCGTCTGCCTTTGTTATTATGTTAGATTGTGGATTTGAGGTCCCTGAACCACTAAGATAAAGTTCGTTTTTTCTTCATACACCTAACTTGGCAGATGCTAGCATTATAACTGAGCAGATGTTTTCCCTAGAGAATCTGTTTCCAATACCTTATGATGAAGAATCACCTTCAGAGAATAAACAAATGTACATATGTGTAAGCTCCAGCAAGACAAAACCATCTATTTCGGATGAGAAACAACAAATGCTCAGTGCTTTGGGAAATAGATACCAGACAGGCTGGAAGTAAGGATTTATTTTTTAGTGTCATTTCTACTTGAAGTTTTTCACTATCCTCTCCTGCTCCCAGCAATTGCAATTGGGAACATTAATTCTAGATTTTACTGTTTATTTCCCTCAATGCAGTTTACATTAAACTGACAAAAGGCATTTTCGTAAGCCAAGTATGCTAAATGTGCTTATTTAACATATTTCCACAGTGCTTGAATTTAAACCAGAGAGAAAGAGGGTAACCAGTACATAGCAATGTTTCTTTTTTAAAACATTTTGGAAGGTTTTCTATTGGTTTATTATTTTGTTGTCTTTTTTTAATGGCCAATTTATTCCCAGAGGTATGAAGATACTCATGCAATTCTTTTCAATGTTTATAAGTGGTTATAACTGATCAAGCTTATCTGTCTCAGAAGAACACTGTGGAGTTACTAACATCATTTTATTGAATAATGACATTTCACTCTTCACTTACATCATCCAGTCAGTTGATATTTACATGTTAAATAATTCTTAGTTTTATGAGCTTCTATGAATAAGGAAAAGGTGAGTAGGATGTACATATTACATGCACTAAGTCACTTCAGTCGTGTCTGATTCTTTGTGACTCCATGGACTCTAGCTGACCAGGCTCCTCTGTTCATGGGATTTTCCAGGCAGAAATACTGGAGTGGGTTGCCATTTCCTCCTCCAGGGGATCTTCCCAACCTAGGGATTGAATCTTCATCTCCTGAATTGGCAGGCAGATTCTTTACCACTGAGTCACCTGGGAACAATTGGATACTAAAATTTAAAAACCACACCATTTACAATAGCCCCTCCATGAAATATATAGGTATAAATCTAACAAAATATGTTCAGGATCTATTTGTGGAACTAAATAAAAATACAACTTATCAAAATTGTAAGATGCAAGAAAAAGTATGTAGAGGGAAATTTGGACAATAAATAAATACTATGAACAACTCTATGCCCACATATTTGATAACTTAGATTAAATGGACCTAATCACATTAAGATGCAAACTACTACCAAATCTCACAAAAGGAAAATTAGGGATGTTGAATAACTCTATTAGAAGAACTAAATCAACAATTAATAATCTTTTAAGAGAAAGCACCAAATCCAGCTAATTTCACTGGTGAATTCAACCAAATATTATAAGAAAAAATTATACCAATTCTTCACCATATCTTCCAGAAAATAGAAGCAAAGGTAATACCTCCTAATTCATTCCAGGAGGCCAGAATTATCCTAATACTAGAACCAAATAAAGACAGTGGAATGGAAAGCTATAGACTAGTATCTCTCATGAACATAGATGCAAATATCTTCAACAAAATATTAACAAATAGAATCCAACAATGTGTTTTAAAATAGTATACATCATGACCAAATGGGATTTATTTCAGGAATGCAAGACTAGTTCAACATTCAAAATTCAATCAACATAATCCATAACATCAGCAGTCTAAAAACGTAAAATCATATGATCATATCAATAGATGCAGAAAAAGCATTTGACAAACCCAGAACCCATTTGTAATTAAAAAGAAACCTCATCAAACTAGAAAGAGAAGGGAACTTTCTCAACTTCATAAATAATATCTACAAGATATCCATAGCTACCATCATACTTTAGACTGGACTCAAGTATGGACACTTTCCCCCCAAATCAGAAACAAGACAAGAACATCCTCTCTCACCTATTCAACATCCTACTAAAAGTCCTAAGTAATGCAAGAATAAGAAATAAATGTATATAGATTTGGAAAGGAAAACATTCTTTGCATATGACATGATTACCTGTGCATAAAATCCCAAAGAATCTCCAAAAAATCTCCTGGAAGTAATAAGCAAGCATAGCAAAGTCATAGGATAGAAAGTTAATATACAAAATTCATAGGATGGGAATTGCATCCCATATGTAGTGATGTTTGGCTACAATTTTAAATTTAAAGAAAATTTTCATTTGTAATAGCACTAAAGGAGATCAGTCCTGAGTGTTCATTGGAAGGACTGATGTTGAAGCTGAAACTCCAATACTCTGGCCACCTGATGCAAAGAGCTGACTCATTTGAAAAGACTCTGATGCTGGGAAAGATTGAAGGCAGGAGGAGAAGGGGACGACAGAGGATGAGACGGTTGGATGGCATCACTGACTCAATGGACATGAGTTTGGGTAAACTCCAGGAGTTGGTGATGGACAAGGAGGCTTGGCGTGCTGAGGTCCATGGGGTCGCAAAGAGCTGGACACAACTGAGCGACTGAACTGAACTGAAAAATATTAAATACCTCAGTATAAATCTCTTAGAAACATATAGGATCTATATGTGGAAAACTACAAATCACTAATGACAGAACTAAAAAAGCGCTAAATAATGGAGAGGCATCCATGTTTATGTCCTGCATGCATACCTGCTAAGTCACTTCAGCAGTGTCCAACTCTGTGCAACCCCATGGACTGTAGCCTGCCAGGCTCCTCTGTCATGGGATTCTCCAGGCAAGAATACTGGAGTGGGTTACCATGTTCTCCGGGGGATCTTCCCAACCCAGGGATTGAACCCACATCTCTTATGTCTCCTGCATTGGCAGGCAGGTTCTTTACCACTAGAGCCACCTGGGAAGCCCTAAGTAGACTCAATATAGTTAAAATGTCAATTCTCCCCTAACTGGTATTTATGTTTTAAGCAACCCTGATGAAAATGCTATTAGGATTCTCTATACATACAGACAAGATGACTAAAATTTTGATGGAGAGGTAAAAGAAGTAGAATGACCAAAACAATATTTAAGAAGAACAAATTTGAAGGACTCACACTACCCAATATTAAAACATACTCTAAAGCTACAGTAAAGACAGACTGATATTGACCAAAGGATAGATGAAAGATAGACATATAGATCAATGCAAAAAATAGTCCTGAAAGAGGCCCATATTAAGTGCGATTGATTGACTTTTGACAAAGTTGCGACCCCATAGATGGCAGCCCACCAGGCTCCCCTGTCCCTGGGATTCTCCAGGCAAGAACATTGGAGTGGGTTGCCATTTCTTTCTCCAATGCATGAAAGTGAAAAGTGAAAGTGAAGTCGTTCAGTCGTGTCCGACTCCTAGCGACTCCATAGACTACAGCCTACCAGGCTCCTCTGTGCATGGGATTTTCCAGGCAAGAGTACTGGAGTGGGATGCCATGGCCTTCTCCGAAAGAAGATAGTCTTCAACAAAACATTTTGGACCAATTGCATACCCATATGAAAAAAAAATTGAACCTTAACCTGTACTTCACATTGTATACAAAAAACAAAACAAAAACAAAACCCTCAAAATGGATCAAATACCAAAACTCTTAGAAGAAAACAGAGAAAGCTCCCTGTGGCCTTAGATGGCACCAAGATTTCTTAGATATGACACCAAAAGCACCATAAAAGTCCATAAAAGAAAACAAATTGAAAAAGTGGACATCTTCCAAATTTTAAAATTTTCCTCTCTGAAAGTGAAAGACACTATAAAGTAAGTGAAAAGACAAGCCACAGACTGAGAAAAAATATTTGAAATTCACATATCTGATAAAAGATGTATAACTCAAAAGTCTGTAAGAAAATAACCAAATTTTTAAAACTGGGCAAAGATTTGAATAGACATTTCGCCAAAGATGATACACAGATGACAAATAATCACATAAAAAGATGCTCAACATCACTCATCATTAAAGCTATGTAAATTAAAACTACAATGAGATACAATTATATCCCTCTCAGAGGGGTTAAATAAAAAATACTGATGATACCCAGTGCACTGAGGCTGCAAAGCAATTGGAACTCTCATAGGTGGGAATGCAAAATGGCCTAGCCATTCTAGAAAACAGTTTGGCAAAATCTTATAAGTTTAAACATACACTTATCATATGACCCAGCTTTCCCACTCTTAGGTATTTACTCTAGAGAAATGAAACTTACGTTCACACAAAAACCTATACATGAACATTTACAGCAGCATTATTTGTAGTTACCAAAATCTGGAAGCAAACCAAATATTCCTCATTAAGTGAATGGATAAACGTACTGTTGTAGTCAGCAATAAAAAGGAACTAACTATTGATAGCTTCAACAACATGAGTGAATCCTCAGATACATTATGCTAATTAAAAGAAATAAGTCTCAAAAGGTTACATACTATATGGTTCCATTCATACGGTATTCTCTAAAAGGCAAAATTATAGGAACATAGAACCTCTCAGTGTTTGCCAGGGACTGTGGATAAGAGTGTCTGAATGCAAAAAGGCAGCAAAAGAGAATCTCAAGGGGTGCAGGAATTTTTCTATATCCTGTTAGTGGTGGTTACAAAAATCTATGCCTGTGTTACAAATCTAAAGTGAATTTTTTTACTATATGCAACTTAATACAAAATAATAAACAATTCCGAGGTACTGACATTTTACTAAATTTGATAAAGATAATTTAAAAGAAACTCAAGAAAAGCAGGAAAAAGGCAGTCATGGGAGTATATAAAACCATGTAGTTGGTGCCATTTGTTTCTTAAAGAGAAAAGGTCTGTTTCCTTTTGGTTAACATATCGTCCTCATTTTCAGGTAATAACAATTCTAAAGTCCTAACACTGCTGTTAGTGACTTAGATGTGTTCATAAATGAAGGCTATGAGCTTATAAAAATCACCTCTAAAAACTGAATCAACTCTAAGTGAATTAACTTTATTGAACTGTCAATCTAATTAATTGTATAGAAACCCGTCATTAAATTGACTCTAAAACCCTTGAGTCAAAAAATGGCAAATTCAGAGGCCATGTATAAACATGACCTAAGATAAAAGAAAAATTGTTCTGCCAGATAGTCTCAGTTTTTTTTTCATATTTGTAATGGTAATGATATTTTTTTGTTCCTGTAGTCTTGATTTCAATTTCTGAAAGGAACCAAACATTGTGATTTTTCAAAGGGTTTTCAAGCAACTATATGAATTCTTTCTGATCCAGAGGATGGAAATATTTGTAGTGAATCCAGTTTGAGTAACGTGGTGGCCTTGTTTTTGCATTTAGCAAAGATGGTTTCATCAATCACAGGAAATGACACTCCTGACAGAAAGAAAATAAGATGTAAATTAGCTAGAGGAGGGAACTGAGCAGTGACTATTCCATTTGGAATAAGAAGGGCTCAGGAAAGCAAATTGTCATGCGGTTTCATCACCTAATTTCCAAATGACTTGCAGCCTTCCTTCCAATTATGAAATCTGCATTATTTGACTTGTTAGAACTAGCCTAGAGGGGAGAGAATTATTTGGCAAAGGCTAAAAGGGAGTAATCCTTTAGGAACTTGGTGCTTCTCCTTAAAGAAGCACTGTCCAATAGAAATATAACATTTGCTACTTGTGTAATTTTAAATTTTCTTGTAGTCACACCAAAAAATCCAAAGAAACAGGTGGGATTAATTTTAATAATATATTTTACTTAATATCTCCAAAATAGTATTCTTTCAACATATGATCAACACCAAAATTAATGAGAGTTTACATTTTTTCATACTAAGTCTTCAAAACCCATTATATATTTTAAATTTATGGTATATCTTAGTTAAGAGTAGCCACATTTCAAATGGGGCTTCCCTGGTGGCTCACGGTAAAGAATACGCCTGCAATGCGAGAGATGCAGGAGACACAGGTTCAATCTGTGGGTCAAGAAGATCCCCTGGAGGAGGGCATAGCAGCTGAGTCTAGTATTCTCACCTGGAGAATCCCATGGAGAAAGGAGTCTGGTGGGCTACAGTCCATGAGGTTGCACAGAGTCAGACACAACTGAAGTGACTTAGCATGCACGCATGCACACACATTTCAAGTACTCAATAGCCACAGATAGCTAATGGCTACCACATTAAACAATACAGCTCTAAAGAGTTTTTATATCCATGGAAAATATGAGACACAATCATGTTTCAAATGATCTTTGAAACTAAGAAGATATTTTAGAAAAGAAGTAAAATTGGAAGAAAGTTGACTCAAATGTATTCTTTTTAATAGCTGAATAATATTCCATTGTGTATATGTATCACAACTTTCTTATCCATTCGTCTGCCAATGGGCATCTAGGTTGCTTCCATGTCCTAGCTATTGTAAACAGTGCTGCAATGAACATTGGGATACATGTGTCTCTTTCAATTCTGGTTCCCTCAGTGTGTATGCCCAGCAGTGGGACTTCTGGGTCATATGGCAGTTCTATTTCCAGTTTTTTAAGGAATCTCCACAGTTCTCCTTAGTGGCTGTGCTAGTTTTCATTCCCACTAACAGTGTAAGAGGGAAGAGATGATAAAATATATGATTGGGCTTTAGAACAATTAATGTTACAGTCTTACTTTATTAAATATCACAACAAATAATAGGCCATATGTTGGTCTGGCCCTGGCCTTCAAAGTGCCTACTCATAGAGGCAGTCAATGAAACAGACAGGATATATAACAGAAGTCAGCACATCTATGGGTGGAACCTAGAATTAACACCACTGGTAGGCATTTCACTGCCTCTATGTTGGCACTGGGCCAACATGGGCGTTCCATAGAAATCTGGAATTCTATTCTAAACTCCAGAACAGCTCAGGATCTAATTATTTCCACTGCTGTGACTCATAATCTAGAGTAGCTTCTCTCTTGATGCTGATTATTGCCTAAAGCATGCCCAAACTTGCTCTACCTGTCAGCTCCTGGGATCAGCCTATCTAGGTATTCTTGCTGGGACTATTCCTTGCAGCTGGTTCAGTTTGCCATACTTGCAATTCTTCCTCTTGGAGGTCCCAATCCCTCAACTCCACACTAACCTTGAGCCCACTAACAATATGAAAATTTACCAGATATATTACATTGAACAAATAAATTAGCTTCAATATCCTTGTTTGCAAAGTGGGAATTAACCTGACAAGATTATTATGAGTATCTATAAGAAATGAATGAGGAAATGCCTTGTAAACTATAAAGAACTAAGTAGGTGTTAGTTATTAAGTCTGCTTAGTACTTACTATCCTCACATCATTGTACCCATAACTAACAACAACCAACTGTAGAACACCAATATTGTAGAATACAGCCCTTACATTCCTAAAATGTATATAACTCTCCTTGAATAGGAGTGTAGATTTTATTTAACTAATATAGAGCATTTAAAATAGTCTAACAGAGAGGCAGAAGCAAGATGAGAAACAAGATCAGTGAAGTCTAGATCCATGTACGACTTTCTTTTTTTTTAAAACCATTTTTATTTTTTATTTTTATTTTTTAGTTTTTTATTTTTTAAATTTTAAAATCTTTAATTCTTACATGCGTTCCCAAACATGAACCCCCCTCCCACCTCCCTCCCCATAACATCTCTCTGGGTCATCCCCATGCACCAGCCCCAAGCATGCTGTATTCCGTACGACTTTCATACTTGGGTATTACTCATTTTGAAATTTTGTCCCTTTCATAATCTTCCTGGTCAAGTTTTATATTCTGCAGTTAATGTTGCAGATAGCAAACCTAATAGAAAATGTGAAAATTATGTTTTAATTCTTGGGAAAACTGTAGCAATTTGGGTTATAGTCAACATTGTAAAAAATTCATTTCTTCTATAATTTCAAGAGAAAGAAATTCCAGCAAGCACAGATTATTGGGATAGTGAGACAAGAGATTTGTAAGTCACCTCATCCGATAAAAACTGTAAGAAGTCAGATTTAGAGTTGCTGTCATAGCAGCCCCATGCCAACCCAAACCCTGCAAGTCTAGAGAGAGACTCACTTGTGCTTCTGATAGTATAAGACTTAAAAGAAGAAACTATTTCAACTTGTCTTAGAAGCAATTGATCTGGACACTAGCACAGAAGTTAAAACCAGCTTAACTCATGGATATTCCCACACTCATCACATTTTACTAGAGAAAAGTATAAGGAGATTTACAGGCATCTTGTATATTACATACAAGACTCAATCAGAGCATGCTGGGACTTTGAGGATGATTCAACAGTGAAAAAGGGTTAGCTATTCTTAAGGACAAAGCCTGAACAGGGGACACTAACTCAGCAGTGAAGCCCACTGAGCTAGCCAATAGGCAAATCACCTTTACCCATGGCAGTGAACAGACTTTAATTAAGGTCTACTTACAAAACTGAGAATTAAGGGATCAAACAAGGGACATTGAGTCATCCAGAGACTATCTACAGCAGGAAGTCACTACTACCTTTAAGCCTTCAGCTCAGGAAAGCTGGAGCCTTGAAGGAGAAGCCTTCTGTAGGAAACTCTAGCCCAGGAGAGGTGCTACTGATTTCAGAGCTGAGCTCTGAATGCCAGAGGCTCATGGAATGCCAGAGCCTCCAATCTACTGCCTAACTTAGGGGTCAGTGAACATTTTCTATAAAGGGTCAGATAGTAAATATTTTAGGCTTTGTGAGCCATCTAGTCTGTGCTACAACTACTCAACTCTGCCATTGCAGCATGAAAATAGCCATAGATAACATGTAAACAAATGAATGTAGCTGTGTTTTGATCAAACATTATCCATAAAAACATGCAGTGGACTGGACCCATGAGCCAAAATCCAACCCAGAGGGAGCCCAGGTGAAGCAGTCCACCAGTGTCAGCCTCTAGTAACACAGAACAGGGCAGACAAGTTGGGAGAAAAATGGACCTAGACCCAGGGGAAAGACATTAACAGAGAATAACAGGCACACAGTTCTTCAGGTGGTCCATTTCAGGGACTCAAGAACCCAGTTCCAGCATGGGATATGAAAGAGTAATGTCCAATGCCAAAGGTAGAGAAGGTGAACCTAGGGTGTTAAAAAAGCTGGAGCTCAAGATGGCATCAGACTTAGAATAGTAAAGCAGCCCCCAGATCAGGATTCAAGCCAGAAACTCAGCAACCTACCTGAGACCTACCTGAGGGACCTGACAAGGAAGGTGCTTGGGGTTTATGCCAGGCTAGTGTTTTCGAATTCCTAAGTTTTTAATCTTTGGAGTTCTACAATGAGAAATCAGAATTCTGGGATAATCTCAAGAATATTTCAAATCAGAATCTGTTTTTAAAATACTTCCAACACTCCTCTTCTTCTTTACTCATTATTGCTGATATCTGGAAAGAAATATTTAATAACTAAGAAATATTAAGTTTTGTAATATTTACAAGGAACTGTGGCCAATAGCAGATATTCAGCCTGGAAAATGCCAGCAAACATCATTGGGTCGTATTCAAATAACATTTCTGTCTCTTAGCAAAGTTAACAGTACTACATAGAATCACACATCAAAACTGCCAAGTTAAGGACTTATTTTGCTCCCCAAACTTGTTATTTCTTGGACTACAATTCACAGGATCTGTGTAAAGTACACTATGCATGGCGCTTCCCTGGTGGCTCAGATGGTAAAGCATCTGCCTGCAATGCAGGAGACCCAGGTTTGGTCCCTGGGTCGGGAAGATTCCCTGCAGGAGGGAATGGCTACTGTCTCCAGTATTCTTTCTGGAGAATTCCATGGACAGAGGAGCCTGGAGGGCTATTCTCCATGGGGTCACAAAGAATCAGACATGACTGAGCAACTAAACTTTTGCTTTCTTTTCACTTCATTCTATGCATACAAACTGACTAATATTCATTTCACTTGTGAGCATGACTCACTGCTGGCAGCAGTTAAGGCCACAAACACACACTTATTAGGTGACAACAGTTGCAAACAAGACTGATTAGATCATGACCATTTTCTACATTGGTGTGTGTGTGTTAGTCACCCAGTCATGCTCCTTGTGACCCTGTGGACTATAGCCTGCCAGGCTCCTCTGTCCATGGAATTCTCCAGAAAGAATACCAGAGTGGTTTGCCATTTCCTCCTCCAAGGGATCTTCCCAACCCAGGAATCAAACCCAAGTCTCCTTTATTGCAGGTGGATTCTTTACTGTCTGAGCCACCAGGAAAGCACTGCTCCAAAAATGTCGACCAAAACTTCCCACTTGGTGTGTCAGCATTTCCTGCTCTCTCTTTCCATTTGAGGGCAGTGGATACCTTCCAAAGTGTAGCATCTTTTTTGCTGATTGTTAAACATTAATTCCTGCAGGGGAATTATGTTGTCTCATTTTCCTGATTTCCCTACTGATTTTTCTGAAGATTCTCAATTTGAAAAATTTATTTCTTAGAAAATAAGAAATTGTCACCTAATAAGTTAGAAAAGAATTCCCACATGGGATCTTAACCAGGCCCAGCATATATTGAGCTAATGATTACTATGCTTGTTTCCACCCTGCCTGCCCGTGGGACAGGTCTGAATGACTGCCAGACTGGGCCTCCTAGATTTAGGATCAGTGAAGAACTGATGCTGAAGCTGAAGCTCCAATACTTTGGCCACCTGATGCAAAGAACTGACTCATTGGGAAAAAACCCTGATGCTGGGAAAGACTGAAGGCAGGAGGAGAAGGGGATGACAGATGATGAGATGGTTGAATGGCATCACTGACTCAATGGACCTGAGTTGGAGCAAGCTCCAGGAGCTGGTGATGGACAGGGAAGCCTGGCATGCTGCAGTCCACAGTGTTGCAAAGAGTCGGACACGACTGAGCAACTGAACTGAACTGAAGAAGGTTAAGATCCTTCTGCCCCTATGGAGCTGGAGCTGCTATGCAAGGACCTGAATGAGGTTTATTTCAGGGCTAATCAGACTATGGGTCTCAGACCTCTTGATTTACAGAAGCCCCTAAAAGGAGGTTGACAGATTGTTGAGCTTTCTGACAGTCGTAATATCATAAATTTGAATAAAAATTCCCATGAGATTCAGTGCTAAAAAATAAAAAGAAAACTCCGACCAGGACTTCTTGCCACAAAAATGGCTGACCATATTCTAAATCTATGTTCAGTTCAACAGCATTAGGAAAATGGTGATCTCATAAAAGTAGAATAATTTATATTTTTAATTTCTGCATAGAAACAGATGCTTTATTATTGAAGAGCGGCTGTATGAACTAGTTTAACTCCATTCCATCTTTCCACTATGGCCCTTCTCCCACCTCCTGGTACTTCTTTCAGCATGATCTTAGAACCTCCAGGTTGCCTTTTCAATCAAACATTTATTTATTCATGCAACAAACAGTTATGGAGTATTTATTATATGCTAGGCATGCCACTAGCCTCTGATGATAAATTCTGTCCAATTCTGCCTTCATCATGAAGTTTATAGTACAAATAGTAGAGGAGATAAGCAGAATAATTAGTCAAAATAGTACAAATCACAGACTATGAAACATGCTATGAGAGGTAACGAGGTGTATAAGGAAGGGGAGTGCTTTGGAACAGAAATAGTAGACACAAAGGTAAGAAGGGAGAAAGTTTTCTCCCATCTTTCATGTTCGAAAGATGGAATGGAGTGAAGAAGTGGAAAAATCAAGCATGACTGGAGTATAGGTATGGTATATATAGAGAAGGACCACCCAGAACCCCCTAGAACCGCCCCCCACCCCGCACATGCCAAGGATTTGCCCCAGCTGTCTACTCTTCTAAGATCTGCCAGGGCTGCACAGACACACTTTGCCAGAGTTTTTGCCTGGGGTCATGCCTGAGTTCCTTCTAGGTAAGATGTAAAGGCCAGAGGTTTGACAAGCCGGATGAGCAAAACTCACTCTGGAGCTCCCCACTGGATTGGCTGAGGCTTTAGTGACCCTGCATCAAAGTTTGACTTCTTCCTCTGCCTTATGCTGCTGCTACTTAGTTTCCTTTCACAAATACTGGTGTCTATTTGTAAACACTGTGTATGCCAAACTTTGTCTCAGTGTCTGTCCCTGGAAAACTCAGAAGGAGAGAAGTATGATGAGTCAGCAGGAACCAAGTCATACAAGTCTTGTTAAGGATTTGAGTCTTTACTCTAAGAGCCATTGAAAGCCATTGAGAGTTTTAAGCAGATAAAGGTCATGATTTGATTCATGTATGGAAAGAACTGACTTTGGTTGCTATATGAATGTTCAGTTGGAAGAGAAGTTAAGAGTACATGGTAGGGAAGGGATAAATGATGACTTCTGCACTGGACACTTTGAGTCTGAGGTGCCTTTGTGCCCTCCAAGTAGAGGTCTTGGATGGGATTTGGATCTGGTCTGAAGTCTAGAGAAGTCTAGGTTAGAGATCAGCAAAGTGACTGTGCTCCCAAAGTGCTTACCTGCCAACTTCAACTAAAGTTCAAAAATAAAGTTAAAATGAACAGCAAAACAGGAGGAAGAAAGACGGTAAGCTAGAAGTACTTCCCATTCTTGCCTTAGAATACATCCTCTCTTACACTTCACCTGTGAACCCACAAACTTTTCAATGTTAAGCTTCAAAAAAATTTTTAATGTAGGAAGGGGGTCTAATGCCAGAGGCAGAACAAAGCAAGCTAACAGTCATTTTTATAGCAAGAATTGTTGCAAAAAAGGATTCTTATTAGTTGTTGCTGTTGTTCAGTCACTAAGTCATGTTGGACCCTTTGAGACCCCATGGACCGCAGCATGCTAGGCTTCCTCATCCTTCATCATCTCCCAGGGTTTGCTCAAACTCATGTCCATTGAGTTGGTGATACCATCCAACCATCTCATCCTCTGTTGCCCCCTTGTCCTGACCTCAATATTTCTCAGCATCACAGTCTTTTCCAAGGAGTTGGCTCTTCACATCAGGTGGCCCAAGTATTGGAGCTTCAGCATCAGTCCTCCCAATGAATATTCAGGGTTGATTTACTGTATCCATCAATTTTAGAATTTGCTTATGAATTAAATTTAGGAGGACTCATTTTTCTCAGTCTATACATTTCTTCATAATCAGGACAAGCAGGTCTACAGTCTTTGATTTGGTAAATGAGGTGATGAAAAAAGCCAAATCAAACATTTTTTCAAGTTGTTGTTTTTCATCCTACTGAAATTGCTTTTTTGGTGAGATTTCAGAAAGGGAAATACAGTGTTGTATTACTTAAAATGAATTACCTGTACCCTTAACCACAACTGGGATAATTACCACATTTTTCAACTCCTAAGGACTAGCTTTCTAATTTTGTGATTTTTTTTTTCTTTTGGATTCTAAGCTTCAAGGACACTCTAACCATAACATATGCTTTGAACATAATATCCCCTTGAATCTCATTTCCCAATCTACTTTATAAATTACAAATTTTCCTCTTTTAGACTATTCATAAATATTTTCCTTGGGGCTTTAAACTTCTTGTTCAGTCTTAAAGTTGCATTTTGGGCAGTGTTATCTATGTTGGTTGTAGCATAATTATATTTAGGAGTGTGAGAGAAGCTTGTGGCCCCTTAAAATAATTAGATTTATTTTTCCTCTTAGAGGTCCAAAATTAGTTTACAAATAGACAACTTCCTACCTAATTGGTTCTTAACAACTAACAGGATTCTAGCATTTTGGATGATTTTGGCAGCGCACCAAATCCCTTCAAAAATTGAAAATATTAAATATAGTAATGCAAAGTTCTTGCATCTATTTGCATATTGTATTCTTTGTGTTTTGATTTGCTTTAAAATGTTTTACTGCACTAAAGTCTCAGTGTTGTGTTTTGTTTCTAGATGTTTCCTGGAAAAATCACCAAAGAATCAGAATCAACATTATTTTCAGAGGTCACTGGCCAGTGATGCTAATGTCCCCTAGGGCTTCCCAGGTGGCTCTAGTGGTAAAGAACTCACCTGCCAATGCAGGAGACAAAAAAGATGCAGGTTCAATCCCTGGGTTTGGAAGATGCCCTGGAGAAGGCCATGGTAACCCACTCCAGTATTCTTGCCTGGAGAATCCCACGGACAGAGGAGCCTGGCGGGCTACAGCCCACAGAATAAAAAAGAGTTGGACATGACTGAAGCAACTTAGCATGTGCACAAGTTTCTGCAGGAGAAGTATCAAACTTTCTCAAAGTTTTCTCCCACGTCTGTCAGTGGCAGATACCACTCCATCCTCTTTTGTTCCTCCTCCTTTAAAGAGAATTTAGGAAGGAGATTTTCATAAACCACAGTGACCTAATCTGAAGATCCTTTGGGCTATAAGCAATGAAACTGAGAGTAACACCAAAGCAGTATTCGCTGAGCTGAGCTGAGTGGAACTCAGAGTGGGCACTCATAGGGAGAATAGGCTGATGACAGCCTTGCTCTGGGCCACCTGCTGCAAAGGGTGTAGCATCACCTCCAGAGAAAGTGAGAAGAAGAATGGGGTGGGTATGGAAAAAAGGGCAAGGACTATATTATGCATGAAAGTGGTAATGAAAGTGAAGACGCTCAGTCGTGTCTGACTCTTTGCAACCCCATGGACTGTAGCCCACCAGGACTGTAGCCCACCAGGCTCCTCCGTCCATGGGATTCTCCAGGCAAGAATACTGGAGTGGGTTGCCATTTCCTTCTCCAGTGCATCTTCCTGACCCAGGGATTGAACCCAGGTCACCTGCATTGTAGGCAGACGTTTTAACCTCTGAGCCACCAGGGACTGGCTAGGCAAGATTAATCTCTCATTCATGGCTTGAGCTAGAAATATGCAGCAGCACAAAGAGTGTGCATACCCAAGGTCTTTAAAAAGAGCAAGTGGTACTTCAGTGATGCATGCCCTGAAGGACATCAGGTAACCTGGGGAAGGACCAACCATGAGTCTCCCCCTTGCAAGGTCTATTTACATGAATAGAACTTACAAATATAGAGAAAGTCATTGTGGAAGTTTTATTTTTATGGCCACACATTTTGTGACACTCTACCCATCAGGAGGCAGGATCTATATCTTTTCTCCTTGAACACAGGCAGGCTTATGACTCACCTGCCAATGGGCTTCCCAGGTGGCGCAATAGAAAAGAATCTGCCTGCCAATGCAGGAGATGCAAGAGATGTGGGTTCGATCCCTGGGTGGGGATGATCCCCTGGAGAAGGGAATGGCAACCCCCTCCACTCTGCTTGCCTGGAAAATTCCATGGACAGAAGAGCCTGGTGGGCTACAGTCCAGGGGGTTGTAAAGAGCCGGACATGACTGAGCACACACACATAATACAGTAATAATATAGAAGTGATGTGCAACTCCCTGAGGCTAGGCCAGAAAAGGAAAGGCAGCTTCTGCTTTGTTCATTTCAACACTCCTGTGCCCCTAAATAAGAAATCCAATAACCCTGAGGCAGCCATACTGTGAGGGAGCTAAGCTACATGAATAGGGAGATGCTCCAGTTGATCACCTCAACTGAACTCCCAGCTGATAACCACCATCAGTCGCCAGCCATGTGAGTGTTATCACCTTGGACATCCAACCAAGTCAAGACCTCAGATGACTGCAACCTCAGATAACACTGGACTATAACTGCATAAGAGATCTCAAACAAAATCTCAGCCTGTCAGGAATTCCTGACTATAAGCAGTGTAGCTTTATCAGTACCCACTAGTGGCAATTACAAAAACATAGTAAGTCTTAAACATCTTACACAAACCTTTATCTACTAATTAGAAAGTAAATGTCATTAGGCCTGATCATTTTTGCTTTGGCCTCCTTTGTGGTTTAACCATTTTCTCCCCATCTTCAGTAGAATTTATGCAACTTTTGTATTTGAAGGAGCTGAGCTCTTTGCAATTAAAGCAGATCTAAGTCCTCACAATAGCCCACCTCCTTTCTTCCTCAGTTGCCCTGGTACATTCATCAAGACTCTGTCAGTCTAAGGTAATAGAAACTTTACTCAAACTAGTTCAAGAAAGAAAAGAGGAGGGCATTTATTGGTCTCAGTTCAGTTCAGTTTAGTTCAGTCACTCAGTCGTGTCCAGCTCTTTGCAACCCCATGAATTGCAGCATGCCGGGCCTCCCTGTCCATCACCGACTCCTGGAGTTCACTCAGACTCACGTCCATCGAGTCAGTGATGCCATCCAGCCAGCTCATCCTCTGTCGTCCCCTTCTCCTCCTGCCCCCAATCCCTCCCAGCATCAGAGTCTTTTCCAATGAGTCAACTCTTCGCATGAGGTGGCCAAAGTACTGAAGTTTCAGTATGTAGCAAATCCGGGGGTTGTGTTAGCTTTAGCTGACCCATATCCACAAGTTCAGATAATATTTGCAGGTCTTTGGCTGTCTGTCCCTCATACTCATATTATTCATTCTCTCTCCCTCCCTCCTACTTTTTCTCCTTCTCTCCCTCCCTCCTACTTTTTCTCCTTCTCTCCCTCCCTCCTACTTTTTCTCCTTCTCTCCCTCCCTCCTACTTCTTTACCATACTTCTTTCATTACCAGAATTCATCTTCAGGTTTTCACTGAATAACATCAAGATAGCAACTAGCAGTTCTACCCCCAGATCCTGCCAGTTCAATTGCCAGTGCAGAAATAACAGTCTCTCCTTAAACTTCTGGAAGAAAAAAAAATCCCAGGAAAGACCCTTATTATCCTGGCAAAGGCCCTGGAATTGAGACTGGACCAATCACTGAAGCCAAGTAGATGAACTGGTCTGTTTGCCAGGTCTCCGGCACATGCACACCCCTGTATCCAGGGTTAGGCCCACCCACATTGCATGGACTGATTTCCCTCCAGTCAGGCAGGAATACATCCTTGGTTTAGTCCACTTTGTGATGAGCAGAGAGGAAGGGCAGAGTGATATTGTATTAGGGTTGACCACTTAGGATTCTGGTAAGGGATGATATAATTTAAGCTGGAGAGGAAAGTTAGAAAAGGTGGTAAGTTTTGCACAGGACCATTTTCAGAGCAAACATGGGAAAGGGAACTGAACACACAAAGCAAGCTCCTTGAACTTCCTTCATTCATCCTTGGAAATTCTTGATCCCCAGCTGTAAGCCCAGACACTCCTTAATTTTTGGACTGACTCTGTCCTCCATTAGGAATATTTAAACTGTCCTGGTTTTCAGGTGACTCAGCTTTAAGACAACCTTATAGAGACCATATTCTGACATGGCTCTTCAGTTTTACTGCTCATGCATGTGTGCTAAGTCACTTCAGTTGTGTCCAACTCTTTGCAATCCTAAGGGCTGTAGCCCACCAGGCTCCTCTATCCATGGGATTCTCCAGGCAAGAATATTGTATTGAGTTGCCATGCCCTCCTCAAAGGGATCTTCCTGACATAGGGATCTGACTCATGTCTCTTACATCTCCTTCACTGGCAGGCAGGTTCTTTACAACTAGCACCACTGGGGAAGCCCCTCTACTGTTCATACTTCTGCCTAACTTGAAGAAACAACATGATATCCCCATTTCTTGCAGACAGGCCAATGATAGCCAGTCATCTCACAGGAGGAAACACCTGCCAGGAAACTGAGTCCAGAGACCAGAGCCCTGCTACTTACTTCCATAACTTCTGCCTTGTAGAAGCTGAATCTAGAAAGTTGTTGAAAGTTAAAGAATTTTCTCTGCATGTGTATGTTATACTCCCTACCTAACTCTGTACACCGGCTTCCTTTACTCACCCATTTGTGGTCCAAAATGGCAGACCAAGCTATAAATCTACATAAGCTTCCAGCCTGAGCACCAGTCTTCGCTCAAGTTAGTTGAAAACATGAGAAAACGTTAACCATTTATTCTCATGGTTCTGTATGTCAGCTGTTAGCTAACTTTAACTAGCTCATGTCAGTGGCTCTGCTTTACAGGTACACATGCTAAGATCCAGGCTACAAGAGCAGAAATAGTTCAGGAGCAGTTCTTCTCAAGGGGTGAGAGAGATCAGAAACACACAAAGTATCTTAAAGTCTAGGCTCAGAATGGCATGGTGATACTTCCTTCTATATGTCATTGCCCAACACAAGTCACATTTTGGCAAGCCCAAAGTCAGGGATGGGCAAATAGTCTCTGCCCATAATGAGATCATGATAAGGATATGGATGCAAGGAAGGTTAAAAATTGGTGCTAATAACTTCATTTATTAGAAAATCTGATCGGCCTAGCCCTGCTTTATAGGGTCAGGATCAAAGCATTCAATTTTAATCCAATAGCTGCAATCAGAGGGGAGATAGGGGCATCCTGTGGAAAGAGGTCAAAGGCTGACTGTGGGGTTGTTGTTGTTGTTCAGTCACTTAGTCGTGTCCAACTCTTTGCAACCCCATAGACTGCAGCACAACAGGCTTCCCTGTCCTTCACTATCTCCTAGAGTTTGCTCAAACTCATGTGCATTGAGTTGGTGATGCCATCCAAACATCTTATCCTCTGTTGCTCCCTTCTCCTCCTGCCCTTAATCTTTCCAAGCATCAGGGTCTTTTCCAATGGGTTGGTTCTTTGCATCAGGTGGCCAAAGTATTGGAGCTTCAGCACTAGAGTGCAAGGTGGTCATGGGCAGAACACTGAGTGACATGACTGGTATAGTGTTTCCTGCTTCTCTAATGAACAAAAGATAGACAATGTGTGTTTGAGCTACCACAGGTACTCTAATAGCTCAGAAAAAGAATCAAAAAGAGTCACATCCACTATAATATCACTTTATTTACTTCTAAATTCATCCTCGGTCATTCTTTGACAGGCTGATTCTACTCATCCTTTCTCCTTCATAGACTCATGTGACCATTCATCACATGAAATTTTATTACTTGTGTTGAATATACTTGTGCTTTCCTAGTGGCTCAGCTGGTAAAGAATCTGTCTGTGATGCTTTGAATAATTAACAATAAACCAATGGGTGTAGTTATTCATCATTTCTCAACTAAAGAATCTATCTCTGGCTAAGATTCCAGAGCTGATTTTCCCTCTTTTATGCCAATTTTGGGCATAGTCTTAATACTGATTATCAATTGGTCAAATATAATTTGTCTCCCATTAATTCTTCAGGCCTAGGTTAGATATCATTCCCTCTGAGCAGCCTTCCCCAGCCCCACTTCCAAGTCCAGTCTGATGCCCCAAATGTGGGATCCCACCCACCCTTTAATGTCTCCTTTGAACTGTTCTGTAATTGATGATTTATTCATAAGTTGCTCCCATTCCAGTCTCTACTCTCCCAGTCCTTGAAGTAGGCAAAGTCCTGTTCACCATTATACTGGGCATGGGGCATGAGACACAGGGGAAGCTCAGTAAGTGTTTGAGAATTCAGTAACTGAGGCCAGAGTGAAGTGACTCTGGAGTCATCCTCCTCTGTGTGACCTTGAGCAACTAATCTCCCTTCTCCTCTTCTGTAAGATGAAGGGCTTTGGCAAGTTGGCTGGTTCTCAGTCTTGGTATCCATCATGATGCAGAGTCACTTCTGACATTTAGTGTCCATGTTCATCACTAATTATAAAGTTTCAACATATTTAAAATGTTTGCTTTTTATAGGTAAGATGTTTACTTTTTACATAACTAAGAAAAGGTTCAAATGTATTGGTTAAAATAATGCCAGACTTATTTGCTGGCATTCCCATGTGACTTCTTTAGGGAAAATGAAGATTACAGTCAGTCAACACACAAGTAACTCTTGGGTGAGTCCATGGGACTGTGTTACTCTCATCCATATTAGGCTTCATGTGTATCATGGTGTGAAAATAGATATCCTCATGTCCACGGGATGCCAAAATCAATTTCAAACAGGAATTTTTTTTAAAAGAAAACTTCTCCCATCTATTTGCATTTAGCCAGTCATCTTGGTGCACCAGAGATAACATCATTAAGAAAATTTTGCTGAGATTTCTCTTGTAGCTCAGTCAGTAAAGAATCTGCCTGCAATGCAGGAGATCCAGGTTTGATTCCTGGCTCAAGGAGATCCCCTGGAGAAGGAAATGGCAACTCAATCCAGTATTCTTGCTGGAAAAATCCCATGGACAGAGGAGCCTGGCAGGCTAAAAGGAATTCAGATTGGAAAAGACGAAGTAAAACTCTCACTGTTTGCAGATGACATGATCCTCTACATAGAAAACCCTAAAGACTCCACCAGAAAATTACTAGAGCTAATCAATGAATATAGTAAAGTTGCAGGATATAAAATTAACACACAGAAATCCCTTGCATTCCCATATACTAACAATGAGAAAACAGAAAGAGAAATTAAGGAAACAATTACATTCACCATTGCAATGAAAAGAATAAAATACTTAGGAATAAATCTCCCTAAAGAAACAAAAGACCTATATATAGAAAACTATAAAACACTGATGAAAGAAATCAAATATAACATGGAGAAATATACCATGTTCATGGATTGGAAGAATCAATACTACCCAAAGCAATCTATAGATTCAGTGCAATCCCTATCAAGCTACCAATGGTACTTTTCAGAGAACTAGAACAAATAATTTCACAATTTGCATGGAAATACAAAAAACCTTGAATAGCCAAAGCAATCTTGAGAAAGAAGAATGGAACTGGAGGTGTCAACCTGCCTGACTTCAGGCTCTACTACAAAGCCACAGTCATCAAGACAGTATGGTACTGGCACAAAGACAGAAATATAGATCAATGGAACAAAATAGAAAGCCCAGAGATAAATCCACACACCTATGGACACCTTATCTTTGACAAAGGAGGCAAGAATATACAATGGAGAAAAGACAATCTCTTTAACAAGTGGTGCTGGGAAAACTGGTCAACCACTTGTAAAAGAATGAAACTAGATCACTTTCTAACACCATACACAAAAATAAACTCAAAATGGACTAAAGATCTAAATGTAAGACCAGAAACAATAAAACTCCTAGAGGAAAACATAGGCAAAACACTCTCTGACATAAATCACAGCAGGATCCTCAATGACCCACCTCCAAGAGTAAAGCAAATAAAAGCAAAAATAAACAAATGGGACCTAATTAAACTTAAAAGCTTCTGCACACGGAAGGAAACTATGAGCAAGGTGAAAAGACAGCCTTCAGAATGGGAGAAAATAATAGCAAATGAAGAAACTGACAAAGAATTAATCTCAAAAATACACAAGCAACTCCTTCAGCTCAACTCCAGAGAAATAAAAGACCCAACCAAAAAATGGGCCAAAGAACTAAATAGACATTTCTCCAAAGAAGACATACAGATGGCTAACAAACACATGAAAAGATGCTCAACGTCATTCATAATCAGAGAAATGCAAATCAAAACCACAATGAGGTACCATTTCACACCAGTCAGAATGGCTGCGATCCAAAAGTCTACAAGCAATAAATGCTGGAGAGGGTGGGGAGAAAAGGAAACCCTCTTACACTGTTGCTGGGAACGCAAACTAGTACAGCAACTATGGAGAAGAGTGTGGAGATTCCTTAAAAAAACTGGAAATAGAACCGCCTTATGATCCAGCAATCCCACTGCTGGGCATACACACTGAGGAAACCAGAATTGAAAGAAACACATGTACCCCAATGTTCATCACAGCACCATTTATAATAGCCAGGACATGGAAGCAACCTAGATGTCCATCAGCAAAGGAATGGATAAGAAAGCTGTGGTACATATACACAGTGGAATATTACTCAGCTATTAAAAAGAATACATTTGAATCAGTTCTAATGAGGTGGATGAAACTGGAGCCTATTATACAGAGTGAAGTGAGTCAGAAAGGAAAACCACCAATACAGTGTATTAACACATATATATGGAGTTTAGAAAGATGGTAACAATGACCCTCTCTGCAAAACAGCAAAGGAGACACAAATAAAAAGAACAGACTTTTGGTCTCTGTGGGAGAAGGCTAGGATGGGAGGATTTGAGAAAATAACATTGAAACATGTATATTACCATATGTGAAATAGATCACCAGTCCAAGTTTGATGCATGAGACAGGGTGCTCAGGGCTGGTGCACTGGGATGACCCTGAAGGATGGGATGGGGAGGGAGGTGGGAGGGGGATTCAGGATGGGGAACACATGTATACCCAATGGCTGATTCATGTCAATGTATGGCAAAAACCACTAAAATATTGTAAAGTAATTAAAATAAAATAAATAAATTTTAAAAAATAAAATTACATAGAAGGAAATAAATGCTAAATGAAAATGGAACTTTTAGTACAAGTATAAGGGTTATCTGTACAATTTCATAGCGTGTAATCTCAACACTGATCTTGGCAATGCTTTTTTGGACTTCACACCAAAAGCAAAGACAACAAGAGTGAAAATAAACAAGTGGGACTACATCAGACTAAAAAGCTTCTGCACGGCAAAGGAAACCACCAATAAAATGAAAAGGCAACCTAAAGAAAGAGAGAAAATATTTGCAAGCCACATATAGGAGTTAATATCCAAAATATCTAAGGAACTTATATACCTCAATAGTGAAAAAAGAAATAATCCAGTTTTCAAATGAGTAAAAGACCTAAATAGATATTTTTCCAAAAGAAGACCTACAAATAACCAACAGGTACTTGGTACTTGAAAAGGTATTTGATATCATTAGTTATTTTTTAATAAATGGAAATCAAAACCACAATGAGATATCACCTCACACCTACTAGAACAGCTATTATCAAAAAGATAACAAATGACAAATGCTGGCAAGGATGTGGAAAAAACAACCCTTGTAAACTGTTGGTAAGAATGTAATCTGGTACATCCACTACAGAGAATAGTATGGAGGTTCCTTAGGAAATTAAAAATAGAACTACCATATAATCTAGTAATTACACATCTGGGTATATATCCAGAGGAAATGAAATCACTATCTTAAAGAGATATCTGCATTCTTATACTCATTGCAGCATTATTCACAATAGTCAAGGTATGGAAACAACCTAAGTGTTTGTAGGCAAATGAATGGATCAAGGAAATGTGATATATGGATATAGATATATAGATACAAATAATGGAATATTATTCAGTCTTTAAAAAGAAGGAAATCTTGTCATTTGTGACAATATGGATGACTCTGGAGGGCACAATGTAAAGTGAAGTAAGCCAGACAGAGAAAAATAAATAGTACATGGTATCACTTACATGTGGAATACTGGAAAAAAAAAAAAGTTGAATTCTTAGAAACAGAGAGGAGAAAAGTGGTTACAGGGGATGGGAGTAGGAGAGATAGGGAGAGGATGATAAAAGGGTACAAACTTTCACTTATAAGGTGAATAATGTCTCCTGACATTATTGAATAGTAGATAGTGTCTCCAAAATCACTGCAGATGGTGACTGCAGCCATGAAATTAAAAGACGCTTACTCCTTGGAAGAAAAGTTATGACCAACCTAGATAGTATATTCAAAAGCAGAGACATTGCTCACCAACAAAGGTCCGTCTAGTCAAGGCTATGGTTTTTCCAGTCATGTATGGACATGAGAGTTGGACTGTGAAGAAAGCTGAGTACCGAAGAATTGATGCTTTTGAACTGTGGTGTTGGAGAAGACTTGAGAGTCCCTTGGACTGATCCAATCAGTCCATTCTGAAGGAGATCAGCCCTGGGATTTCTTTGGGAGGAATGATGCTAAAGCTGTAGCTCCAGTACTTTGGCCACCTCATGCGAAGAGTTGACTCACCGGAAAAGACTCTGATGCTGGGAGGGATTGGGGGCAGGAGGAGAAGGGGACGACAGAGGATGAGATGGCTGGATGGCATCACTGACTCAATGGACGTGAGTCTGAGTGAACTCTGGGAGTTGGTGATGGACAGGGAGGCCTGGCGTGCTGCGATTCATGGGATCGCAAAGAGTTGGACACGACTGAGCGACTGAACTGAACTGAACTGAACTGAATGTCTCCTGAAACTAAAATAATATTGTAAGTCAATTATACTTCATTTTAAAAAGTATTTTCACAGCCATTCATGGACATACACAAAGTGACAAAAAAATTGAGTTGCCTAAAATGCATGTTCCCACCTGAGGTCAAACAAGGCAATACTTACTCTGTCTTCTAGTTTTAGCTTTCACATGATAAACAAGTTTTTTTCCACAGACTATTTAGTGTTACATTTTTTTGAATTTTTGTGCTTTTTTTTTTTGGTGATTTTCCTCTTTAAAATGATCTCCAAGCAAAGTGCTGTCTATGGTTTCTAAGAACACGGCATAATGTCCCTTATGGAGAAAATACAATATTCAATAAACTTCATTCAGGCCTGAATTATAGTACTGTTGGCTGTGAGTTCAATGTTGATGAATCAACAATATATATTAAATAAAGCATGCCTTTGAGCAAAATCACACATAAAACAAGGTTGCATTGATTGGTTAATGAAAATGTGATCAGAGGCCCATAGGAACCTAACTCTGTACTTCCCCTAGGGAAAATGGTTCAGTATTTACCAATTCAGTGTATGTGGTGACTTTAAAGAATATAACTACTGTGAAAAATGAGAATCAACTGTCTGTGTGTGTGTGTGTGTGTGTGTGTGTGTGTATTCACTAAGTAATAAAATGTCTCTTTTAATAAAATGTATTTGTAGAAAGAAAATATGAATAAAATCTGAGGATCTGATGTATAATATGGTGGCTATAATAATTGAAATTTGCTAAAAGTGTAGAACTTAAATGTTCTCAACCCCCTAAAATATAAATATATGATGTGATGAATATGTTAATTAACTTGCTCAGAGAAGTCGTTCCACAGTGTGTATGTATATAAAATCATCACATTGCACACTTGAAATATCTTTAAAAATTTTTTCTTCAATTATACCTCAATAACTGACAGGCTTCTCAGGTGGCACTAGCAGTAAAGAACCCGCCTGGCAGTGCAGGAGATGCAGGTTCTATCCCTGGGTCAGGAAGATCCCCTGGAGAAGGAAATGGCAGCCTATTCCAGTATTTTTGCCTGGGAAATCCCATGGACAGAGAAACCTGGCAGGCTATGGTCCATAGGGTTGCAAAGAGTCAGACATGACTGAAGTGACTTAGCATGTAGGCATACCTCAATAAAGCTGAGAAAAAAATGAGCAAAGGATTTAAGTAGACATTTCTCCAAGGAAGACATACAAATGGTCAATAGGACATGAAAAGATGCTCAACATCACTAATTATGAGGGAAATGTAAAGCAAAATCACAATGAGATATCACTTCACATCCACTAGGTTGGCTACTACTTTAAAAATGAAAATAACTGTTGGCAAGGATGTGGAGAAATTGAAACGCTTGTACGTTGGTGATGGGAATATAAAATGGTTCATCCACTGAAAAATATTTTGGTGGTTTCTCAAAAGTTAAACAGAATAACAGCAATTCCTATGCTAGGTGTATACTCAAAAGTGTCGAAGACAAGTACTCAAGCAAATACTTGTACACCAATATTCACAGCAGCACTATTCACTATAGCCAAAAGGTGATATCAACAGATGAATAAACAAAATGATGTCTACTCAAACAATGGAATATTATTCAGCCACAAAAAGGAATGTAGTACTGATGCATGCTATAACATGACTGCACTTTGAAAATATTATACTAAGCAGAAGAAACCAGACCCCAAATGTCCCATATTGTATGATTCCATTTCTTTGAAAAATCTAGAATATGTAAATTCATAGAGAAAGAAAGAAAAATGGTGGTTGCCAGGGTCTATGGGGAGGGAAGATGGAAAGTGACTGATTAACAGGTAAGGTTTCATCTTTGAATGATGGAAATGTCTTGGAATTTGACAGAGGTGGTAGCTGTACAACCTTGTGAATGTACTAAATGTCAAGTGTAATTTTACACTTGAAAATGTTAATTTTATGTTATGTGAATTTCACCCCAACAATTTAAAAAGCAATAAAATTTTTTTAATGTGGCAGTGTTTGGTTAACTTCTGGGTTTCCAGTGGAATAAACACTTTCAGAAGAAGTGCCTCAACTAGTAGTAATGGAACACCAGAAATTACAGGAGACTCGGGGAGCAGTGCCCATTAGCCATCTTGCACTCCAGGAGAACTGTCATCCAAGTGGCCATACACGCAAAGAAGTGTTCTTTTAATCTAATCTGTCAATGGTTCTTCTATTTGGTACAAGATGTATGGGGACATTGGGACATTGAAAATGGACAGCACTCCAGTTTCTCCTCAGACTACTTTGTGACTAGTACCTCCCATCCCCTTTCAAATTCCACTGAGTTCAAACACCCAAAATTCTTACCAAAGGATCACAGGATCTACAGCTGAGCAACAGTGCAGAAGAGCTCTTTTTTTCTTTCAGGATGGCATAGGTTCCCCAGTCATTGGAAGAGACTTAAGAAACTGCAAATTCTGGTTAATATTTTCTCGAACTCCGCAAAACAGCTGCTGGTGCCAGTCTTGTTATATTTTCTAGATTAGACAATACATGCCTCCTGGATCCTTCCTACTAATGGCCTGCCTCCAACTGCAGCAGGTGAACATCATCCGCCTCCCTGGATAGTCTCCCAGACTTCCAAGCTAGTATTTTCCAGTGTTTCCTAGCGAGATGACATAACTAGCTTCACAGACTACTTTTGTGGAAAGAAAATGAGATGTAGACAGAGGCATAGAGGCTGCCTTTGAGGTCAGGGTATAGTGATTTTATCACATATTCACAAATCCCTTGACTGCCTCACTTCAAAGGATGGAGTCTAATTGTCCTCCTCTTGAGTGTGGGCTGTACTGGGTGACTCTAACAAACAGAATGTGGTGGGGATGATCATAAAAGGCATTTTCACGTCATTCCTGCTTTCTCTCTTGGATCACCTACTCCAGGGGAAACCAACTACCACATCATGAGGACAGTCAGACAGCTCTGTGAGAGGTCTATGTGCGAGGAACTGAGGCCTATTGCCAACGTCCAACAAGGAATTAAGGCTTCCTACCAAGAACCACATGAGGGAGTCACCCTAGAAGGTGATTCTTCAGCCTTTAAATGACCATAGAGCCCTGACCAACATTTTGACTACAGCCTCATGGGAAACCCTGAGCCAAAACTTATAAGCTAACCAACTCCTGACTACTTGACCTTCAAAAACTGCATTAAATAATGAATATTTATACTTTTAAATCACTACACTTTGGAGTAAGTTGTTATACGGCAATAGGTAACTATGACACAAAGCTAACCTGTCTTTCCACTTTCTAATACCAAATAACACGTTACTCTAAAACTTAGTGGTGAAAAACAATATTTATTCTGCTCACAAATCTTTAATTGGGGGGGGGGTGTTTCATGAGGACAGCTCACCTCTGTTCCACTGTGTTCCACATCTGAGGCTTCAGATGGAAATCTCAAAAGTTGAGGGCTGGATACTTCTAAAGCCTCATTCAGTCACATGTGTGTGCATGTATATGTGTGTGTGAAGTCACTTCAGTCATGTCTGACTCTTTGTGACCCCATGGACTGTAGGCTGTCCCATGGACAGACTCCTCTGTCCACAGGGTTACCCAAGTAAGAATACTGGAGTGCGTTTCCATGCCCTTTTCCAGGGGATCTTCCCAACCAGGGATCATATCCACATCTCTTGGGTGTCCTACATTGTCGGGTGCGTTCTTTACCACTAGCACCACCTGGGAAGCCCCATTCAGTCACATATCTAATGGTTAATAGTGGATATCAGCTGGAGACTTAAGCTCCTCTCCACATGGGCCTTTCCATATGGTCTCCCATATGGAACTAGTACAGCTAGTTTAGGCTTCCTTGTACAATGGTGGATGGTGGCTGTGTTCTATGAAAGAGTGCCTCAAGAATGAGAGAGAACGAAATGGAATCCTTATTGCCTTTTATAATCTAGCTTTGAAGGTCACACTTTTGCTGCATTCTTTTAGTGAAGGAGATTATAAAGGTTTTCTCAAGTTCCAGGAGAGGGAACACAGATCTTCTGTCTCAATGGAGAAATAGCAACATCACATTCTTAGAAGATATGTGTGATGGGATATTATTATTTCAGCCACTGCTGGATAATACAATCTGCTCCTCTTGTACAAGACTAATTCCTTGCAAACTGACCTCTTACAAAAGGAGTTAGCCTCTAGCAATGTTCCATGGAAACCAGCTATGGCCCAGTAATAATCACAATCACCCCTGCTCAGTTGCAGGCCTGGGCTCTAGCTCCACAATCATGCCAGGTAAAGTATAAGTTTTTCTCCAAAATGAATAGTGAAGTGGTGATCTTTATACTACTTTGCAATGGCATATACCTACAACTGTAGATGTTGAACCCAGAGCCCTTACACCAGGGGAGAGGCCAATGCTTCTGTAATTGTATCAGTTGTAAGTCAGCCAGATACACAAAACCAATAGGGGATAAATAAGTGATAGATAAATAAAGAGAGAGAGATGAATTTATTAGAGAGGATTTGTTTTCACTGTTGCGGGAACTGGCTAAGCAGAGGGCAAACAGTCGGGAAGGAAAGAACATAAGCAGACTGGAAGCCCATGAGCACAAGCTGGAAACTGACAAAAATGGATGAAAATTCTTATCCACTCTTGATGCCTCTGAAATCAAGGTATCCTGGGAAAACCAGGGCCCTTCATCAAAGGGTTAAAAACACATGTAGCCCCATCTCTGTTTCACTGCAGTGAGGTAAGGAAGCAGATCAGCAATGGGTGTTTGCAACAAAACAGCAGCTGCTTCCTTATTAGTCTTCCAAATCTCTCTGGGAATCCCTCTGTGGCCCACTCTAACCAGAAAAACAGAAGAAAGGAATTCTCTGGGAAATATAATTTAGCCTAGACAAGTTAACACATTACAAAGCCTTCTCAAAAGGTTGATCATGCAGCCTAAAATCCCCACAGCCAAAGTAAGTCAGACAGAAAGACAAATATCATATGATATTGCTTATATGTGGAATCTGAGTTTGAGCAAGCTCCGGGAGTTGGTGATGAACAGGGAAGCCTGGCGTGCTACAGCCCATGGGGTCACAAAGGCTTCAGAAGGGACTGAGCAACTGAACTGAAAAAATGGGTACAAAAGAATTTATGTATATACAGAAGTAGAGTCACAGATGTAGAAAACAATCTTATGGTTACCAGGGGTGAAGGAGGAAGGGATACATTGGGAGATTGGAATTGACATATAAACACTGCTATATATAAAATGGATAACTAATGAAGGCCTACTGTATAGCATGGGGAACTCTATTCAGCACTCTGTAATGACCTATATGGGGAAAGAATCTTAAAAAGAGTGGATATATGTATATGTATAACTAGTTCATTTTGCTGTACACTTCAAACTAACACAGTATTATAAATCAACTATATTGCAATAAATGTCTTAAAAATCCCCACAGCCAACAGTCAGGGCACCTCTTCTGGAATTGAATGCCTGGCTCTGCTAGGCCACCATGCACTTCCCTAGAATAAATAAGGAGGAGAGGACCTGCACTCCTGCTATTAATCCATGAGTTTCCCAGTGATCACTGATCCGGCAGGTCTTAGCCAGTATGTTGTCTGGGCATTTGCCCTTATTTATATGACAGCTACTGTAATAAAAGTTAATGCGAAGAATCACTGAGAACAGAGGTAAAGGGCATTTTGTGAGCTTGGCACACAGTATGTGCTCAACAAAAATTAGATATGATTCTCACTTTTTATAATTATTATTTCTAACCAGCTCTACCAACACAGCTTCTTAACCAGGTTATGTGGTTTGCAACTACTCCAAGTCTTGTGTGAAATTTTCACCATTTTCTGATAATTTTCATTCTAATAAATCTGACATCAGGGTTGGTCACAGGTAATTCCTGACCCAGTTAGGATCTGTAATGTACATGGCATATTGACATTTGGAATTTTAGAATCTCTTGAGCTCCAGAAAGAAAGGGGTTTTGTGGAGTCTGAAGTTTATGAAGTTTGAAACACCATATTTTAGGAAGAGAATAAAAAATTAAGAATGCAAGTCTACATGTAAAGGTAAAAACTTTGAAATGAAAAAAAATCCAAATATAGTACACATTTTAAAAAGCTGAGAAATGCCATAATTAAAACATAATCCAGAAAAAGTAACACAATGTTTTTACTAATTGAAAACCTGACCCGCTTCTATAGTACTTTCCCCACATTTTTGATACATATCTCTTAACTGCCTTTTCATGTGTTAATGATTTTTAATATCATTTCAATAGAAACAATAAATAATTGTTTCCTAAAAATGAGTGTTTGAAAAATTTTTATCACTAACAGTTTGGAAACGTTTTAGTTTAGAACTTAATAAAAATGTAATTTATTTTGTTTTTAATATTATCTGTTAAATTTAGAGAAAATCTCTTTCAAGGAGAGAACTTCCATTTTTGGTTAAGCATCAATAAAATCTGAATTTTCCATTTCGATTTTATACATTTGATGATTAGAAGAGTTTTCTACCGACTGAGAGGCAGTCTCTGGTCTGTTATGATGAATGCCATACTTTGAGGATCTTTAGGAGTTAGCCTGCCAGCCGGCCAGCCTGCCAGTCCTACCCTTCAAAAGAGTTTACAGTTAATGCATATTCTCCAGCATCTTGTTTTACACAGTTCTCAAAGTGTCAGTACAAATGTTATTTGAGATGTAACACGATTGGCAAGATGAGAAATACCACACATAAAATCTTTCTCTATTTTTCTTGTCCAGTTTTGATCATCTCAAATCTGTACTAGAAGATTATTCTTTGCCATATTCCTGTTTCTTCTTTATTTCTTTCAAAGCTGCAGTAAATATTTTTGTAGACATTTCCAGAGGAATTGCTGGATTCAAGGGTATGAGCACTTTCTTTCTCTGTTTTTATTGGAATGTAGTTGCTCTACAATGCTTTGTTAGGTTCTTCTGTACAACAAAGTAAATTAGCCACACATATACATAGATTTCCTCTTCTTGGATTTCCTTTCCATTTAGGTCACCACAGAGCATTGAGTAGAGAGCCATGTGCTACACAGTCAGTTCTCATTAGTTATTTATTTTATACACAGTACTATATATATGTCAATCCCAATCTCCCAATTCATCCTACCTCCTCTTAACACTTTGGTATCCACACATTTGTCCTCTATGCCTGTGTCTCTATTTTTGCTTTGCAAATAAGTTCATCTATACCATTTTTCCAAATTTCACATATATCAGTCAGTTCAGTCACTCAGTCGTGTCCGACTCTTTGCAACCCCACGGACTGCAGCACGCCAGGACCCCTGTCTATCACCAATTCCCAGAGTTTACTCAAACTCATGCCCATCGAGTCAGTGATGCCTTTCATCCATCTCATCTTCTGTCATCCCCTTCTTCTCCTGCCTTCAATCATTCCCGGCATCAGGGTCTTTTCAAATGAGTCAGCTCTTTGCATCAGGTGGCCAAAATATTGGAATTTCAGCTTCAGCATCAGTCCTTCCAATGAATATTCAGGACTGACTTCCTTTAGGATGGACTGGTAAGATCTCCTTGCTGTCCAAGGGACTCTCAAGAGTCTTCTTCAACACCACAGCTCAAAAGCATCAATTCTTCGGTACTCAGCTTTCTTTATAGTCCAACTCTCACATCCATACGTGACTACCAGAAAAACCATAGCCTTGACAAGATGGATCTTTGTTGGCAAAGTAATGTCTCTGCTTTTTAATATGCTGTCTAGGTTGGTCATAACTTTCCTTCCAAGGAGTAAGAGCTGTTTAATTTCATGGCTGCAGTCACCATCAGCAGTGATTTTGGAGCCCCCAAAAATAAAGTCTGTCACTGTTTCCACTGTTCCTCCATCTATTTGCCATGAAGTGATGGGACCAGATGCCACGATCTTCATTTTCTGAATGTTGAGCTTTAAGCCAACTTTTTCACTCTCCTCTTTCACTTTCATTAAGAGGCTCTTTAGTTCCTCTTCACTTTCTGCCATAAGGGTGGTGTCATCTGTATATCTGAGGTTATTGATATATATATTTGTTTTTCTTTGTCGGACTTACTTAACTTTGTATGACATTCTCTAGGTCCAACCACATCTCTGCTAAATAGCCTCAAATTTATCTGACTTCTAGTCTTCCTTACTCTGCAGCCTTAACTTCAAAGAAACATAGTATTCTGGAACTTTAACCAAAAAAGATTTAGCCTTCACTTACCTACTCTAGTGCAGCCCCCTAATCCATTAAGTTCATACGGCCGTGTTTTCATTAATTTTGCAAACATAAAACATTTTACTTTTATTTGATCAAGACCATGGTCCAACACAATTTTATAAAGGTCTGGACAAGTTAAAGGCTTTGTCCGTGGTCCCAAAGTTGACTGATGACAAAATCAAAACTGAGCCCCAGGCCTGCAGACTTCCCATGTTCCTTCTTTATTCATTCTCCTTGTGGCTAAATCCTCTTACTATAATTTTAGTTGCAACTTCATCTTATTTTAAATTTGAGAAGACTCAAATCATTAGAACAGTGCCTTCCTTGTAATAACTCAATTGTCTCTTACCTTTCTCTTTTGGAATTATGAAAGATTTAAGAAATATAAAAAGTCAACAAATTAATATAATGAATATTCATATCCTCATGAGCCAGCCTAATTAAAACGTAGTGAATAAAGTTTACACCCTATATGTAATCTCCCCCCGCTTAAGTTTCCTTCTCTCCACTGCCTCCATCAGAGGAATCACCCTCTAGAGTTTGATTAGTATTCTCATGAGATCTTCATACTTTAGTGACAAATGGTGGTATCACTAAACAACACATAGTGTTGATTTTCATGTTTTAAAATTTCATATAAATGATATCATACTATATCTACTATTCTGAAATGTGCTTTTTTCCTTATTTTACAGATTCATCCAGGTTGACATAGATACCACTAATTCGTTTGTTTCAACTGCTGTAGGCATTACCCTGCATGAATATACTACACAATATTCATTCCTTTGCTGATGACCCAAAGCTGCAATGTACAAGTATCCACAGGGTAATTTCTGGGTTAAACACATATGCACTTTCAATTTTACTAGACAGGGCCAATTTGCTCCCCAAAGTGGTTATACCAATTTTTACTACCAAATGTTGGTAGTATAAATCTCAGGTGGTTTAAATCAAGTAGTATAAATCTCAGGTCTTTCAATTTCAATAAATGCAATGTTTGTAAAAGAATCTCATTCCTCTTTGAAATTTCATTTCACTAATTAGTAGTGAGTTTGAGCATGTTTTCATAGGCTCATTGAACATTTGGGTTTCCTCCTCTCTGAATTGTCTGCTCATACTTTTGCTTACTTTTATTGTTTTTTTATTTTTGTTTTGTTTTTATTTCATTTGTACATATTATCAGCTACATGAATTGCAAATATATTCTCTTAACATGATGTGTTTTTATTATTTATGGTAGCTTTGATGCATATAAGTTTTAAATTTTAATGTTGTGGAATATATCAGTTTTTTCCATTATGCCTGCGCTTTTGCAGTCTTGCTTAAAAATTCATTTCCTATACAGATCACTAACGGGCTTCCCTGGTGGCTTAGAGTGTAAAACGTCTGCCCACAACGCGGGAGACCTGGGTTCAGTCCCTGGTTGGGAAAGATCCCCTGGAGGAGGAAATGGCAACCCACTCCAGCACTCTTGCCTGGAAAATCCCATGGACAGAGGAGTCCATGGGGTCGCAGAGAGTCGGACATGACTGAGCGACTTCACTTTCACCATACAGATCATAATAATAATATTCCACATATTTTCTTCTAAAATTATCTTTTTAACATTTATGTATTTTATCCACATGGAGGTTTGGTTTGGATATGGTGTGATTTAGGAATGCAAATTTTTTTCTTGATAATAGCCAATTGCCTTAACAATATATATATTGAACTATCTTTCCTTTACCTACTATAATGGGTTGAATTGTGGCCCCCTCCAAGATATGTCTAGGTCCTAACCTCTAGTACCTGTGAATGTAACGTTATTTGTATAAGAATCTTTGCAGATGTAATTAAATGCAGGATCTGGAGATGAGATCATCCTGGATTAAGCTGGTGGGCCCTGTATTGTATGTATGTTAGTCACTCAGTCGTGTCTGACTCTTTGTGACCCCAGGAACTGTAACCCACCAGGCTCTTCTGTCCATGGGATTCTCCAGGCAAGAATACTGGAGTGGGTTGCCATTCCCTTCTCCAGGGGATCTTCCCGACCCCGGGATGGAATCCTGGTCTCCTGCAGCACAGGTAGATTCTTTACTGTTTGAGCTACAGGGAGATCTCTTGGAGATGAGATCATCCTGGATTAAGCTGATGGGCCCTAAATCTAATGAAAAGTATCCTTATAAGAAGAGGAAAAGATACAGACACACAAGAAAAAGGTCATATGAAGATAGAAGCAGAGATTGAAGTTATATCACCATAAGCCAATCATTGGGAAGAACCAGAAGCTGGAAGAGGCAAGAAAGGATTCTCCCCTAGAGTTTTCAGAGGGAGCACAGATCTGCCTACATCTTGATATCACACTCTGGGTCTCCAGATATGTGATACCAACGTTCTGTTTTAAGCCATTGTTTGTGATAATTTTTTACAGGAGCCCTAGGAAACAATACAATACCAGTTTTGTCTTGTATCAAGTCCCCTGTACATGGAAGCTGTTTCTACACTTTCAAGTTTGTTTCACTGGTCTATGTGTATACTTCCAAGATAATACCATGTTATCTAATTATTTTAGCTTTTAATAAATCATGCTATCTGATAAAGTAGGTCCTCCCAACTATTTCTTTTTAACACTGTGTTGACTATTTAAGGCCTCTTTTATTTTCTTTTATACAAGCTTGACAACTAAGCTGTAAATTTTCATGAAAATCATTTATTCTACTTGAATGACATTGAATTTGTCAAATAGCCTGGAAAGAATTAATACCTTTAAAATATTAAGTAGTATTACTGATAGTTCTTCATTTATTTTAGTCATCTTGTTTTTCATTAAAGACTACAATTTTCTCCAAAACAATTATACATTTTAGTTAGATTTTTTCCTTGCATGTTTTATGTTTATCACTGCTGTTTTGTAGTTTGCTTAATTTTGGTGTTTAACAATTCAATGTTTGTATAATGATCTTACTTCAAGCAACACTGCAAAATTCTTTAAGTTTTTCATAATATGTAGATTCTCTTGCATTATTTACGCAGAAAAAAGTTACAGTATGCAGTTTGTTCCTTTTTTTTCTTTCCAATTAATATAAATCAGTATCATGTAAAATAAAACTAGTGATGGTTGTTTGTCTTTTCCTTGATTTTTCAAAGGGAATGCTTATGATGCTGCGTCACTAAGTTTGATATTCAATGCAAGCATTTTTTCTTTATCTGCTGAGATGGTCAAGTCATCTTTCCTCTTTAGTCCCCTACGGTGGTAAATTATTAGGTTGAGCCATATGAAGTTGCCAACATATGACTGTTTTGTCATAATGATGACTAGGGCAACTTTATGTGGCTTACATGTGTACCCAGTCGCTAAGTCATGTCCGACTCTTTGCAACCCCATGGACTGTAGACCGCCAGGTTCCTCTGTCCGTGAGATTTCCCAGGCCAGAATATTGGAATGGGTCACCATTTCCTACTCCAGGGGATCTTTCCAGCTCAGGGATCGAACCCACATCTCCTGCATCTCCTGTATTCGTTGGCAGATTCTTTAACCACTGCGCTACTTGGGAAGTCATGGCTTACATAATAGAGTTGCTAATATTAAACTCTCCTTTCATCCTATCATTTCACAAGGCTAACTTAGTCAAGTTATGTATGTTTTACTTGGTTAGAAAAGAATTATAACATATGTTCTTTCTTTTCTCATATCCTAGATTCGTTTGTATAAGATAGGTCTTTGAGTATATTGTGCAAATTATTCTGTAAAATAATCTTTGTCTGATACTTTTGTGTGTGGAGGAAAGGGGTAGACTTTACCTACTGACACAATTCCTTTAGTTTTATAACCTTAATCAGATTTTTATGTTGTATTGGATAAGCCTTGGTAAGTATATTCTCTCAGAAATTTCTCATGGTGTTTTCAAAATCATTGGCATAAAATTTTTCATAATATTATCAGTCTCTGCTCTATTTCTTCATCTGTACTTTTTTCATTCCTACAGTTATTTCCTGTGCCCACTTTTTTCTGAACCAATGTTGCCTGAGATTTCTCTATTTTATCTGTCGTTTCAAAGAACTAGCTATTAATAACCATTATATATATCTTTGTTTACTATTTTTAAAAGTTTTAGTTTCACTCCTTTTATTCCTTTACTTATATTTTCTTTGGGTTTACATAGTTGTTCTTTTTAAAAACTTCTTGAGTTGGATACATAACCCATTAGTATTCCAATCTTTCTCTTCTAACTTGAGAATTTAAGGTTATAAATATTCTCTTTAGTACTGCTGAAGACTATATCTAACAATATTTGGTATTTTCATTATCTTTCAGCTCAGTTCATTTCAGTTCAGTCACTCAGTCGTGCCCAACTCTTTGTGACCCCATGGACTGCAGCACTCCAGGCTTCCCTGTCCATCACCAACTTCCAGAGCTTGCTCAAACTCATGTCCATTGAGTCAGCAATGCCATCTAATCATCTCATCCTCTGTCATCCCCTTCTCCTCTGTCTTCAATCTTTTGCAGCATCGGGGTCTTTCCAAATGAGTCAGCTCTTCGCATCAGGTAGCCAAAGTATTGGAGTTTTGGCTTCAGCAACAGTCCTTCCAATGAATATTAAGGACGGATTTCCTTTAGGATGGACTGGCTTGATCTCCTTGCAGTCCAAGGAACTTTCACTTCACATTATTCTAAATTTTTTTTGACCATGCTACATAGTTTGTGGGATCTTAGTTCCCAGACTAGGGATCAAACCTGGGCCCTCAGCACTGAGAGCATGAAGTCTCAACCACTTGGACCACCAGGGAATTTCCCATTTTTTTAATTTGAATTTTGATTTTTTTTTGACTGATGAATTACTTGGAAAACTTTTCTAATTTCCAATTATTTGATGTTTTATTAATTATTCAACTCTATCATATATAAACCTGCCTTCTGTGCTGTGCACAGTTGTGTCTGAATCTTTGAAACCTCATGGACTGTAGCCCACCAGGCTCCTCTGTCCCTGGGATTTCCCAGTCAAGAATACTGGAGTGGGTTGCCCGACCCAGGGATGGAACTCATGTCTCCTGCATCTCCTGAATTGGTAGGTGGATTCTTTACCACTGTGCCACATGGGAAGCACATGGTATATATTGTACCATAATTATATAGTAGACCTCCTGGTCTGAAGCCCCATGACAAGCACACTATTCTTTGATAATATTTATCATGTTGTATTATAACTGTACAGCTGTCTGTCTCCTAAGTAGGTAGAACGTTCCTTGTGGACCAGGCCTGTGTCTTTTATCACTTTAACCTCAGGACTGTGATAGTCCTACTAAGAAATTCGTGTTGACTGATAAAATAATGAGTGATTGAGTAAATTATTTCCTAATGTCAACCCAATTTTAGGTTCTACAGCTTCTTTTTTCAACCAAAAAAAAAAAAAAACCTATACTTCTCATTAAATTGCTTTATAGTAATCTACAAAAAATGTCTATTTTAAAAAATTACAGAAATATAACATGAAACTAGTTAAGCTACAGTTAGTAAGCAAAAATTCAATGGCTGAGGAGCAGGTAATAGGGTTTCTTACAATTCCTCACTTATATTTTTGTCAATTATTACCTGTAGAATCAAGTAAAATATAGAAGCTTGAAATAATATATGCTTCTGAAAATGGTGAAGCTGCTTGTGTGAGAAAGCCCAGATTATTAGATGACACAATTGAGAAATGATCCAATAGTTTTGAAACATAAAAAGAGAAACTACCAGATCCTTAGCATATTTTAAAATATTTTGCAATTAGAAAGTTCTTTTCCTATTCATATACATTCATTTATTAATATATTCATATATATTTATAATGTTTTAAAATCCTAGACAAAGATATATATGTATATATTTATATATATGTATATAAAAATATATCCCACTGTCTAATAAAAAGGTTCTAAATGGATAATAATTAAAGAAATATGGAATGATCTATTTAATTTTTCTAATCATAAGATTTTATATAAGGAATCATCTGTCTTAGTTATTCAGCAGAAATAGGTACAAAGAAAAGTATTATTTTATTCATCAGATAAAGAACAAAAGCATGCTCTTTCAAACAGAGAGATCAAATACTCTTCACCTGTAAATGTCAACCTAATATATATATGAAATTTTAAAAATTTTTATTACATGCAATCATTTCTCTCTGTACTTAAAAAATTCTTCCAGGCAACAGTGTCCTTTTTTACTGTCAAAGCCTTGTGAAACTATTATGACACAAAAACTATTCTTTTCTACTGTTGCAAATAATAAACAACTGTGAGAACTGAATAAATAATATGAATCCCTCTAATGATCTACCTCAGTTCTAAGGCAAGAAAGATAGGATACCAGAGCCACTTGATCCTGTTTTTTAAAATTTTTTTTCAGCTAAATGTTCATTTTGAAATGGGTTTAAGTAAAACACTAATTATTAAAATGTTTGTGAGTGTGTTTGTTAGGGACGGTGAAGTTTATTTAAGTGTGCACTTGTCTTCTAACTTCCTTACTATCATTACCACCAGAAATTTACAAACAAATATTTCATTATGGCATTTCATCAGGTTCAAATGGACTATTTTCTATTATAAATCACATTTGAGCACAAAATATACAACCTATCAATAAACACTTTGATTAATAAACGTAATATAACTAAAATTTCCATAATGTGAATTCATAGCATATTTAACTCACTGGGCTACTCATTACCCATTCTTGTTCTTACCCCATAGGGTCATAATCAATAATACCAGGAAATGTAAAAAATGAGTACAACAGTGGTTAATATTTTTATGAGTGTTGTAACAACGTGATTAACCTGGATAAATATTTTCAACAAGCGTTTATTGAGCACTTGAGTTTCCACTGTGGTGAGAAAATAGTCTTTTCCCTTAAAACGTTTACGGTACAGGTGCAGAAAAACTCTGGTTGAATGCTCTATGCTTTTTTGCATGTCATTTCCTTTCATAATGTTGTTCTGAGAATTATAAGAACCAATGCATATAATATCACTCAGGGCCTTACTAATCATTTAGCTTGTTTCCTTAAAGTTTGGGCTCCCCTGGTGGCTCAGATAGTAAAGAATCTTCCTGCAATGCAGGAGACCCAGGTTCGATTCCTGGGTTGGGAGAGATCCCCTGGAGAAGGGAATGAGTACCTACTCCAGTATTCTTGCCTGGAGAATCCCATTGTCAGAGGAGCCTGGCAGGCTACAGCCCACGGAGGTCACAAAGAATAGGACATGACGGAAGCAGCTTAGCAAACACGCACGCACACAGCAAGTCATATATGATCTGAGGACCACAGGTTACTAATCCTTGATTTAAAATCCTCTGTGTTTATAGAGAAATGATAGAATTTAAAGGCTACAATGTCAGCTCTGGAGCTACATAATCTGGTTTTTAGTTCTGGCTCTGCCACTTACAAGCTGTGTGACCCTGAGCAAGTCATATAACACCCTGCACCTTTTACCTCATCTCTAAAATAGAGGTTTGTAATACTTATGCATGTATATGGAGTTTTGTGAGCTGTAAATGAGTCGATAGATTCCAATAAGGTTAGAAAGATGCCTGGTACATAGTAAGTGTGAGGGTGAGCCATTATCACAATCTGGCACTCTCTCTGCAATTTCTTATTCCAGATTTAATATTTTGCTTTCTTACCAGGGATTCAGGAATTAAACAAGGGCTACAGACAGAATCAACTTTAATAGAACTGTTAAAGAGCCTTCAAGTGAGAACACTGAGCTTAATTTAGATAAGGGAAAGGGTAGTCCCCTAAGAGAAACAAGGGAATAGGAGCATAGCAAGAAGTAACCAGATGTCTTCAGTGAGGGATGCAACAAAAGGGAGATAAAGGAGAAAGGGGTAAAAAGGACAAAGAATGTTTTTTAAAATGACTGGTGTAGATAAAGTAGTAAACAACTTAGTAAAGGAAGGGAAAAAAGTAAATAACTTTAGTGTAGAATGGAGAAGAGAAGAGAGTCGAAATTATAGCCCATCTCTTGAATTCCAGGTTTCAAAATGGCAGGCTGCCAGTGGTTCTGGTTGCATGATGAGGCACTTGGTCTTATGGAATGAAAGTTGGGTATAAATGTCAAGACTGACAGTCGGTTCCTGGAAACCAAGATTTAAACTCCAGCTTGACAAAGATAGCTTCAGGTTCCAGCGCCTGGATGAGCAGAGAATTCAGAATTAGCTGGGATCAAGTCAAGATGATGAACATCTGCCCTGAGACTCTTATTTGAAGTGGGTAACAAGGGATAATGCTTTTTAGTATGATGCTAGGTAGTGCTTCTCATATGGCTTCTGTATTATTTAGGCTTGCAGAGGTAATGTTTGTTTAATAAACAGCCTCAAATCTCAGTGACTTAAAACAACAAAGGTCTATTTCTGACTCATGCCACCTGGTCATTGTAGGTGTTCAGAGGACTGTTTCATGCAGCTCTCACCCTGAGGCCTATGTGATATCTGAGTGATAGACAAGATACAATCTGGAATGTTAGGGAACTCTAGAAGGTCTCACACTGGCAATTTAATGTGCCAGCCTGGAAGTGATACTTATGACTTTCAACTCAGTTTATAGGGCAGAATTAATCCTGTGGCCTCACCCAATCACAAGTGGGCCAAGAAGGCAATCCTACTAAGCAGTAATAAGTTGGAGAACCAAAAGTATTTGATGAGCAGCAACTAATGCTTCTCATAGTTTTCAGCCTAATATGGAGAGTATTTATCCCAGCTTTCTTTGGAGAAGAGACTTTGAAAACATTGAAAGAGTCAGTTTGGGGAATCTACTGAAGGAACTGTAAACACTACCAGAAAGAAAAGCCCTCCTCCACTCAAGTAGCTATGTTAAGCTGAGCAAACACTAGAAGTAGTAACTGCTATGAATGTTACCACAGGTGGACATGGCATCCGCACTGATGACAGATGGAGAATGGGCTAACTTGCAGTTATAACATACCAGCCACATGGAACCCACAAGGAAAAAGTAGAAATGAGTGGGGAAGAGGACCTTGAACACCCAGTGTTTCTCTTTGTGGGAATTTGAAACCACAAGTTGCCAAGATGACATCCATGTCCTTGAGGCTACAGAGGTCTGGGGCAAAGAAGTGCTTATTAGTGCTGCCTTCTAGTGAAAACAGGACTACAATGATGTGTTTAAAAAGGCTTGCATTTTTGCCTACAATGTGGTAGGAGACTATAGAGCAAATATGAAGCATGCATTCTCCTCTTAAAAGTAAAGTGGGGAGAGGTTTCCAGTGCTGGCCAAGATGGAGTGATCCTATTGATTGTAACTGAAAATTCTGGACATAATATAAAAAGCAACTACCTGAGGACTCTGAAAAGTAAACAAAGGCAAGCAGACTGGGGAGAAGAATCAAAGAAGTGACCCATATGTGGGGGTAACTTTCTCACCTTAACTTCTCTCTTTTCTCTCGTGGCTTTGACCCAAATATCAGCAGTGGTTGGGAATTAATGGCAATGGCTCCATGGGCAATAAAAATAAAATCTACAAGAGAAACACCATCTTTCTAGCTGTGGGACTAAGAAAATGATCTCTGCAAGTCAATGCCAGTGATGGGGGTGGGAGTGTGGTGTGCAAGGGCCTAAGAATTCCAAAGAAGAGGGAGCTGGAATAGATGATTTCTGAATTCTGTGTATCAACTCACAGAAGACCTGGGCTCACACTTGAGCTATGGATGGCTGAAATAAAGAAAGTGAAAGTCACTCAGTAGTGTCCAACTCTCTGTGATCCCATGGACTATACAGTCCATGGAATTCTCCAGGCCAGAATACTAGAGTGGGTAGCCTTTCCCTTCTCCAGGGGATCTTCCCAACCCAGGGATTGAACTCAGGTCTCTTGCATTGCAGGCAGATTCTTTACCAGCTGAGCCACAAGGGAAGCCCATGGATGGCTGGGATAGACCGAAATCAGCATAGCAAAGACTTTGAGAACTAAAGTAAAATATAAAAACTGAAGTAAAATAAAAAATCACTCCCAAGCTCCAAAATAATCCCTGAGTGATATATTCATGGGGACAGAACAAAAACAGGACCACAAAAGCTTTGAAAAATGAAATACAATATAAACTACTTCCCAGTTTCCAGACTGACTCCAGAGTGGCCCATGCATGGGACAAACCCAAAGTAGCGAAGACTTTGAAAACAAACATTGGACCTACTGCTGATAGAGGATAAGAGAGAACTTATGGTCTAAACCTAACTGGAGTGATCTTCTGCTAAAATTATGCACACAAACATGTACACACACTAAAATTCTCCAGATGACTTTAAAAGGTTTCAATTTCACAGCCAAATATTCAAAATGTCCAGGAGTTACAGCCAAATATTGAAAACGTCCAGAAGTTTTTTCCAAATCACTCCACATATAAAGAACTAGGAAAATGTGACCCATTTCCAAGGAAAAAACAATCAGCAAATGTCACCTCAAGATGACTCAGATGTTAAAATTATCAAGAACTTTAAAGGACTGTTATGACTATGCTCCCTAAAGAAAAGGTAAAACATACTTGATGTGAATGAAAAGATCACAGCAGAGACACGGAAACTTTAGAGGACAAAAATACAAGGTCTTTAAAAGTTCACCGGTTGAGCTCAATAAAAGAATAGAGACAACGAAGAAAATGACAGAGAACTCGAAGATGAGTCAAACTATCCAACCTGAAGAACAGAAAGAAAAAGATTTTAAAAAATGAAGAGACTCAGGAACCTATTGCACAATATCAAAAGATCTAACATTTGTGTTAATGAGCCTCAGAAGAAGATAATAAATAGACTGGTCCAGAAAAAGTTGCAGTAAAATTACCCAAAAGGTCAAAAGTTAGGTGATATATAAATTTACAGAAGCAGGTTCATCAAACCGTAAGCAGGATAAAAAATACAAAGAACCCTACAATAGAGACACAGTCATCAAAATTCTGAAAACCAAAAATGGAGACAAAAATCTTGAAAGCTTCCAGAAAAAAATGATACTTGGCATATAGGACAACAATCATTTTAATTGCTCCAGATTTCTCATCAGAAACCACTAAGAACATAAGACAGTGGAACATTTTTTAAGTGCCAAAAAAAAGTAGGTAAACCCAGAATTCTATATAAAACAAAGATGGCCTTGAAAATGAAGACAAATAAAAACATGCTCAGATGAAGGAAAACTAAGAGAATTGGTTGCCAGAACTGCTCTAAAAGAAATGTTAACTTCAATATAAAATCAAAAGTTTTGAAATAAAATAATAAAAATGAAATGTTAAGAGAAGATTATTAGAAGCAAACTGATACATGAGGGAAATCTGAAACTTCAGAAATGAGAAAGAGCAACAGAAACCACAAATATCAGGGTAATTATAAGGTACTATTTCCCTCTGTTTAAGTTCTTTAAAGTATGTATTCCTGTGAAAACAAAAATTATAACAATGTCTGGTAGAGTTTTCAGTGTGTATAGATATTATAAGACAATTATAACAGAAAGGGGGAAGGGTAAAGGGACATACATGGTTGTAACATTTCTATATTTTCTTGAAATAGTGAATGTAGAACCACCATAAAAATTAATTTAAAGAGACATCGCAAAACACGTAAAATCAAATGGGACACCAAAGAAAACTGAAATAATCCAAAAGTAGGCAGGTACGAAAAGGGAAATAGAAACAACAACCAATGAGAACAAACAGAGGACCAGATATGCCATGCAAACTCTAGTCAAAGGAAAGTTGGAATAATTATATTGATGTCAAAAAGAAGACTTCAGAACAAGGAAAATCACCAAGGACAAAGAGGGACATTAGCTAATTAGAAAAGAGTCAGTTCACCAGGAAGGCATAACAATCCCAAAAATGTATGCACAACCAAGAAAACTTCAAACACATACAGCCAAAACAGATGAGAAAGGAGATATAAACTAATCCATAACTGTAGTCAGATTTTGACATTCATCTTGTAGTAATTAATGGAATAATTAGAAAATTAGCAAGCATGTTGCTATGGACTGAATTGTGTACTCTGCCAATTATATGTTGTAGCCCTAACCTCCACTGTGACTATAGTTGGAGAAAAGGCTTTTAGGGGGTTCAGTTCAGTTCAGTTCAGTCACTCAGTCGTGTCCGACTCTTTGCGACCCCAAGAATCGCAGCACGCCAGGCCTCCCTGTCCATCACCAACTCCCGGAGTTCACTCAGACTCACGTCCATCGAGTCCGTGATGCCATCCAGCCATCTCATCCTGGGTCGTCCCCTTCTCCTCCTGCCCCCAATGCCTCCCAGCATCAGAGTCTTTTCTGAGTCAACTCTTCGCATGAGGTGGCCAAAGTACTGGAGTTTCAGCTTTAGCATCATTCCTTCCAAAGAAATCCCAGGGTTGATCTCCTTCAGAATGGACTGGTTGGATCTCCTTGCAGTCCAAGGGACTCTCAAGAGTCTTCTCCAACACCACAGTTCAAAAGCATCAATTTTTTGGCACTCAGCCTTCTTCACAGTCCAACTCTCACATCCATACATGACCACAGGAAAAACCATAGCCTTGACTAGATGGGGGTAACTAAGATTAACTACGGAGAAGGCAATGGCACCCCACTCCAGTAGTCTTGCCTGGAAAATCCCATGGACAGAGGGCCTGGTGGGCTGCAATCCATGGGGTTGCTAAGAGACGGACACGACTGAGCAACTTCACTTTCACTTTACACTTTCATGCATTGGAGAAGGAAATGGCAACCCACTCCAGTGTTCTTGCCTGGGGAATCCCAGGGATGGGGGAACCTGGTGGGCTGCCGTCTATGGGGTCGCACAGGGTCAGACATGACTGAAGCGACTTAGCAGCAGCAAGGTTAACTAAGGTTGCTGCTGAGTGTAGAATTTCACTGCTATAATTAGATTACTAATCAGTCCATTCTGAGTTAATCAAAAGTGGGGTTATTAGGGGCGGACCTGACTTAATTAGCTGTGTTTATAAGAGAGGGTGAAGCCCCAGAGAGATAGTCTCCTACTGGCCTCAAAGAAGATGAGAGGCTGCATGAGTTCTGCTGCTGCAAGGAGCTTAATTCTGCTCGGAAGCTGACTGAGCTTGTAACAGGTTCCCAAGCATCAGATGAGACCACAGTTCCAACTGACGTCTTGATTGCAACTTTGTGAAACCTAAGCAGAGTATTCAACTAAGCTATGTCCAAACTCCACAAAAACTGTGAGACAATAAATGAACTAGTGCTTTTCCAGGCTAAAAAAGAATCCATGAAATCAAATCTGATTCTTTAAAAAGAGAGGTAGCACCTAGAGGGGTGGGATGGGGTGGAGGTGGAAGAGAGTTTCAAGAGAGAGGGGACATATGTATACCTATGGTTGATTCATGTTGATGTATGGCAGAAATCAACACAATATTGTAAAGTAATTATCCTCCGATTAAAAACAACAAAAAAAATTTAAGTGAGGTGGGTGTGGGGAGAGAAATGGGAAGATGTAGAAAGAACATTTCTTGACTCTGGGTTCTGTCACTGATTCTGATAATTCTTCTGACATCCCTGGATGTCAGAATGTCTTAATTTCTCTAATATTTGCTTTGCCTACCCTTTAAAATGAGATAACATTAGTGTTGGGGCTTCCCTGGTGGCTCAGTGATAAAGAATCTGCTTGCAATGCAGGAGGGCTTGATCCCTGGGTGGGGAAGACCCCCTGAAGGAAACAGCTACCCACTCCAGTATTCTTGCCTGGAGAATTCCACGGACAGAGGAGCTTAGCGGTATACAGTCCATGGGGTCACATGACTTAGCGACTAAACCACAACATCAATACCAATGGTTTGAATACAGTAATAATTTACATATGCAAGGCATTATTAATGTCTATTATTAATATGCTTAAACATAACAGAGAAATGTGAGGGAAAAGGTGATCAAAATTACCTCAATCTCTTTTTGGAGGGTGGCACAGATTTATCTCTTAATTGCATAAATGATCACATTGAGTTCAAAAATAACTCCAAGTATGCTTTGGTGATTTTTTTTCTCATCCATTTAATAAAATTCTACAACGAAGTCAGACAGTACTATTTACCATGAAATCATGCTCTGAATTAGATACTACTGAAATCAATTCAGCAGCCACCCTGAAATAAGAAATAAAAGAGTAAAGACCTTGTGACAATGAAGGTAAAGGTTTCAGCTAGGCCCTCCCTTCCTGTCTTCCAGAGTTTAAAATATCTTTATCTTCACAGAGTTCAAAGGAGAGAGAGTTTTACTTTTCTTCCTTTTCAGTAGTGGCTGGTGATATCTGAAACTGTAAACAGTTCCCCAGGTGACCTGCAGTCATAGGCAAAGAAAGACAAACACAAAGAGTATTTCCTGGGACCGGGGGTCACAGAGTATTAGGCTTTGTCAAGAGAAGCACTTCAGAAGAAACCAGGGGATTGGCAGATTTCATTTGAGATGACAGTGGGGCAGTCAAGGAAGAGATTGCTGATGGGAACAAAGGTCCTAGGAAGGTCAGGGATAAAAGAGTAGATTTGTGTGCCATTTGCACAGAAAAGTTTTGCTTAGTAAAAGATGACAAATGAGCAGTGTTTGCACTAACACCCAGCAAGACTTACAAAGAAATAAAGCACACAGTCTGCAGCAAATACAACTCAGCTAAAGCCTGAGCTACTGTCAACAGTGCACTCTGATAGGAGAGATGACTCGTGTGTACATATTACAATTGGAAATGTCACCTTTTCTAATAAGCCCAATGCTCTGGCTTGTATAATTCATCTCTAAATATTGGGGTAAATTCAGATTTTTTATGGGAGTTCTCAGTTCTGCTTGATAATTATGAGTCAAAAATGATATAAACTGTATTTTGAAAATCTAATAAAGTCTTACCATCCTTAAAGATTACTCATGAACTTTAAGCAGATTGTAAACTTTAAAGAAATTAGGACATTGCTTTTTCTCTCTCTGTTCTACTCCTCATATTTGTTTGAGACAATTAAGCCTATTTATCATGAGTTAGCGATGCATGTAGTCATCATATGGCTTCCCTGGTGGCTCAGCTGGTAAAGAATCTGCCTGCAATGCAGGAGACCTGAGTTCAGTCCCTGGGTTGGGACGATCCCCTGGAGAAGGGAACGGTTACCCACCCCAGTATTCTTGCCTGGAGAATTCCAGGGACAGAGGAGTCTAGCGGGATACAGTCCATGGGGTCACAAAGAGTCAGACATCACTTAAAAATTAATAACCCATGGACAATCTTTTTATCTTTTGCCCTCTACTTTTTAGGAAACTCAATATGAGTTTAGGAAACTCAGAGATGGAGTGATATATAAATTATCTTGGTATAATTGATACAGATATTTTGCTATCTTGCCTTTCATTTTTCCTAAAGTACCTTAAGGTAAATGCAGACATCAATGGCATTCAACTCTAAATATTTCAGTGAGCAGCTGTAAAAAATAACAACAATTCTCCCATGTGTGCTAAGTCACTTCAGTCATGTCCAACTCTCTGCAGCCCTAGGGATTGTAGCCCGCCAGGCTCCTCTGTCCACGAGATTCTCCTGGCAAGAATACTGGAGTGGCTTGCAATTTCCTTCTCCAGGGAATCTTCCTGACTGAGGAATTTCCCACATAACCACAAAATCATTGTCACAACAGTAATACCTATTTTTTGGCTGAAGCATTTTAAGGTAAATTGGAGACATTATATTATTTCGTCCCCAAATATTTCAGTGTACCTGTCTAAATGATCAATATATTTTGCCACAAAATCACAATACCATTATGCCTCTTCACAAAACTAATGAAGACCTCATATTATCTAACCATCAGCCATGGCCAATCTTATTTCTTTTTTTTTTAAATTTATTTTAATTGGAGGCTAATTACTTTATAATATTGTAGTGGTTTTTGCCATACATTCACATGAAACAGCCATGGGTGTACATGTGTTCCCCATCCTGACCCTCCTTCCCCATCCCATCCCTCAGGGTCATTCATCCCAGTGCACCAGCCCTGAGCACCCTGTCTCATGCATCAAACCTGGACTAGCGATCTATTTCACATACAATGATATACATGTTTCAATGCTATTTTCAGAAATCATCCCACGCTTGCCCTCTCCCACAGAGTCCAAAAGTTTGTTCTTTACATCCATGTCTCTTTTGCTATCTCACACATAGGGTCATCGTTACCATCTTTCTAAATTCCATATATATGCATTAGTATGCTGTATTGGTGTTTTTCTTTCTGACTTACTTTGCTCTGTATAATAGGCTCCAGTTTCATCCACCTCATTAGAACTGACTTACATGCATTCTTTTTAATAGCTAAGTAATATTCCATTCTGTATATGTACCACAGCTTTCTTATCCATTCATCTACGGCCAATCTTATTTCATCCACTGCCTCACTCACTGTCCTCCTCATCCCATGCTACTCCCTTATTTTGATGCAAACAAAAGATTTTTTATCATGCCATTTGAAAATATCTGTGTTTACCTCAAAAAAAAGGAATGAAAAACCAGTACCATGTGCAAAAATTAACAATAAGCTCTTAATATTATCAAATAGTCAGTATTCAAAATTCCCTGATTGTCTCATATTTGTATTTTTGCATTGTGTTGACTGAATCCAAATAAGACATATACTTGGTAATTGATTTTCTTATTTTAAGTCTCTTCTTTCCCCTGTCTCTTTTTTTTTCTTTCAATTTCTGTGGAATAAATTAGTTTGTGAGTCCCTAGTATTTTCCACAGTCTAGACTTCACTAATTATAGCTCATGACATTGCTTGATCCTAGTATTTTGTGTAATTTTTCCTTTGTTCCCTGTATTTTCTGTAAATTGGTGATTGAAGTTTTGATCATACTCAGTTTCAATTTTTTGGCAATCCTTCAGGTGGTGCTGTGGCCATCTGTCAGAAGGTAAAAAGGCTAATATTTGTGTGTGTTGTTATTAATAGTAGTCATTAATGACCATTATCAGGATTCAGTATTTCATTAGTGGGTGCAAAGTGATAGTATTATCATTCTTCTATGATAGTATCTATCATTTCTTCTTCAATTACTAGCTAATATGCTTCTCTAAGGAAAAAGTTCCCCTTATCAATTATTTGTTTATCATGTTGTGCCTTTTATGTAGAAATGGCAAGAAAAAACCCAGAATTTCCCACCATTATATTCTAGTTTTCAAAACACCTGTTTTTCTCTAATACATCCAAAAGAGATCCAAAGCTGGCAAATGAGCTTTACTTTTTTTAATATCAGAAAGAGCACGTGGATTAAACATATATAATTGTTTCAATCCACTTTGACTGTTACTTTTATTAATGATCAAATTGTCCTTCTTTAAGTAGTTCTTTGTGTCCTTTTGAGAAGCCCATAGCAGTCTTTGAAAGCTTCCCTGATTCTTAGTATAATAGGATGTTCCAGGCTTATCTTGTAAATTTTCTGCTGTGGTATCAACTAAGGAGCCCCAGTTCCTTTTAATGGAAAATAGTACTTAAAGATCACAACTTGGACACCAGGGATACTCACTGCCACTGGTCTTTGTTTTTAGATCTTTTCAGTGTTCTAAGTTTGCTAGATATTTTTTTTTAAGATGAAAAACAACATGAGTTTTCACTGATATTTTCATTTCAAATTCAGAAATACAAGGTTTTTACTTAATCTCATCTATATTATTATATCTGTATCTCTTTTTTACGCTCCAAATCCCTATTCTAAATACCACCAACATAAATACTCATCTGCTTTATCCCACACTAACACACAGCAATGTCAAAATTACAACACCAACATTACCAAGATTTTTTTACAATTCTGTCCTTAGCATATACTCCTCTAGGAATGTGAAATCACATTACTGTGTTTAATTGAAATCATATGGAAGAGTTCCTCTCTGTGTGGTTATGCCAAGACTTTGTTACATGGTTTGTTTCAGCTGTTTCACATTGCTTTTTTTTTTTTTTTTTGCTTTTAAGAATTGCTTTCTAAATTTCATTTTGTATTATACTTACATAGAATAATCACGTTTCCAAAATCAAATCTACAAAACAATCTCTATTTGGAGAAATCTCACTTCTATTCACTTCCTTTCATCTTGTTTTCTTGTTTCCTGCCTTCCTTCCCCATTGGTAACCTATTTCTTAAAATTTTTATGTTTAGGCTCACCCTTCCTTTTCAATATAAGTAAATAAACATATTATATATGAATACACTTATGTGAAGAAAACTGTGTGTGCTAAGTCACTTCAGTCGTGTCTGACGCTTTGCAACCCCATGGACTGTAGCCTGCCAGGCTCCTCTGTCCATGGGATTCTCCAGGCAATAATACTGGAATGGGCTGCCATGCCCTCCTCCAGGGGATCTTCCCAACCCAGGGATCAAACCCGTGTCTCTTACATCTCCAGCATTGGCAGGAGGGTTCTTTACCAGTAGCACCACCTGGAAAGCCTAAATACACATATATGAATGTATAAATTCATAATCCTATTTCTTAAATAACACATATACATTTCTTCACCTTGTTTTCTTCACATAATAAAATATGCTAGGAACCATTCCTAGCAATATATACAGATATAACATTCCTTTTTGTTGCTGCATAGTACTCCTTTGTGTAAATGTATGACAATTTTTCAACCTCTCATTGATGGAATTATTTCTGATCTTTTTCTGCAATGTGTCATAATGAATAACTTTATATATAGATCTCCCTATAGTTTTTGCCATTTTGTCTTTGGAATATATTCACAGATGTGGGATTCAGTTCAGTTCAGTCGCTCAGTCGTGTCCGACTCTTTGCGACCCCATGAATTGCAGCACGCCAGGCCTACCTGTCCATCACCAACTCCCGGAGATGTGGGATTAGTAATTCAGAAGATAAATGCAGGTGTAATTTTGTTAGAAATGACCAAATTCTCCTTCATAGGTACTGTTAATATTCTGCATCGCCACCAGCAGTGTACAAGGACAGGAGCAGGTGTTTCATATGGTAGAAATGTGTGTGCTAATTTGGGAGAGTAGAAGTAAGGAAGACCAGTACTCTCTCTCAAGTTGGGTTTATAGCTGGAAAATAGTCTTCGTTGTTCTTTCCTACAATCCGGTTAGTTTAATACTTGCGGTTGGCAGTCTCTTGGCTTTACCCACAATGCCAATAAATTTCTCCCTTTGGTTCTGTGCACAGAGAGCAGTGGGAACTAATTATTTCAAGGGGCTGAAATTGGCCCACCTCAGACTTTCCCAGTGGGACGGGATGTGTGATACTAGCTGCACAAGCTGCACACAGCTTCGAAGGCCAGACTCCAACGGGGCAGAAGCCTAGCAGTCAGGCTCTTAGAATGATCGTACCAGATAACGGGAGCTGCAGATAGACACAGGCAGTAAAATAATGTGCTTTGAATGCGTTTGTCTTGATGTCACTCCCCTGCTGGGAAACCTACTTGGGACCCTTCCCATCTGTGTTGTCAAATTCAGGCTTGTCTGCCCTGTGTCCAGGCCCTCCAAACAAATCAGCCTCCGGTCTGTTCTCCCCTGCATGGCTCCTCTGTGCTTGCCAAGCTAAGCTGCTTGCTATTCCTCGCACTTGTAAAGACGTTTCTCTTGCCTCTGTGCATGCGAGTACAGCATTTCTTATTCTAGAGCGGAGCCCTCACGTTTGGCCAGTCCACTCCATTCATCTCCCCTGCCACCAGACCCATTCTCTCCTCAGCAACTGTTTTATGAACTGCTGGTCACTTGAGGACTGATGGCTCCCCACATTCACAAGAAGCTCTCAATTAGCATCTCATTCTGCCCGAATGGCATGGTTGGAAGTCTGACCATCTAGCATTTAAGTTTCCGGCCAAATATGTCATAGAATTAAATCTAAAACTGCAGAATTAGATTCGTCATTCTCATTGGAAAGAGTAACAAACGAAAGATCCTCCTTCACGCACACAGGAGAGCGTTTCTTCACACACTATGAAGCCAGAATAAAAAAGACCCTGCTACGAAAGCTCCCTAAACAAAGCACCACCAGGAAAAATAATACATCTCACCGTGGACACAACAAATACACTGAATTGAGCACCATCTAGCTCATCTGTTTTAAAAAGTAAAGTTCAAAACTGTACAACCGATATAATGATTGATTTTTAAGGAAAATGTGTATACTTAGATAAGATTTACATTTACCCATATTTATAAAATTAGATATAGACGTTAGCAGTATTTCTGAATGGAATGCATACAGGTTTTAATATTTTCCTTATTTACCCTTTTTCTGTATATATAATAAGCATGCATTACTTTCATGATGAGAAAAAAAAATAAAACATAAAATATTTACCTCAAAAACAGTGCAGCATTTGTCAAATACACTTCAGGTACATAGATATAGTGTGGAAATTTGAACTCCATCAGCATCTAATACACTGAAAGAAGGAAAGGGGGCTTTGTAAGTGGAAGAGTCTAAAAACAACTCAAAAGCGATCACTGTTTTAATCTTGAGTGAATATTTGAATAGGCATTCTTTATAGTCATGACTTTTGAAGATCAAAGCAGCCTTCCCTTCCCCGTTGTCAAAACAGACAGAAGAGATGAACCTGCTGAATCCACATTTTACATGCACACAGAGAATGAGCACATGGTGTCTTACCTCATCTGTAAGGGTATGTTGTTGACTGGAAGAAAGACAAGGCAGAGAAGTATCAGAGCTCAGTTATCAATCTTTAATCTCCTGCCTCAGTGTTAAGGAGGCATATTGCCATGCACACCCATTCAAAAGCAACTGAATGATTCTAGTGTGTTTCTATGGGAAAGAAAGGACTTTGGGGATAAATGCCTTGCAGAAATTGGCCTTTTTGAAGAATAAACTAACTTTTGCTCTGTAGCTGATGAAGTGGGAATGGTGAGAGGCAGTGGAAATTACACGGATTTCAGCACTGTGGTCAGGTGCTTTTTAATGAGTTGCCCTGGGCAAACATATCTAATCAGCCTCCACTATTCATTCTGCTACCCCACATCTTTGCAAATTGGTTCTCATTTTTATGCCTTAATAAGCTAGAAGCACTGAAAAACCTTTTTCCATTTTTAATTTTTCGAAGTCTGACCTAGCCATATGTCATTTCTAAAGACAACCCCTTCTTGTTTGGGCTGTTGGTTCCTTTAGCAAGAATAGGAACAGCTCAGGGGCCATCCCAGTTTTTCCCTTCTGCTCCCCTTTCACTTATTCCATTTTCATTGCCTGCTCATCTAAATGTGTGTGCTCAGTCATTCAGTCATGTCAGACTCTCAGTGGTTCCATGGACTGTAGGTCCTCTGCCATGGGATTTCCCAGGCAAGAATACTGCAATGGGTTTCCCCATCCTACTCCAGGGGATCTTTCCAACCCAGGAATTGAACCAGCAGCCCCTGCACTGGTAGGCAGATTTTTTACCATTAGAGCCACCTGGGAAGCCCTCATTCATGTAAATAGATGCCTAGAAAACTTGATAGGTGACTCAAAAGTAGTCATTTTCCTCCTTCTTATGAAGAGATAAGATAATATATAAAATGGGACCTTACTTCCTCCCACCACTGCCCCAATACATTTAGGCTGCATCTATTCCTAAAGATAATGACTAAGGTAAGGGTAATCTGGAACTGTTTCAGGTTCTAAGATTCCTCTCCTCCATCTCTCATTCCCAATCTATCATATTATTAGTCAGCAATTGCTATAATATTTCTGTGTAATAGACAAGTCCAAAATGTAATAAAAACCACATGCCTTTATTTCTTGCTCAGTCTGTGAGTTAGCTATGCTCTGCTGAGACTACTTGGAATTTGCTCTGAACTGTGGGTTGGATTCGAGTATGCTTCACAAGTCTCCTCATTCTAGAACCAGCATCTATTCAAAGCATGCTCTTCTCACGGCAGATGGCAGACATAAGAGATCACGCCAAACATACAAGCACATTTGAAGTTTCTGTACATGTCTCTATTAGTTTGCTAAAGCTGCCATAACAAATGCCATCAACTAGGTGGTCTAAAACAACAGAAATTTATTCTCTCAAAGTTCTGGAGGCTAGAACTCCAAACTAAAGGTGCTATCAAGGCTATACTCCCTCTGAAAACTCCAAGGAAGAATTTTCCCTTGCCTCTTCCTAGCTTCTGGTGGTTTCTGGCAATCTTGATTGTTCCTTGGCCTGTAGCTGCACCATTCTAATCTCTGCCTCCATCATTGCATGACTTTCTTCCTCGTGTGCACTTCTATAACCACACCCCCCTCTCCCTTCTCTTATAAAGGCACCAGTCTTTGGATATAGGAGCCACCCTAATCCAGTAAAACCTTAACTAATCATCTCCAAAGACTCCACTTCCAATAATGTCACAGTCACAGGTTCCAGGTGAATATGAATTTAGGAGAGATACTATTTGGCCCAGTATAATACCACATCTGCTGACAATCCTTTGGTCAAAGCAAATCACATGGCCAAGTCCAGAAAGCAATGAGGTGGAGAATTACACTCTGAATATTCAAATGGGGAGTACCACAAGTCACAGGGCAAAGTGAATGAATCTATCAATCTACTACAGAGTGGGAACAGAGTTGGAAGCAATGATCCAGCTTACCAGAGTTATCGATACATGATGCGTCTTTGAATATTTTACACGACCATTTCACATTTTCCAATTCACATCTGGATTATTCATTTGTGTTAAAGACTACAGTAATCTGTTGGAGGAGAAAATAACATTATCTTATCAATTTATTTTGGTACACAAAGTTTAAGTCAGACACTTTGCTAAGCTCTCTATAGAGAATGACAAGTGTTTCACTCTGCCATGACAATAATAGAAAAATCTAAGAGTCCCTCTGACATACTGCCTCCACTCAGCCAATTTCACATCTTAAGGTTTGTTACTTGATGTACCCACTCCTGGTAACAAACTCAGTAACTGTTAGACTTCTTTAAAGTGAAAGTGAAGTCGCTCAGTCGTGTCTGACTCTTTGCGACCCCACGGACTGTAGCCTACCAGGCTCCTCTGTCCATGGGATTTTCCAGGCAATAGTACTGGAATGGATTGCCATTTCCTTCTCCAGAGGATCTTCCGGACCCAGGGACTGAACCCGGGTCTCCCACATTGTAGACAGACACTTAACCGTCTGAGCCAGACTTCTTTAAGCTGCATAAAATTGAAAATTCAACTCAAACTATCTTTAACAATAATAAAGTATGGCACGTGTGGATATGTGATCAGTCGCTTCAGTCTTGTTTGACTCTTTGCGACCCCATGGACTATAGCCCGCCAGGCTCTTCTGTCCATAGGTATTCTCCAGGCAAGAATACTGGAGTGGGTTGCCATGCCCTCCTCCAGGGGATCTTCCTGACCCAGGGATTGAAGCAGCGTCCTCTGCATTACAGGTGGATTCTTTACCCCTGAGCCATCGAGGAAGCCCATAATAAAACTAAGTTCTAGCTGTAGAAGAGGCTTCAGGGTAAGTTGATCAAGGAGGTCATCAAAGACACATGTTGCCCCCATCTTTCCATTCTGACACCTATACTATCTGCTTCACCCCAAGACTTTTTGCTCTCATGTCTATAGGATGCCCCCTATAGGAACTACAGCTCAATGGCTACTCATTCATATCCAGTGAGAGGCTGACTTCTGGTAACTGTGCTTCATAACAAGAAAGTTGCATTTGCAAACACTCAGAAGAGTTCATTTTGTTTCTCACTGGAATGAACTGATTTGGGTCAGACTATTTGTAAACCAGGCCAGAAATGACTAGATTGGACCAATCAGAGCTCCAAGGGCGGGGGTCAACCAGCTTTCCCTGAGGCATATGGGCCATGTCTGGGAGTGAATGACACCTGATAAAATATTTAGTTAGGAATCAAAAAGGAGGGGATGGATGCCAAGACGACAAACAACACTTGCCACAACAGCTGGTCCAGATCATAGGAGGTTGGTAGCTTAGATGGAGGTTAAGATCATCCTGCTCACCAGAAAGGACTATTTCCCCCTGGAATATATGAATAATACATTGACAGTCCATTTATACATCTGTCTCTTGCTATTTGTTTACATTAAGCAACTCACATATATCAGAACCATGTCTGATAAAGGTAAGGGCCAAACCCAGCCACTGTACAGGTTAAATTCACTCAGGTTAGGCATCTGCTCATAATTATGCCCTCTTCAGTCTACAACACCATGGATTAACTTAATCTAAGAAGAAAAAGAAAACGCAAAACTCATGGTTGTGCAACACACATTAACAAACTGCAGCCACAAATATGCAACCACAGAAGGGCAGAGTGATTCACCAGACAATCTTGATAGTTATTTCTCATGAGTTTTGCTTATTCTATCAGTAGCTTCTTTATATCCAACTTAAATGTCTTATCCTCCACTTTAAACTTATTTCCTTTTGCTGTTTTTCCAACAGTACGGTCAAACAAAATACGTATTGTCATCTGTATCACATGTAGAAAAGGTTTCACTGAAGAAAAAGGATTCAGTCCCACATGAATGAATGGGCTCTCAAAATCCCTTCCAAGCCTAAAAGCCTATGAAACAGTGTTACCTTGATCATTAGGACAAGTAAGCTTAAAATATCCTTGAGTATAAATGTCAAACATTGAGCCTGTGGGCCAGCTTCAGCCTGCAGAAGGTCATCATTCAATGACACAACCTCACTGTAAACAGCTTTACTTCAGTTGGCATATTTTTTGTGTGAAATATTAGTTCACCCCACCAGGATTTTCATGAGAGAAAATTGGTCCATGAGTAAATTTGATTTGACATTATTGTCCTGAGGAAATAAAATGGCATTTTTTGAGAATGTAAGATTAATGCACTAAATGATTATGACTGACCCCAAACTGAGCTCTTGGAAGTTCCAAAAAAACTGAAGTATCAACTGTCAGAAGCTGCAAAATACTAAAGGCAGAATGCACATTGCAACTCAGTGCCACTTGCGTGTGTGTGTGTCTTAAACAGCAGAGTGCTCCAAACATACCACACTTGCACATTTAGCAACATGGTAATCTCATCCTGAATTTCTCAATCTGCTTTTTATACACTGTTACTCATAGCTTTTCCTGAGACTCTTCTAAGTTAAGGCAGGCTTTTTCAAGAACCAATTCAAAATGAAGATTGGATTTTGCATGATGTCATCAAAAGGTGATGTCACTTTCTTTTCTCTCCTTTATCTCAAGAAAAATGGATACTAATGTTGGACTTACTTCACCCTTAACACACAAGCAGACAATTTCTATAGACAATGTCAGCCAATCTAAAGTTACCAATTAAATTGTCAGTAGAACCTTTACATTTTGAAGGACAGGCTTCCTAATTTCCATGGGAAATCATGCATATTTTCAATTTTCTTTTAGACAATATTATTGTGACTGTTTTTTTAAACATTCATACTAAAATATAGCCTTTTACTTCATTTAAAGGGAGCCAATCAAAATTTCTAGGTAAAACTCCAAAGGAAGTTTTCGCTTATGATAAAACCCAAATCTTACCCCTGAACTCTTTAGTTATAAGCAGTGGCTCTTTTTATCAACATATTGGCTATGTCAACATCAGTTGAATTTTCCTTGAGAGAATTCTCCCTATCCACAACCTACAGTGAGCCCTAGAACTAAAGGAGAGAAGCTATCTCCTTTTCTCACCAAAGCCTGTACTAGTCACCTACTGCTGAAATAAAGCTATATAAGCAATCACTCCAAACTCAGTGGTTTACAAGCAATAATCATATCTTTCTTACTCACAGGTCTGTCGATTATCTGTGGTTGTGCTGGACTTTGCTGAAGTTAGTTGGCCTTGGCTCCAGGCTGTGAGCTGGATCTGGTTGTTCCATGCATCTTCTCCTTATTGGACCAGCGTTTACACAGACCATATTTTTCTGGTGGCAATAACAGAAGCCTAAGAGGGACCAACAGAAACATGCAATACCTCTTCAGGCCTTGGCTCAGAACTGGCACACTGAAACTTCTGCCCACATTTCTTTGGTCAAAGCAAGTCACATGGCAAAGATTAACTTGAACAGGATGGTGAAATATATTCTACTCATAGTGGACCATGACAAGGGTGGAGGAGGGAAGGAAGAATTATAAGCAAATACAATCTACTTAGATAAAGGACTCTACTCCAGAGGGCCCAGTATAAGCTTTCCAGTCACTTGGATGCAACCTTTTATGAATGTAACCAAAATGCCCGTCAACAGATGAATGGATAAACAAAATGCAGTATGTACATACAATGGAATATTATTCCGCTTTAAAGAGGGAGGGAATTCTGATACATTTTACAATATGGATGAACCTTGACAACATTCTGCTAAGTTAAAGAAGTGAAGTAAAGTGAGTGTTGCTCAGTCATGTCAGACTCTTTGCAACCCCATGGACTATACAGTACATGGAATTCTCCAGGCCAGAGTACTGGAGTGGGTAGCCTTTCTCTTCTCCAGGGGATCTTCCCAACCCAGGGATCGAACCCAGGTCTCCCGCATTGCAGGCGGATTCTTTACCAGCTGAGCCACAAGGGAAACCATAAGTTAATTAAAGAAGCCAGACACAAAAGGACACACATTACATGACTCTATTTATACGAAGTTCCTAGAATAAGCAAATTCATAGAAACAGAAAGTAAAATAGTGGTCGTCAGGGGAGATGGGAGAATGGAGAGTTATTGTTCAATGGGTACAGACATTCTGTTTAGGATGATGAAAAAGCTTTTGAGATGAGTAGTGGTGATGCGCAATTCGAATGTAGTGAATACCAAAAGACTATACACACAGAAATGGTTAAAATGGTAATTTTATGTTATGCATATTTTACCACGAAGAAAAGATGAACGTGAATAAGAGCAATTAACATATTTGTGGGAGTAAACAACAGGCTAACACCTGGATTAGTTCATTTTATCCTCACAGTCATCTTGGGGTAGGATTCACTCACCACTCAGGAAGAGGCCATGTGAAGAAATAGCCAAAACAGAGAAAGAAGCCCTCATCTTTCCCTTCACACCTGAGTAGAAAAGGTCAGAGTTGGCAATGACTTTGAATTAAGGAGTGCTTTAGTACCACTCAGTCTATAATTACATGTCTAAGACATTCAGTGCTGCCTTTGCCAACAAGGTTACAGTCCCTCAAGTGGTGTAGGCTAAAAGACACCAGGTTGACCTACACAACTCTAAGGTGTTATTATTTTAAATCTGGTTTTAAATGTACTAGGTAACTAAAGTCTTAGAAAGGAATTTTACCTGAGTTATAAGTTGAACAAAAAACATTGTACTTTATTAATTCTAAGGATTATTGTTCAAGTCACCAAGAAATTGGCATTTTCCTTAAAAAAGGAAGACTTCTGTTGAATTTTTTCCTCTTACTTCAGTACTGAGGTTATTAGCAAACATTCTCTATTAACTTATAGATCTCAACCTCACTGTAATGCAAAAAAGCATCTTCAGTACAGGTATAATTTCAGTACTTGATGTTCTGGGAGCTGGTTGTGTAGATATTTCCCTATTTAAAGGGCTGCTGTTTAATTCTGAGAGACTATAATTGAAGCCAGAAAGTGCAACTCCAGGGACTTCCTTGACGGTCCAGTGGTTAAGACTCTTGTGTTTCCAATCCTGGGGATGCAAGTTTGATCCAATGTGCTATGTGGCCAAATAGTTAAAAAAAATATTAAATGTAACTCTATACTTATTGATAATTTTCTACACCTCTTCACCACAGCTGTCACAAAGGAAATGGAAGAAATTCTTATAGAAAGGGGAAGTAAGACAGGATAAAGAGTACTTGGATTGCTATCTGAGCTTATACTTCATTCACTCATCACTTAAGAGGTTTCTATTTCAACACAGCAGGGCAATCTCTCTGTTCTCTGGCCTTTTCATAACAAACACTGATGAAACTTTAGGCTAATTCCTAAATACACTGTACTGCAGGCCTGCATATTGAATGAGTGTTTCATCATCCAGTTACACAAAACAATATGCCAACAAATACCCGAATAACACAATAGCCAGTAGAAATCATAAATGGATTCTGACACTATCTTATGAATGCCTGGAATAGATTTTATTTCATACATGACATAAAAGAGTGCCTTTCTGGGTTAGAGAGAGAGGTGCCGGCACTGTTAAATGTGCTCTACTTTCTTTACTTTCCATCTTCATCCTTCTCTACTCAGACTGGAGCATGAAACCTTAAGAGACCCTGGGGTTTCCTCTCCTTAATGACAATCGACAAATTCCAGATATTTCTATAGTTGTATACAACACTATAGTTCAAATGTAAATGCCACAAGGCAAGACAGAAGTTCTATAGAGGAAGAAGTGTGCACTTCAGTCATGTCCGACTCTTTGCGACCCCCAGGGACATAGAAGGGGCATAGAAGCCCCTCGGCTTCTATGTTCATGGAATTTTCCAGGTAAGAATACTGGAGTGGCTTGCTGTGCCCTCCTCCAGGGAATCTTCCTAACCCAGGGATTGAACTCAAGTCTCCTGCATTGCAGGCAGATTCTTTACCACCAAGCCACCAGGGAAGCCCTATATAGAGGAAGACAGAATCGCGATAATAGCATTTACTGGCTGCTTACTATGTCAGGTACTATTCTAAGTGCCTTAAAGTTATTAAGTCACTGAATCTTCACATACCCTTTACTACTGTTATCCCAACTGTACTATTCCTGGGTAGGGAAGTTCCCCTGGAGAAGGAAATGGCAACCCACTCAAGTATTCTTTTTTTTTTTTTTTTTTTTGCATTAGTTTTATTTTTTTTAATTTAAATTTATTTATTTTAATTGGAGGCTAATTTCTTTACAATATTGTATTGGTTTTGCCATACATCAACATGAATCTGCCACGAGTGTACACGTGTTCCCCATCCTGAACCCCCCTCCCACTTCCCTCCCCATACCATCCCTCTGGGTCATCCCAGTGCACCAGCCCCAAGCATCCTGTATCCTGCATTGAACCTGGACTGGCGATTCATTTCTTATATGACACTATACATGTTTCAATGCCATTCTCCCAAATCATCCCCCCCTCCCTCTCCCACGAGTTCAAAAGACTGTTCTTGCCTGGAGAATCCCATGGACAGAGGAGCCTGGCAGGCTCATGGGATCGCAAGAGTCGGACACTACTTAGTGCTATCTTTCTTTCTCTTCTTACTATGTTCGGTACTATTCTAAGTGCCTTAAAGTTATTAAGTCACTGAATCTTCACATACCCTTATGGGGTAGATACTACTCTTATCTCAATTGTACAAACAAAGAAACCAAGGTACACAGAAGTTAGGTAACTTGCCTAAGGCCTCACAGCTCCTAAACCACACAGCTGGAATGCAAACCCAGGTAGTCTGGAATCCTGTTCTAAACTCCACACCACACTTACTGTCTAAGGAGCACGGCATTCTGTAACCCTCCTACCTCGTGTGTGTAGTCACGAAGCACAATCTCATCCAATGAAAGGAGTTATTATACAGTCAGCATTCTCAAAGCAATAATTCCAGTTACCCATCACATCATGTCAGCACTTTAGAATGAATATATATATACACATACATACATACATACATACATATACATAAAACTCTTCACCCATGAAATATTTGGGGAATCCATGACAGCATCAGTAACACAGTTTGTGATCAACTACCTTAAGAATATGGCCACCCCTTTTGCATATTAAATGAAATGGTAAGAAAACACTAAAGAGGAAGTTATGGTTTCTTTCTTTAATGTTTTCATGAAATCTTTAAAATTCTCTTTTAATTAACAGTCTTGGAGAGGACAAGAATATGAAAAATATCTATTTGATTTCTTCCACAGTCAATAACTCATTGGATTTACTGAAAATAGAGAAAGCTGAAATGGTTGAATAAAGGAAAAATAACATCACAAAATTACTTTTAACCATTAAACAGAGCTTATACTTAAAGCAAATAAATGTCCAGTAATTGTATCAATATTTCTGTAATACTTCAAAATACCCAGTAATAGCTCTTGAGTTTATATTACTCAACTTCAAAGTATAATCTATGTGAAACTGTTTCAGTGTTCAGTTCAACTCAGTCGTGTCTGAAACTTTGTGACCCCATGGACAGCAGCTCGCTGGGATTCCCTGTCCATTACCAACTCCTGGAGCTTGCTCAAATTCATGTCCATCTCATCTTCTGTCATCCCCTTCTCCTCCTGCCTTCAATCTTTCCCAGCATCAGAATCTTTTCCAATGAGTCAGTTCTTTGCATTAGGTGGCCAAAGTATTGGAGCTTCAGCTTCAGCATCAGTCTTTCCAATGAATATTCAGGACTGATTTCCTTTAGGATTGACTAGTTTGATCTCCTTGCTGTCCAAGGGACTCTCAAGAGTCTTCTCCAACACCACAGTACAAAAGCATCAATTATTCAGCATTTAGCCTTCTTTATGGTCCAACTCTCATACCCATACATGACTACTGGAAAAATCATTATGTTTTACATAAAGATTATATTTTCATTTTTACATTTAAGGACAAGAAAATATATATGTACATTTTAATAAAATTTAACTGGAAAATTCCTTTATAATCATAATATTAATATTTGCTTAGTAACTGAATTTTAGGGAGCATTAATGTGCCAGTCATTGGACTAAACTCTTTTTATACATGATTTGCCTACACATTGCATAACAGTCTTTTGAAGGAGGCATTATTGTCTCCATTTTACCAGTGGAGAAAAAAAGTGTTTGAAAAGTTGAGTCATTTTCTCAAAGGTCTTTGCAATCGCATGGAAAGAGACAGGATTCAAGTTTGTGTCTGGTGTCTCCAGAGACCCAGATATTAAATACTATGTCATACTATCTCAGAGGCCATAAGAGGAAGATGTAATTAATAAAATTAAATATTTTGCATAATACAAAAAATATCATTGACAAAATGAAAAGAGAAAACCACAAACTGAAAACAACAATATCTGAAACATATATGTCAAAGTATTATATCAGTGTCAACATATAAAGGGATTCACACAAATCAATAAAAAAAAAAAAAAAGGAAAAACAATTCAAATGGCAAAAATATTCATGGAAAGCTTTTACACTTAAAACAAAACATATAAATTATACTGATTTATGGGACTTCCCTGGTGGGCTTCCCTGGTGGTTCAGATTGTAAAGAATCTGCCTTCAATATGGGAGACCCAGGTTCAATCCCTGAGTCAGGAAGATCCCCTGGAGAAAGGAATGGCTACCTGCTCCAGTATTCTTGCCTTGAGTATTCCATGAAGAGAGGAGCATGGTGAGCTATATAGTCCCTGGGGTGACAAAGATTCAGACATGATGGAGGGACTAACACTTTCACTTTCACACTGATTTATTACTTTTATCTCATAAGATTACCAAAGATGCCTAAAATTCATATACCAAGTATTGTTAAGAATATAAACAAATGAGTATGTTCAAATACTGCTAGAATAATATATGGAACAGTAAACAAACAGAAACACAATTTACCAAGATCTAGTTCACAGTTTTAGCATATCATTTAAAAACTCTGCTCCATGTGCAAAAGGCAAATTACATCATACATACACACAGCATGAGTCTCTCTCAATTTTGAAACAGAAAAAAAAAGAAAAAGGCTGTTTTTAGCATAGAAAAATTCTGAAAGGCTCTAAATCAGAATGTCAATGAAAGTTGCTTATTTTCCAATTAATGCGATTTTACATTATTTTTATTCTATTGTATCTTTCAATATATAAACTTTTAATATTATGAACTAATTTTATAATTGCACATACATAGACACACACACACCAACCAATCAATATAGCTACTGAGGCAAACATTCTTAATGGTAACCACTCCTGGAGCTGTCAGTTCAAACTTATTCCACATTCTTTCTTGCCCTAATGTGTTTGGGTGGCACTTTGCCCAGTACCAGGGATGAAAAATGATGGGTCTACACCAGCCGCCGAAATCTCATTTCCTTTTACTAGTAATTGGCTAAGGGTAGTCGTGTGACCCAGTTTGGACAATGAGACATAGAGGAAGTTTGTTGATAGCTTCAGGTTAAGATTTCTCCCTAATAACGTGAATGGCAAATACAGAAAGCACTTTGGTTACTCATACCACCCCTACTTGCTTTTCTGCTTGGAATGCTGCTTATGAGGATGAGATATGTAAAGCTGTGGCAGCCATCTGGAGATCAGGAGGAGAGATGTCACTGACACACTGAAGAGGCAAGATGGAAAAGATGGAAAGATCTCAGCTCAGGTGTTTCAGTTCAGTTCAGTCGCTTCCAAGGAGCAAGCGTCTTTTCATTTCATGGCTGCAATCACCATCTGCAGGGATTTTGGAGCCTCCCAAAATAAAGTCTCTCACGGTTTCCATTGTTTCCCCATCTGTTTGCCATGAGGTGATGGGACCAGATCCCATGATCTTAGTTTTCTGAATGCTGAGTTTTAAGCCAACTTTTTCACTCTTCTCTTTCACTTTCATCAGGAGGCTCTTTAGTTCTTCGCTTTCTGCCATAAGGGTGGTGTCATCTGTATATCTGAGATTATTGATATTTCTCCCAGCAATTTTGATTCCAGCTTGTGCTTCCTCCAGCCCAGGGGTTCTCATGAGGTACTCTACATATAAGTTAAATAAGCAGGGTGACAATATACATTCTTGATGTACTCCTTTCCTAATTTGGAATCAGTCTGTTGTTCCATGTCCAGTTCTAACTGTTGCTTCTTGACCTGAATACAGATTTCTCAGGAGGCAGGTCAGGGGGTCTGGTATTCCCATCTCTTGAAGAATAGTCCACAATTTGTTGTGATCCACACAGTCAAAAGCTTTGGCATAGTCAATAAAGCAGAAGTAGATGTTTTTTCTGGAACTCTCTTGCTTTTCCCATGATCCAACAGATGCTGGCAATTTGATCTCTGGTTCCTCTGCTTTTTCTAAATCCAGCTTGAACATCTGGAAGTTCATGGTTCGCATACTGTTGAAGCCTGGCTTGGAGAATTTTCGGCATTACTGTGCTAGCATATGAGATGAGTGCAATTGTGCGGTAGTTTCAGCATTCTTTGGCATTGCCTTTCTTTGGGACTGGAATGAAAACAGACCTTTTCCAGTCCTGTGGCCACTGCTGAGTTTTCCAAATTTGCTGGCATATGGAGTGCAGCACTTTCTTTTAGGTTTGAGTGCAGCATCATATTTTAGGATTTGAAATAGCTCAACTTTAATTCCATCACCTCCACTAGCTTTGTTCATAGTGATGCTTCCTAAGGCCCACTTGACTTGGCATTCCAGGATGTCTGGCTCTAGGTGCGTGATCACACCATCATGATTATCTGGGTCATAAAGATCTTTTTTTATATAGTTCTGTGTATTCTTGCCACCTCTTCTGCTTCTGTTAGGTCCATACCATTTCTTTCCTTTATTGTGCCCATCTTTGTATGAAAATTTCTCTTGGTATCTCTAATTTTCTTGAAGAGATCTCTAGTCTTTCCCATTCTATTGTGTTCCTCTATTTCTTTGCACTTAGCATTGAGGAAGGCTTTCTTATCTCTCCTTGCTATTCTTTGGAACTCTGCATTCAAATGGGTATATCTTTCCTTTTCTGCTTTTTCTTTTGCTTCTCTTCTTTTCATAGCTATTTGTAAGGCCTTCTCAGACAACCATTTTACCTTTTTGCTTTTCTTTTTCTTGGGGATGGTCTTGATCACTGCCTCCTGTACAATGGCACAGAGTTGGAAGTGCCAACTTCCAATTTTTGAATTAGGTAGGGTAGTCAAATGTCTTTCTTGTTTAATACGTTGTTGATGGGGTATTGTATTCCTTGCAACCAAATATATCACATTTTAATAGTTTATATACAGAAAATATATATAAACATGTAAGTTTTAACTACATAAATACATACATGGATCCCATTACTTCCTGTTTTCTGAAGAGTCTTGGTCTTTCTTATGCCATGCCTCTCATATAATAAACTCTTCCTCTCAACTGGATACTTCTCATCAACTTTAAGTTCTCTTCATCATCACAATCTCCTTTAGCTGCATTTCCCACTACAAATTCTGTCCACTTCAAAGCCAACATGTCCATCTTCTCAACTCCTACCCCTCAACACACTGCAATCTACATTCATCACTTCACCAAAACAGTACTTGCTAACTAACTTCTGAACTATGACCTTAATGTTACCAAGTCCAATTTTACTTCTTCAGTCCTTGTTGCTGGACTCAGTCATGTCTGACTCTTTGTGACCCCATAGACTGTATGTAGCCTGCCAGATTTCTCTGTCCATGGGATTCTCCAAGCAAGAATACTAGAGCGGGATGTCACATCCTACTCCAGGGGATCTTCCAACCCAGGGATCAAACCCACATCTCTTGCATCAGCAGGAGGATACTTTTACCACTACACCACCTGGGAAGCCCAAGAAAGGAGCATTCCTGAGTGGGCACGAACTTGGTTTTTAAGTCTTCTTTCTATATTTGAGTTTTTTGGTTTTGTCTTTGTTTTGTGGGTTTCTTTTTTTACATCTCTGTTCTTTCTCAGTTTCCTTTGCCATTTCATAAGCTCTCCACCCCCTCATCCCCCACCCCCACCCCTGCTGCTGCTGCTGCTGCTGCTGCTAAGTCGCTTCAGTCATGTCCAACTCTGTGCAACCCCATAGACGGCAGCCCACTAGGCTCCTCTGTCCCTGGGATTCTCCAGGCAAGAACACTGGAGTGGGTTGCCATTTCCTTCACTACTAGCTCTCTAAACACTGGTATTCCTCAAGGCTTATTCCTAGACCCCTTACTCCTTGCACTTTATATAATCTTTTATTAATATCTTTGGCATCAATTACTATTTATGTGCAGATAACCCATAATATCTAATACCTATAAATCCAATGATTATTTTTATGTATCTCAAAGGCAGCTTAAGCTGAACATCTGTGCTTGTGCTTTTCCTGACCAAACCTGGACCTTTTCCTGTATTCTCTGTCTCAATGATTGGTTCCAACATTGATCCAGCTACATAATCCTGAAATATAAGACTATTCCTTGATATCTATATCTGTCACTACCTGTAAACATTTTTACCTCTCAAATATTTCTAAAATTTAGTATTTCTAAAATATTTTTGTCTCTACCACTACCATTCTAACTATTATCTACTCTCAGATGAACTGTGTAATAAATTCCCAACTGACCTCCCTTCCAGTCATTCCAGAATCTCCTCAATTTGTCTCCACACTGTAGCTAGTGCGACCTTCCTTTAAAATCAATTCTGATCACATCATTACCTTGCTTAAAGCTCTTTAGTGACTTTCCATTGCTCTTAGGATGAAGAATAAAAGCCTTAACTTGATCTGCAAGGCCCTCAGTGGTATGGTTCTTATCCTCTACAGCCTTGATTCCCATCATGCTTACCACCACACTTTCACATTTCTTAAGTCTCCCATATCCCAAGCTCACTTGACTACAAAACTTTTATGCATATCCCTCTACCCAAAATGTTCTGTGTGTAGGTAACTCCTACTCATCTTTCAAATTTCAGCTTAATACTCATTTCCCTGGTTTCCCTCTCCAAACAAAAGTTTTCTTGTAATTGCTTAAAATTTAGAACCCTTATGACAATCACACTAATACAATGAAGCAGACTGGTAAGACTATTAGTTGTCTTGCTAAATGCCATCTCACCTCATTATTCATGTCTATATAACCCCCATTTTGTTCAGATATTAGGCACTTGTGTTTCAGGAACCATTCCCTAGCCCCAGGGTGTAAATGCTTTTTAGTGCAGATCAATCATGTCAATGTATTCTCCCTACCAGTGACTGAATTAGGAGTGGACATGTGAAGCAACCCTCGCTAATGAGAAGTCAAAGGACATGAAGATAGGGAGTGGGATTACTAGCAAAGAACAAGATAGGACTCCTCTCTTCCTGTCTTTGGATAATCTCATAAGAGAATATAATGCTTATGAATGTTTCAGCCATTTTGTGACCATGAGAAGAAAATATCAGTAACACTTTTGGCTGTGTGTTACATGGTAGGTTGAATTACTGATATCAATTCTTCATTTGTCTATAATAGACATCCACACCCTTACTGTGTTCTCATGGTGAGAGGAGTAATATTCCCTACCCATTAATTTTAGGCTTGTTCACGTGATTGGTTTTGGTCGATGGAATGTTAGCCAACATGATGAAAGCAAAGGTTCCCCACATGCTTTCACGGTTTGGTTGGCTCTTGTTCTCTCCAGTGATCCACTATGGGAAAAGCATCCCCCCCCCCACCACAATTAGCTGCTTTTCCTTTAAGCCTGGTACCAGAATCAATACATAAAATAAAGGCCTAAGCTTCATCGACACCCTAAAACAGAGTGACTTCTGCCAGTTCATGGACCCACTCTCTAAAGCACAGTTGCCCCAAGTAACCGGCAGAACTGTGATCATAAGAATAAGTGCTCATTGTTGTAGGTCATTGAGTTTGGGGTGATATATTATGGAGCATTACTGTGGCAATAGCTCGTTGATGCTTCAGCAGAAGCATCCTAACTGTTGCAGACATTAAATAATCATATAATTAAATATAATTCTTCCTCACTAGATTACAAGGTCCAGAGGGCAGCAATTTTGTTATTTTTGCTCACTATTGTCTCCCAGCACCTAGCACCATAGATTGCATGATAAATATTTATTGAATGAATATTATTAATGAGAAAGAAAGGCTAATATAACATATTCCAAAAATGTTAAAATCAGATAAGATAATAACTGTTTATATCTTTATTCTTTTTTGTATTATAATACTTTACTGCAATAATACTTTTGTATGATAATCATGAATTGCTTTTATAATCAGAAATAAAAGCCAAAAAAAGCTGTTTCCACTAAGAAAAAATATATTATTACTTGAAAAGAAATACTAACATGGGTCAAAAATGTAGTTATTTGCATGAGTTAGATCTACATATGGTTCCAAATTCAGAAGGCAGTAAATTTACACAAGGGAGATGGATATTTAGGTATCAGGAGAATAAATAAGGTCTTGGTCAGCACCACAATTTAAGAACCTGGCAAAATACACTGTGCTTTGCTTTGCTTTACTTCCTAGAATCAGAGAGAAATGTCTGAGGTAAGCCAATAAAAGGTACAGAAATTTAGGGAGACTGGACAAAACGTAAATGCTGGCAAGCTACTTGTTATTGATGGAATCTCTCCCTCATGCTCATTTATAAATTTATAGTGAAAGATTTCTAAGGACATCGCTCCAGTCATATCACCTCACTTTTCCTCTCCTCCCATTTCCAATCTCCCTGCTCTCTGCCCTCACCTCAAGGTCTAAGGTAGGTCTAAGGTTGCTCTCTTCTCAGGATCTTTCAGACCCTTCCTGGTTTCATCTGATTCCTTTGATGACTGGATCACATGTTTCAAGGATGCAACCATCAAAAGCAAGGAACTACAGTGCAGACAGCCCCTTGGATCATTCTCAAAAATATAGCATTGGATGAAACTTAAAAACTAAGAAAAAATTCAATGTATTATAGAAGATAATTTATATAAATTTAAAATGTATACATTCACTTGTATCTACTAGGCAAGTTACATATATGAAAGTAAAAGTCACTCAGTCATGTTGGACTCTTTCTGACCCCAGAATACTAGAGTGGGTAGCCTTTCCCTTCTCCAGGGGATCTTCCCAACCCAGGGATTGAACCCAGTTCTCCTGCATTTCAGGCAGATTCTTTACCAACTGAGCTATCAGAGAAGCCCGTTTAAAGGGAGAGAAGATTGCATGTGGGCATAGAGAATAAGTGGCAGAAGAAAGGAAGGAAGAACAAAATGAGAGGGGACATTTCTAAGAAGAGTAAACAGATTTCACTCCAAATAGTTTAAAGGAAAAGGTGCTAGTGAAAGGACTACCTACAGCAGTGTGGGGAGAGTGAAAGCTTAAAAGAAAAAAAAAAAAGAGGATAGGGAAGGTGTGTTGGTTTTCTATTGTTGCTATAACAACTTGCCATAAATTTAGTGGCTTAAAACAACATCAATTTATCATCTTACATTTCTGTAGGTTCCTGGCATAGATCTGGCTAAAATCAATGGTGTCCATCAATGTGGCGGCAAGGCAGCATTCCAGACGGAGGCATCAAGGCAGAACTTGTTTCCTTGGCCTTTCCAACTTCTAGAGGTTGTCCACATTCCCTGGCTCATGGCCCCCCTTCTCCATCTTCAAAACTAGCAACATCTGATCTTTTAGACCCTACTTCCATTGTCACATCTCTTTCTGCCTACAGCTGCTTTTAAGGACCAGAGTCATTAGATTGGGTTCACCCAAATAAAGTACGATGATCTCCCATCTCAAGGTTCACATTCATCACAACTGTAAAATTCTGCTTACCACGTAAGATGACATACTTATGGGTTCCAAAGATTAGGGTGTGGAAATATTCAGGGCACCATTCTGTCTGCCCCAGAAAGTAATAGCAGGAAGCCATTAGCATCCAGTTCAGTTCAGTTCAGTCGCTCAGTCATGTCCGACTCTTTGCAACCCCGTGGACTGCAGCACACCAGGCTTCCCTGTCCATCATCAACTCTGGAAGCTTACTCAAACTCATGTCCATCGAGTTGGTGATGACATCCAACCATCTCATCCTCTGTCATCCCCTTCTCCTCATGCCATTAGCATCTCTAGGGCTAAAGGGACAAAGGGAGGACATCATATTAAGGTAACCCTAGGGGAGTGTGAAAAAGTTGGCTTAAAGCTCAACATTCAGAAAACGAAGATCATGGCATCTAGTCCCATCACTTCATGGGAAATAGATGGGGAAACAGTAGAAACAGTGTCAGACTTTATTTTGGGGGGCTCCAAAATCACCGCAGATGGTGATTGCAGCCGTGAAATTAAAAGACGCTTACTCCTTGGAAGAAAAGTTATGACCAACCTAGATAGTATATTTAAAAGCAGAGACATTACTTTGCCAACTAAGGTCCGTCTAGTCAAGGCTATGGTTTTTCCTGTGGTCACGTATGGATGTGAGAGTTGGACTGTGAAGAAGGCTGAGCACTGAAGAATTGATGCTTTGAACTGTGGTGTTGGAGAAGACTCTTGAGAGTCCCTTGGACTGCAAAGAGATCCAACCAGTCCATTCTGAAGGAGATCAACCCTGGAATTTCTTTGGAAGGAATGATGCTAAAGCTGAAACTCCAGTACTTCGGACACCTCATGCGAAGACTTGACTCATTGGAAAAGACTCTGATGCTGGGAGAGATGTTGGGGGCAGGAGGAGAAGGGGCCGACCAGGATGAGATGGCTGGATGGCATCACAGACTTGATGGATGTGAGTCTGAGTGAACTCTGGGAGATGGTGATGGACAGGGAGGCCTGGCGTGCTGCGATTCATGGGGTTGCAAATAGTCGGACACGACTGAGCAACTGAACTGAACTGAACTGAGGGGAGTTGGAGAGATGCGGGTCTGATTCCTGGGTTGGGAAGATCTCCTGGAGAAGGAAATGGCAACTTGCTCCGGTATACTTGCCTGGAAAATTCCATGGACGGAGGAGCCTGTTGGGCTACAGTCCATGGGGCCACGAAGAGTCAGACGTGACTGAGTGACTAAGAATGCATACAGCAGGGCTGGAACCAAGGAACTGTCTGAAAGGTGCTGCACTGAGGAAGGAAGCAACCATTGCCAGACACTGCACAAATACCCCAGCTCCTCCCACCTCACCCCCATCCTCCTGCCAGTGCCTCTCATTGGCCAAAGCTCAACAGAAACAAAGCAGCCAGGGAGCTTGGGTAGTGGAGTCTACAGTGGTTGGCTTCACCCAGCAGACAGAGACGGATGGACATCTGATACTAGTGAGGGTGAGGGCTGGGAGAAGAGTTTGGGGAGTAAACAGGGAATAACCAAAAGGTATGCCCTGAACTGGGAAGTGTGATCAATTCAATTCTCTGCACCTGAAGTCAAAAAAAGACAAATGCTCTTCTAGCAATATCAGGTGATACTTCAAAGAAGAACCAAAAGTGTGGGAGGGAATGTTTGCTGTTTTTGTTTCTTAAAATGAGCAAAGAAAGATTTGGACTAAGAAAAATCAGTCTGCAGGCTACACTACATTCACTCAGTGTCTCCTCTCACTCTTTACCTTGCCATGCAGTGGAGCCAGGTGGAAGTCAGCAGAGCAGAAGAAGGTGGAGAGATGAGGAGATGTACAAGAAAGAGAATAAAGACATGGCAAGAATGTAGTAGGCAAGTTAACTTTTTTGGGCAGGGTTGGGGGAGACTGGGCTCCCCTGGTGGCTCAGATGGAAAAGAATCCACCCACAATGCAGAAGACCCAGTTTTGTTTTCTGGTACCTTTGAAACAACTCTTTTCCAACATAGTGCAAGTAGCAGAAATTCTCCTTCACAATGTCGATGTGTGCACTTGACTTGGAGTCCGGTCCACATTAATTTTTAAAGTGCTAAGAGTCCATGTAGCTGGAACAAGATCTCTTATTCTATGAACTAATAATTTAACTATGAGCTGGATTCTGTTATGAATCTCTCTCAGAGGTATTGCTCCTAAGACCATTACTCTCTGACCTCTGATTTTGTTATTTTTAGAGGACACTTGGCCCCCCTTTGATATCCACTTCATTTTATATCCTGGCTATAAATTCTTCTTTAGGTGCAGTTTTGGTCTGGTTTTGAAGCTCTGAAAAATCTCATCATGGCTAGCTACAAAGCAAAATTTGAAAGACACTGCCAAAAAAAAAAAAAAAAGCAGAAGTTCTTCCTGTTGCATATACATCCCAGGTCTAAGGCCATTCTCAAAGCCACTTTAGCTTCACCCAAAGGGCTTCCCTTGTGGATCAGCTTGTAAAGAATCCACCTGCAATGTGCGAGACCTCAGTTCGATCCCTGGGTTGGGAAGATCTCCTGGAGAAGGGAAAGGCTACCCACTCCAATGTTCTGGCCTAGAGAATTCCATGGAGTACAGTCCAAGGGGCCTCAAAGAGTCAGATACATGCGTGACTTTCACTTTCATAGGCTCTGAGAGTTTGGAACCATTCCCACATGTAGAACAGTGACTCTCAGGGGGTATCCAGCCTACAACAGTGGTTCTGAGACTTTTATACATCCAAACCATCTCAGTTCAGTTCAGTCACTCAGTCGTGTCCAACTCTTTGCGACCCCATGAATCGCAGCACGCCAGGCCTCCCTGTCCATCACCAACTCCCAGCGTTCACTCAGACTCACATCCATCGAGTCAGTGATGCCATCCAGCCATCTCATCCTCCGTCAAGACCAGGTTAAGGCTGGGATGGGGCAGGGGATGGGGGGCAAGAGGGTGGGGTAGGGAGGAAGAAACAGGGCATCCACTCTGCATACTGGAATCTGAAAGGAAACAGAACAAAGAGCCAGAAAATCTTAGTTCCAGCTCAGTCTTAGACAAACTTGAGCAAGTCTTGTAATTAGTTAAGTGGATTATTGGTTTATACCAGGGTGTCTACCATTCAGCCCACAGAGTAGATTGCATTTATTCTGATTGCACACTTACAATGCACCAGACACGATAAAAAGCCTATTTAATCCTTCTCAATAAACATGAAGACATGTCTGTTGTTCTCTCCACTTTAAAGATGAGAGAGACTTTGAGAGTTTAAATGATTGAGGTCCAGATTAACACAGCTAAGTGATAGAGGCAGATTCTCCAAACCCTGGAGCCTAAGGGTTTAACCACTGTACAACAAATGCAATCTAGTTGACCCTGGAAAGATTCCTCCTGCACTTTTAGTGGAAAAAAATAACCAACAAAGAAAGAAAGACAAACCTGACACCTAATTAGTTTGCTCACATAAACAACAGACTAACATTGCACAAGTAAATAATTTTTCAATTTTGGTCTAATATGAAAAAACTGAGTTCAACTGGCACACAAATGGCACTGGCAATAAGGGAATTGTTGCCAGAGAGTTATTTTTGTTTTCTAATGCCTTTATTGAAGTATAATTTAAATAACATAAAATTCACTTATTTTTAATGTGCAACTCAGTAGTTTTTTAGTAAATTCACAGAGTTGTGCAGCCACCACTATTTAATTCCAGAACATTTCATTAGCCCAATTATACGAATTAGAAGGCACATTCTCCAGTCCACCCCACTGCCCACCCCCGGCAGCCACTAATCTGCTTTCTGTCTGGACACTTCATCTAAATGGAATCATACAATACATGGTCTTTTACTTCTGGTCTCATTCATTTAGCATAATGTTTTTTCAAGTTCAGTCATGAGGGAGCATTCCTTGTTATTGCCCCATGCTATTCTACTGTATGGATAGGATATATTTTGTCTATCCATTCACCAGTTGGACATTTGGGTTGTTTCCCTGATGGCTAATCAGGTCGAGCAGTTTTTTATGTGTTCACTGGCTGCTTATATAACTCTTTGGAACGGTATCTATTCCTATCCATTGCTCATTTTAAAATTGGGTTATTATTTTTACTGTTGAGCCACAAGAGCACTTTATATATTCTAGATAAAATCCCTTCATTAGGATACAGGATTTGAAAATATTCTCCCAGTCTACCACCTGTATTTTCATTTTCTTAATGGCATCTTTTGAAGCATAAATGGTTTTACTTTAAGGAAGTCTGATCCAAGATCACAAAGATTTATTCCTATGTTTTAAGAGTTTTGTAGTTTTAGCTCTTCTGTTTAGGTCTAAATCGACTTTAAGTTGATATGTGTGGATGGTGTGAGGTAAGGGTCTAAATGTGTTCTTTGGCATGTGGGTATCCAGTTGCTCTTCTACCATTTCTTTGACCTAAATGCCTGTCCTTAGGGCGGCACCACACTGTCTTGACTACTCGGTGTGCTCGGTCATTAAGTCATGTCCAGCTCTTTGTGCCCCCATGGACTATAGCCTGCCAGACTCCTCTGTCCATGGGTTTCTCCCAGCAAGAATACTGGAGTGGGTTGCCATTTCCTCCTCCAGGGGATACTCCCGACCCAGGCATCGAACCCAGGTCTCCTGCAAGTCTTCTGCTTTGGCAGGCAAATTCGTTACTGCTGAGTCACTGGAGGGGCCCCCTTGACTACTTTAGCTTTGCACTAAGTTTTGAAATCACCTAGTACACGTTCTCTAACTTTGTTCTTTCTCAAGACTGTATTAGTGATTCTGAGTCCCTTGCATTTTGAAATAAATCTCAGAATCAGCTTGTCAATTTCAGGAAAAAAAAAAACAGCAAGCTGGAACTTTGATATGGATTGCAGTGAATTTATAAGTCAGTTTGGGAAGAATTGCCATCTTAATAATATTGAGACTTCCAATCTATAAACATGCAATGCCTCTCCATTTTCTAAGATCCTCTTTATTTCTGTAGGCAATGTTTTACAGTTTTCTGCATAGAATTCTTGCTGTTTTGTTACATTTATTTCTAAGTATTTTCTTCTTTTTATGCTACTGTGAATGAAATTGTTTTCTTAATTTAATTTTTGACTTGTTTATTGCTTACAAATATGATTTTTGTACATTGATAGTATATCCTATGACCTTGCTTAAGGGATTTGTTAATTCTACTAGTAACTTTTGTGGATATCATAGCATTTTCTACATACTGAATTGTGATATCTGCTAATTAGGATTAGTTTACTCCTGCCTTTTCAATCTGGATGCCTCTTACCTCTTCTCCTTGCCTTATTGCACTAAAACTTCAAGTACATGTCCAATAGGAAGGGGTACGAGAAGAAAGACTTGCCTTGTTCCCAGTCTTTAGGGGAAAGCATTTAGTCTTGCACCATTAAGTATGATGTTAGCTGTAGGGCATTTGTACAGCTTCTTTATCTGGCTGAAGATGTTTCCTTCTATTTCCAACTTGTTGAGAATTTTTTTTACTATCAATGGATTTTGGATTTTATCAAATTGCTTCCTCTGCACCTATTGAGATAATCTTGAGGTTAGAAATTTTTCTTTTTCCTTTTGAGTGAAAATAGAAGGTATTTGTGTATTGCTTTCACTACAACATTGGTAAGAAGGATGTATACTATTAAATTTGCAAATATGGTTCTCTGCATGAGAAATGGAGGAAATTATAAAAAATCATTAATTTATTCATGTCAGTGTCCTTACTGAAAAGCTATTTGACAGAAAAGTGAAAATATGCCACTCAGCAAATCTCTTAAAAACATATATAATCCAGGCATCCAAATTAATTCCACAGATTAATTTTTGTCTTATCAAAAAGTTTTACAGTGTCCATGGGAGGGGGGTTCAGGATTGGGAACACGTGTACACCCGTGGCAGATTCATGTTGATGTATGGCAAAACCAATACAGTATCGTAAAGTAAAATAAAGTAAAATTTTTTTAAAAAGTTCTACAGGAGTGGGGTGGGGGAGGCTACCTTGGCTGTTTAGTTAAGGAAGTATAAGTTTTCACATTCAAACTGATGGAACAAATTGACATTAAGATTCCAGTTATTTTGTATAGAAACCACTGAGTTCAGTGTAGTACAGCAAACTTCAAAAATTATAGACCTATTACGGAGAAGAAAAATTGCAATTGCAGAAGAGATTGATACACTTTTATGCATTATACTTTAAATTTCTGCAGCTTTCTTTGGAAGGCAAGCCTCACAATGTATCTGAATTATTAAGCATCTGTCCTATGAGTGACACAATTTCAAAAGGAACTGTTTAGGCTGAACAAGCCCAAGAATACTGGAGTGGGTAGCCTATCCCTTCTCCAGGGGATCTTTCTGACCCAGGAATTGAACCGGGGTCTCCTGCATTGCAGGCGGATTCTTAACCAGCTGAGCTACCAGGGAAGTAAACATGAACTATGCCCCCCTAAAAAGATATGCAGTTCCTGGAATTTGAAGATGTATATGATTTCCAGGATTAAACTGGGATTTCTGACCATGTGGCCATACTCTTGCTCCATATGCTTTCGAAAAATGCATTATGTTTCATAAAAGTATAATAGCAAAGATGAGAACTACCTGTCATGTAATCATTCAACGAAAATTTACTGATCATCTGCTATGAACCAAGCACTGTGATAACCACCAAAAATACAATGGTAGGCAAAACAGAAACAACCCTTAAGAAACTTGCATATTAATAAGGGAGATGGATACTTAATAATTACACAAATAATTTTAATTACAATAATATATGGTAAATGCTATAAAGAAAACATTCAGGGTACTATCAGAGAGAATAATTAGGGGGACACAACCTAGTTTGGAGACGTGAGGGACATAATCCCTGAAGAACTGGTAGTTAAGATGAAATCTATGGTTTAGGGGTTTGTCTGGAATATTTTTCTCTTCCTTCCATCTGACTTAACATTTCCATTCCCCTCTTTGCTCCTGGCTAAAGTGTAAAGGTCATGAGACAGAAAATGTGGTTCTTTCAAAGAATTGAGAGAAGGCCAGTATGGCTAAAACTATTAAGCCTGAGTTTTGAGGAACTCCAAAAGGTAAAGAAAGAAAAAGAGGAGCCAGGAAAAGTTACCAAGAAGTGACCAAGAGAATCTGGTGTCATAGAAACCAAGGGAGTAGAATATTTCAAGAATGGAGAATGATAGGCTGTACGCAATGCTATTGAGAGGTAAATTAAAATAGGACTAAAAAGTAGTCATTGTGCTTAACAATGGAGAAGGCAATGGCACCCCACTCCAGTACTCTTGCCTGGAAAATCCCATGGATGGAGGAGCCTGGTGGGCTGCAGTCCATGGGGTCGCAAAGAGTTGGACACGACTGAGCGACTTCACTTTCACTTTTCACTTTCATGCATTGGAGAAGGAAATGGCAACCCACTCTAGTGTTCTTGCCTGGAGAATCCCAGGGGCGGGGGAACCTGGTGGGCTGCCGTCTATGGGGTCGCACAGAGTCAGACACGACTGAAGTGACTTAGCAGTAGCAGCAGTGCTTAACAATATAGAGGACATGGCGACCTTATCAAAAGCAGTTTCGATAGATGGTAGTCAGGCAGAAGACTAGAGGGTAGTGGGCAGAAAAGTGAATTAGTCACTATAAGGCAGGTATTTCTGTTGTAAAAATAAACTCCAAAATTGCACTGGTTTAAGATACAATTTTTTTCCTCACTTATATAACATGTACTATGCAGATCAGCAAGGATTTCTGCCACAGTCACTCAGTTATCTAGGGTAACATCTGAAAGTTGGACCATCTATATAGTATGCACCTGCCTCAGTTATTGTGGCATGAAAAGAAAGCATAAAATTCATTTATTCATGTATACAGTTTTTGGGCCATTGGCCAGACTACTCACATGGTCCCATACTGCAAAGGAACCAGAAAATGAAGCTTTCCATGGGACAGAGAGGAGAACGTGTTCAAAGAGTAAATGTGGAGATCAAGTGATTTTCAATGATGATGGTGCCCAGGGTGACTGTGGAATTTGGGGGCTGGAGAATGGTGGGTGAGACAGTCATTGAATATGAAGAGGTTAAAGAACTGAACAGCCATCTCTATGGGCTTCCCTGGTGGCTCAGATGGTAAAGAATCTGCCTGCAGTGTCAGACACCTGGATTCAATCCCTGGGTCAGGAAGAACCCCTGGGTCAGGAAGAGTCCCTGGAGAAAGAAATGGCAACCCACTCCAGTATTCTTGCCTGGAGAATCCCATGGCCAGATGAGCCTGGTGGACTACACTCCATGGGATCGCAGAGTTGGACATCACTGAGTGACTAACATTTTCACTTTCCATGGGACTTTTAACTTACCCCCAGAATAATGGGGATGAAAACTGTGACATGGGAGCTAAAATCTTCATAAATGAGGAGGAGAGTACAATGGAGGTTAATTGATCCCAAGGGAAAAAGGGAGAGGATGATACACCCTCAAAAGAGATGGGAAGGGAGCAATGGTCTAGAAGTGACAAATGAACCTAATAGTACTTTAAATAATCCTTCCTAAAGAAGTGTAGGGAGAAGGCAATGGCACCCCACTCCAGTACTCTTGCCTGGAAACTCCCATGGACGGAGGAGCCTGGTAGGCTGCAGTCACTAAGAGTCAGACACAACTGAGCGACTTCACTTTCACTTTTCACTTTCATGCACTGGAGAAGGAAATGGCACCCCACTCCAGTGTTCTTGCCTGGAGAATCCCAGGGACAGGGGAGCCTGGTGGGCTGCCGTCTATGGGGTTGCACAGAGTCGAACATGACTGAAGCAACTTAGCAGCAGCAGCAGCAGCAAAGATGTGTAGATCCTATTCAATATGTAAAATGTCATGTTTCACATCAACTTTATCAAAATAGATCAATGACCAGACTTGATCTAGAAATGTGAGAGTTTGTAGGAATAAAGTTGATTAACTTTTGCTATGCTTTGGTGTTCATCTCAAAATCTACATTTTATATAGCTGAGAATCTATACTTCACTGTTGTTATTTAATTTATTTAATTCTAAAAATGTGTGCAGCTGTACCCATTTAAACTGTGACCACAGGGCACTGCATTCCTTGTGTGAACTCATTGTTCTTATTCATTGCTGCTCTCACTCAAGAAAGATATCAGAATAGGACTTCTCTGGCAGTCCAGTAGTTAAGACTCTGTGCTCCCAATGCAGTAGGCTCCCAATGACCTCTTCATATTCACCTCTTCCCTTCCTGGTCAGGGAAGACCTTATATCATGCATGTTATATCCAAAAATAAATAAATGAAAAAATAGAGCAGAGACATTCAAACATCAGGGAATATGTGTGTGTGTGTGTGTGTGTGTGTGTGTGTATAATATCAGATTGCAAGGAATGCCCTTAATCTTTTTAGAATCTATAAGTACTTCTCAAAACATTTACTCTTGAAGTATGTGCTAGTAATGCATTACTTGCTTCTAAACTTACAATTAAATTAAATATGTGGCCCTGATTTGTGAAGACTCAGCGCTATTTATCTAGAACCCTCAGACAATTCTTGTGAAACTCCTTTTATTGTTTTCGTTGCCACATATGAAGATGGAGTTAGATGAGGTGTAAAAATACTACATAGGTAAGCTTTGTGGCTCAGCAGTAAAGAATCTGTCTTTCAACGCAGGAGACACAGGTGACCCGGGTTCGATCTCTGGATCAGGAAAGTCTCCTGGAGGAGGAAATGGCAACCTACTCCAGTATTCTTGCTGGAAAATCCCAAGGACAGAAGAGCCTGGTGGGCTACAGTCCATGGGGTTGCAAAAAGTCGGACATGACTGAGAGAGCATCTGCAAGCTTTTATAAGGGTCTCTCTGTTCTCTAGAGCTGGCCTATGTATAATATAGTCCATTAATTATAATTATTATTTTCTTTACCTACAATAAGACAGAGGCTTAATTTCAAAATTTGTCTTTAGACATGGTTTCTTTCAAGAAACACAGAAGTTTGGTCTGACTTTGGTCTGGCTTTTAATTGTCATTTGACTGTCATTTATTTTCACGAAAAAAAATGATGAATTTGCTTTAAAAAGAGGAAGTCCTAGGGTAGTAATAGCTTCCTGCTGTTGCTATTCTCTTGGTACCTCCCCATTCCCTGTTAGATGCCTCAACCCCATCCCCACCCCAATAAATTCTCCATTAATCTCTCTTCTAGTTAAATCCCTTTAAAAGTGCCACTTATTCTCTGCTGGGCCCTTGACTCTGACCTTACTAAAGAATTCAAACTGTATTGAGTGTTCTCCAGTTTCTACTGACCCAGACAGTTTGGAGCTTACAAACCAGTAATGACAGATCAAAGTGTGCTCCACAAAACACTAGTTTTGGACTGCACCTCCGTCAGGTCTGTGGTGCTGTTGTTGTTCAGTCACTCCATTGTGTCCAAACCTTTGCAACCCCATGGACTGCAGCATGCCAGGCTTCCTTGTCCCTCACTATCTCCTGGAGTTTGCTCTATCTGATGTCCATTGAGTCGGTGATGCCATCCAACCATCTCATCCTCTGTCACCCCTTCTCCTCCTGCCCTCCATCTTTCCCAGAATCAGCATCTTTTCCAATGAATCGGTTCTTCCCATCTGGTGGCCAAAGTATTGGAGCTTCAGCTTCAGCATCAATCCTTCCAATGAATATTCAGGGTTGATTTCCTTGTGGTGCTGAGTTTCACTTAAACCTCATAAAGAACTAAGTATATGTGCAACTTCCCTTGTGGTCCAGTGATTAAGAATCAGCCTTGCAATGAGGAGTCTCAGGTTTGATCCCTGCTTGGGGAAGTAAGATCTCACATGCCATGGTGCAACTAAGCATGAGTGCTACAACTAAGACCTGACTCAGCCAAAGAAATAAATACTTTTTAAAAAAAGAACTAAGCATGTGTGTCCACAAACTGGTCTTCCTTACGTAGCTGCAAGGTCACTGCACACCGGTGATGTCTGCTCGTTAATGTATACACAATGGACAAAGGAAACAGATGGTGCTGGTGGTGTAAAAGTCATAGCCACGTGACAGATGATGGTGAGGCGGTTTGCAAAAGACAATTTTTACAACCATACATACAAGGGGGTGTTTTAGGGGGATTTATTTGGGAGTATGAAGAGCTCATCCCTATGACCTGGCCGAATCTCTCTCCAAATATTTGATAACCACCAACCAGAGCAAGTGGTCCACTGGGTACTGGAGAAATTCACAATTTCTGCTCGCCAAACATCCCTCCTCAGCCTGCTGTCTCCTAGTATGTTCTCCTGGGGATGTATCTTTTGCGCTTATCACAGCAAACCAGACTTTTACAAGATTTAAGTGTCAGAGGGTTCAATTCCACAGAGCCTTCGACCCAGTCCTTTGTGAGATGTTGCAAGCTCATTGGGAAGCTGTTAAAGGTTACGCAGGAAAAATAGGCAGCATGGTCAGACATAAGTGGAAAACACTGTGTTAAAGAGAATGAACCATTTTCTACAGAAATGTTCAGAAGCTTTGATATGCTGTGTGCATTGGTAATCTGGTGTATAGGGCTTCCTATCCTGCATATAACAAGGAACCTTTTTGTCAAAAGCACACCCATGACACATCAGACAACACTCTCTTATGGTTGTGGAAACATGGTGGGTGATGGGGCAGCAGGGGTGGGGTGCTCTAGAAAAGAGCAGTACAGTAAGCAGGTATTCAAAGGAAGAGATTCAGTCCCCATCAAACTCGCAGCTCTTGCTGAACTATTGATAGAAACAGGAGTCACTGTGAAGCTGACTGAATTGTGCAGCTTATTGAATTTACTCTGAACACTTCATTTGAAATTTGGCAACATCCTTGATTGTCAGAGGTTTTTTTAATCTGGTACAAAAGGTTATGGAGTAGTGCTGCTGCCCAAATCTGGCAGCCCATGGAAGGTTTTTTAATTAACTTTAAAAGGTCTGTGTGAGTCCTTCACATGGCAGGATATATAAAACACCCACACCCATCACTGGAGTGAGAGAAGCAACTGGAGCTACTCCAAAGACATTTCACTAACATTTTAGGGAAGAGTGAATTTCTTGTTTTGAAATTCAAGTTTGCAAGAGATTAGATTCAAAAATAAAATAAGGCCTTACCCACAACATGAGTTACAGGGTCAGTGGGGCCTTTATTCCAACTGGGTTGCCCTTTCAGAATCAAATCCACACTGAGCCCTTTGTTCTTAAAAGGAAATGCTCTCCATGTATGGATGACACAGGCAAGAGAAGATCGTCATGGGAGAGATTATAAGTGATGACATTGGAACACAGTGACCTTAATATTTAACTAAATCCACTCAGTGAAGAGAAAACGGCACGAAGTCATGCTGAGCGAAGACCAGGGACTCTGGCAATGCAATATAGATGCAGCGGGTGATACCAGGCTGGAAAACTTGCACGATGACCCCAGATGGGTCCTGCTTTCTCCCCTTTGCCACAGGTAGGCAGGCTCCAGTAGTCATATGGAAGATATTCTCCCTACCTTATCCCTCCACCCTCAGAAGGCCAGTGTTGGCATTCACCAAACTGCATCATTGAGGGTGGAGGTAGAACGCTATGAAGTACAAAAAACTTCATTCTAGAAAGCCATCTAATTTAAAATTTCCAACCACTAGGCTGCGGGCTTCATGTGGAGAGAGGGAGGAGTTGAGTGAAAACTAGGAATTTGAGTAGTTATTTAAGTTAAAGGTCAGTAAAATGTAAATAGACGTCTATAAATTAAAAAAAAAAAAGAAAACTAGGAATTCATCTGTGAACTGGTTAAATCAACCATACACTTCACACATAACATGGGCTATCGAATTTGTTTACTGGTTCTAATGGGAGTTTGGGGGTGGAGTCCTTAGATTTTCTACATATAAATCATGTCTTCTGCAAGTAATGCTTCTTCCTTTACAATTTAGATGCCTTTTATTTCTTTTACTGGCCCAACTGCTCTCACTAGGTCTTCTGATACTCTGTTGAATAAAAGTGGCAAGCATGGGCATCCTTATCTTGTTTCTGAACTTATGGGAGCTTTCAGCATTGAGTCACTGAGCATAGTGTTAGCTCTTGGTATGATATATATGGCCTTGATTATGTTGCAGTACATGTGTGCCTGTGTGCATGCATGCTAGGTTGCTTCAGTCATGTGCAACTCTCTGCGACCCTATGGACTGTAGCTCACCAGGCTCCTCTCTCCATGGGATTTTCCAGGTAAAGAATATTGAAGTGGGTTGCTATGCCCTCCTCCAAGAGTTCTTCCCCACCCAAGGATCGAACCTTCATCTCCTAAGTCTCCTGCATTGGCAGGCGGGTTCTTTACCACCAGCACCACCTGGGAAATCCTATGTTGAGGTACATTCTGTCTATATCCACTTTGTTGAGAGTTTTTAATCATAAATCAACATTGAATGCTGTCAAATATTTTTTTCTGCATCTATTGAAATAACCATATGATTTTTATCCTTCATTTTATTTTTGTGGTATCATTGATTTGAAGATGTCAAACCATTCTTGCATTCCTTGGAATAAATTCAGCTTGATCAGACTGTATGATCTTTTTCATGTATTGTTGAATTTGGATAGCTAATATTTTGTAAGGATTTTTGCATCTACATTCATTGGGGATTTTGGCCTGTAAGTTTCTTTTCTGTGTGGTGTCCTTGTTCAGTTTTAGTATCATGGTTATGATGATCTTATAAACTGAATTTTAGAATGTTCCCTCTTCTTCAGTTTTTTGCAAGAATTTGAGAAGGATAGGTATTAAATCTTTCTTTGAATGTTTGGTAGAATTCACCAGTCAAGCCACCTGGTCCTGAACTTTTTGGGGGGAGTGGAGCTTTTGATTAGTGACTCAATCTCCTTACTAGCAATTGGTCTGTTCAGCTTTTCTGATTTCTTCATGATTTAGTCTTGGAAGATTGTATGTTTTGAGGAATTTATCCATTACTTTAGGTTGTCTAATTTGTTTGGCATATAATTGTTCACAGTAGTCTCCTATGATCCTTTGTATTTCTTTGGTGTCAGTTATAATTTGTCCTCCTTCATTTCTGATTTTTTATCTGAGCCTCCTCTCTTTTTTTCTTGGTGAGTCTACCTAAAGGTATGTCAATTTTGTTTATCTTTTTAAAGAACCATCTTTTAGTTTTATTGATCTTTCTATTGTCTTTTTTATCTCTATTTTATTTGTTTCCACTCTGATCCTTATTATTTCCTTCCCTCCACTAACACTGGGCTTTATTTGTTCTTCTTTTTCTAATTCCTTTAGGTGGAAAGTTAGTTTGTTTATTCCACATAGGCTTTCTTCAATATTCCTCAAAAGGGAAGTTCTCTACATCCGATGGTAGGGTACATCATTCAGTGTTGAGTTCTCACTGCTTATTGTATTGAACCAACATCCAGAATTCAGTAGTTATAAACCCCACTGTAATTAAATTTCATGGGTTTCCTGCAAACCAGTTGACAGAATGTATCAAAATCCAAGGGACTGTCTGGAAATGTATGGAAAGAATAACCCTGCCTGCTATGATGAGAATCCCTTGGACTGCAAGGAGATGAAACCAGTCAATCCTAAATGAAATCAACCCTGAATATTCATTGGAAGGATTGATGCTGAAGCTGAAGCTCCAATACTTTGGCCACCTGATCCATTGGAAAAAACCCTGATGCTGGGAAAGATGGAAGGCAGGAGGAAAGGGGGCAACCACGCATCCTCTTGGTTGGATGGCATCATCGACTCAATGGACATGATTTCTAGCAAACTCCAGGAAATAGTGAAGGACAGGGAAGCTAGCATGCTCAATCCATGGGGTTGCAAAGAGCTGGAAATGACTGAGCGACTGAACAACAACTATGGTGAAACCCAAGACTGCCTTCCAAATACTTCCCAGCACTGATGAGAAAAGTTGCCCCTATGCTTAATACACCAAATAAATCATCATCTCTGGCAAACTGCTTGTGAAAGAGTGTGCTGAGAACTGCTACTTCCAAGCAGTGGTGGTTTTTGTTTAACCTGAATCAAGACATTTAGTGCTGACACAGAAAACTCCAAAGCTGTGCATCAGCAGGCTCCTTTCATAATCACTTGAAGCTCTCCTGTGGTTATTATCAGCCCAGCTTTCCAGCCCCAACTGCTATTTGCCCTCATGTAAGGAACTGCCTGATTGATTACCTAGAGCGAAATTATCTACCCTGAGTTCCTTACTAATTTTCTTACATAACCAAAAGGAAAGGGTGGCCATTAAGACACCACATTACAATTTTTCCAAGGGATTATTTGTGATATAGAAGTGTTCAAGCCTGAAGTTAGATAAAAGTGAATTAAAGCCACAAAGGCAAGGAGTTGTTAAAGCAAGGCTGAAAGGCCAGCCTCCTCCACTGTCTGCAATTCCTTCTACTGGGCTCAGAGTTTATATCATTGAACATTACTTGTCACAGTGGTAAAGAATCCACCTGCCCAACGCAGGAGACACAAGAGACATGGGTTTGATCCCTGGGTTGTAAAGATCCCCTGGAGGAGGAAATGGCAACCCACTCTAGTATTCTAGCCTGGAAAACTCCAGGGACAGAAGAGCCTGGTGGGCTACAGTCCATGGGGTCACAAGGAGTCAGACACGACTGAGCACTCACGCACTCAAGTGGCTCCACAACACTTTCTAAAACCAAGAGTGTGTAACAAGAAATGAGTGCAACTTTCCACTCACGTTTCCTGCCTCCTTGAAACTGCAGCCCAGCTGTATTTATATTCTGTTATAAACAAATTTCACAAATACATACTACACAAACAGGAGTACAAATGTAGGTAGCAGTTCAGTTCAGTTCAGTCGCTCAGTTGTGTCTGACTCTTTGTGACCCCATGAATTGCAGCACACCAGGCCTCCCTGTCCATCACCAACTCCCGGAGTTCACTCAGACTCACGTCCATCGAGTCAGTGATGCCATCCAGCCATCTCATCCTCTGTCGTCCCCTCTTCCTCCTGCCCCCAATCCCTCCCAGCATCAGAGTCTTTTCCAATGAGTCAACTCTTCGCATGAGGTGGCCAAAGTACTGGAGTTTCAGCTTTAGCATCATTCCTTCCAAAGAACACCCAGGGCTGATCTCCTTTAGAATGGACTGGTTGGATCTCCTTGCAGTCCAAGGGACTCTCAAGAGTCTTCTCCAACACCACAGTTCAAAAGCATCAATTCTTCGGCGCTCAGCCTTCTTCACAGTCCAACTCTCACATCCATACATGACCACAGGAAAAACCATAGCCTTGCCTAGATGGACCTTAGTTGGCAAAGTAATGTCTCTGCTCTTGAATATACTATCTAGGTTGGTCATAACTTTTCTTCCAAGGAGTAAGCATCTTTTAATGTCATGGCTGCAATCACCATCTGCAGTGATTTTGGAGCCCCCCAAAATAAAGTCTGACACTGTTTCTACTGTTTCCCCATCTATTTCCCATGAAGTGATGGGTTAAAGCAACCAAAAATCGCAAGTGTAAAAACTGGCTACAAGGTACTAAACTTAAGTGTTCCTATATAATTAATTCCATCAGTGATGTGATGTTATATTCAAAACATCCTTTCTCAAAAGGGTGTTTCTTCTAAGCTGTGGTGTTTGCAGTTGTGGGATTTTTTTTTTTTCTAACACATCAAGTGAAGACAAACGTGTCTGTCAAGCCACTTGTTATAAAAGGGCAATTAAAACGTCCTGGATCCGGTATGACTAATGGTAGGAGCCCTAGTGCTCCTGAAAATACTTCACTAATTACAGTCTCCTTCAGAGGCAGGCCCAAACAAAAGCAGGCTACCTCATTTTTCAAATTTAAATAAAGAGCATTCAGTTCAGCTCAGTTCAGTCACTCAGTCATGTATGACTCTTTGTGATCCCATAGACCACAGCACACCAGGCTTCCCTGTCCATCACCAACTCCCAGAGTCTACTCAAACTCAAGCTCACTGAGTCAGTGATGCCATCCAACCGTCTCATCTTCTGTCGTCCCCTTCTCCTCCCACCTTCGATCTTTCCCAGCATCAGGGTCCTTTCTAATGAGTCAGTTCTTCGCATCAGGTGGTCAAAGTATTAGAGTTTCACTTTCAACATCAGTCCTTCCAGGACTGATTTCCTTTCGGGGACAGGTTGAATCTCCTTGCAGTCAAAGGGGCTCTCAAGAGTCTTCTCCAACACCACAGTTTGAAAGCATCAGTTCTTTGGAACTCAGCTTTCTTTACAGTTCAACTCTCACATCCATACATGACTAATGGAAAAACCATAGCTCTGACTAGACGGACCTTTGTTGGCAAAGTATTATCTCTGCTTTTTAATATGCTGTCCAGGTTGCAGATAACTTTTCTTCCAAGGAGCAATCATCTTTTAATTTCATGGCTTCAGTCACCATCTGCAGTGATTTTGGAGCCCAAAAACATAAAGTCTGTCACTGTTTCCATTATTTACCCATTTATTTGCCATGAAGAGATGGGACCAGATGCCATGATCTTGGTTTTCTGTGTTGAATTTTAAGTCAACTTTTTCACTCTCCTCTTTCACTTTCATCATGAGGTTTTTTATTTCTTCTTTGCTTTCTGCCATAAGGGTGGTGTCATCTGCATATCTGAGGTTATTGATATTTCTCCTGGCAATCTCGATTCCAGCTTGTGCTTCAACCAATCCAGCATTTCTCATGATGTAATCTGCATATAAGTTAAATAAGCAGGGTGACAATATACAGCCTTGACATACTCCTTTCTCGATTTGGAACCAGTGTGTTGTTCCATATCCATTTCTAACTGTTGTTTCCTGATCTCCATACAGATTTCTCAGGAGGTGGGTCAGGTGGTCTGGAATACTCATCTCATTCAGAATTTTCAACAGTTTGTTGTGATCCACACAGTCAAAGACTTTGTCATAGTCAATAAAGCAGAAGTACATGTTTTTCTGGAACTCTCTTGCTTTTTTGATGATCCAAAGGATGTTGGCAATTTGATCCCTGGTTCCCCTGCCTTCTCTAAATCCAACCTGAACATCTGGAAGTTCGTGGTTCACGTACTGTTGAAGCCTGGCTTGGAGAATTTTGAGCATTACTTTACTAGCATGTGAGATGAGTGCAATTGTGCAGTAGTTTGAGCATTCTTTGGCATTGCCTTTCTTTGGGATTGGAATGAAAACAGATGTTTTTCCAGTCCTATGGCCACTGCTGAGTTTTCCAAATTTGCTGGCATATTGAGTGCAGCACTTTCACAGCATCATCTTTTAGGATTTGAAATAGCTCCACTGGAATTCCATCACCTCCATTAGCTTTGTTTGTAGTGTTGCTTCCTAAGGACCACTTGACTTCACATTCCTGGATGTCTGGCTCTAGGTGAGTGAACGCGCCATCGTGTTATCTGGATCATGAAGATCTTTTTTGTATAGTTCTTCTGTGTATTCTTGCCACCTCTTCTTAATATCTTCTGCTTCTGTTAGGTCCCTACCATTTCTGTCCTTTATTTTGCACATCTTTGCATGAAAAGTTCCCTTGTTATCTCTTATTTTCTTGAAAAGATCTCTAGTCTTTCCCATTATATTGTTTTCCTCTATTTCTTTTCATTGATCTCTGAGAATGGCTTTCTTATCTCCCCTTGTTATTCTTTGGAACTCTGCATTCACATGGGTATATCTTTCCTTTTCTGCTTTGCCTTTTGCATCTCTTCTTTTCATAGCTATTTGCAAGGCATCCTCAGACAACCATTTTACCTTTTTGTAAAGAACTCTCTTTAGGAGCAGGAAGTTGCAGCCGCCTGCATTTCACAAGCTGTCAGGAAACCTCCCCCATCACTATCCTGTCTAGGAGTGAAGAGCCGCCCTGACTCCCTGAAACATCCGCTCTTCCTAGTGTCAGACTATGTGTCCACCATCTACTTCTTTGCTTCTGAAGTGCCCTTCTTTTTCAATTGAACTCTTTAGTGATATAATCGTAGATTCACATACTGTTTTAGGAGATAATACTGAAAAAACCTGTGTACCTTTTACTCACTACTTTCCTTCAATGGTGACATATTGCAAAACTCTGGGACAGTATCAGAGTGATGACATTAATACAATATATCCCTCTTATCCAGATTCCCCCAGTTTTACTTGTACTCATTTGTGTGTGCACGTATTTAGTTTTAATACAGTTTCATCTTGTGACCACCCGCGTGGTCAGGATACAAACCACCCCCATAACCACAAAGATCACTCTCATTGTTCTTTCATAACCTCACCCACCTCTTTCTATAACCTTCATCTTCTCTCTCTCCACACCATAGTCCTTAACCCCTAGGACCCGGTAACCAGTAATCTGTTCTTTCTAAACTGTATCATTTCAAAAATGTTATATACATGGAATCACACAGTACATAGCCTTTGGGGACTGGCTTTTTTTCTGGAGATTCACCCAAGTTGTTGTGTGTATCAGTAGTTCATTCCTTCTTAATGCTGTGTAGTGTTCCATAGTTTGGATGTACCACAGCTTACTTAACCATTTACCAGTTGAAAGACATCTGGCTTGTTTCCGGTTTGGGGCTTTTATGAACAAAGCTGCTATGAACATCTGTGGGCAGATTTTTACAGAAACATAAGTTTTCATTTCTCTGGGATAAATGTCCAAGGTCATATGGTAGTTTCAGATTTAGCATTTTAAAAGAAACTGTCAAACTGTTTTCCAGAGTCACAACCATTTTATATTCCCACCAGCATGTGTGAGTGACACAGTTTCTCCACATCCTCACCAGCATTTGGTATCATGATTTTTTAATCTGTATTTCCCTGATGGTTAATGATACAAATATGTGCTTATTCACCATCTGTATATCCTCTTATTTAGAAATGTCTCTTTTAGACAGAGATTTTTTATTTTATTCATTTGTGTGTTGCTTGAGGGAGCAGAAGGTGTTGCCCAAGCCAGGCAGGCAGGTGTCTGAGGGTGGGGGAGGGGCATCCTAGGCCCATAAGGACGAAGCATCTTCCTGGCCTGTTGGGCCACTTGTGCTGAGATGTCCTTTGCTGGTGTGGCCCACCTAGGTGCTCAGACGTGTCCGACTCTTGCAAGCCCATGAACTGTAGTCCACCAGGCTCCTCTGTCCATGGGATTCTCCAGGCAAGAGTCCTGGAGTGGGTTGGCATTTCCTCCTGCAGGGGAATCTTTCCGACCCAGGCATCAAACCTGCATCACTTGCATCTCCTGTATTGGCAGGTGGATTCTTTACCACTGCACCACCTGGGAAACCCACCCACATAGGTATCTCAGTTTCTCTCTGGAGGGGAGGGGAGTCTCAGGCTGTGCAAGGAAAGAGAGCACTTCCCCTAACCAAGCACTGTTGGGGGTTTTCCCCATCAATCCCCTTACTGGTGATGCTGAGCTTGCCTGGTGTTGTCAGAAGGACTTTCACCTGATCTAGGGGAGGGACGAGCCTATTTGGGCTGTCTTCTATTGCTAAGTTGTGTGCATGCAGGCATGCTCAGTCATGTCTGACTCATTGTGACACCATGGACTGTAGCCTGCCAGGCTCCTCTGTCCATGGGATTCTCCAGGCAAGAAGACTGTACTGGTTGCCATTTCCTTCTCCAGGGAATCTTCCTGACCCAGGGATCGAACTGGGTCTTCTGCATTGCAGGCAGATTCTTTACCATCTGAGCCACTTGAGGAGTTCCCATTGCTAAGCTGGGGTCAGGAAAAAAAACAGGTCCAGTTGCCATTTTCTGTTGGTGGGGGGAAATCAGACACCCTGCAGCTACATGATTCTTCTAATTCTGGGGTCCGAAAACAGTTTGCCTTTCACTTACCACCTTTTAGACTTTTGCTTTGGTTGCCTTTTATGTTATTTCCAGGGTTTGTAATTATACTTAACTAAGAGAAGTGTGTCTACACCATCCTGTCTGGACCAGAAGTCTGAAATGTCCTTCAGAGGATGTATTTCAGCTCAGCTATGGCTTAGTTTCACCTTTGGCCATGTATAAAGAGAAAGGAGAGGTGATTTTCACCCAAGATTGTTCCCCTGTTACCTTAAATGTTGTTCTCAGAACATTACTCATAGAAGTTAGGAAGAAGGCAATTTCTCTCATAGACTCCAAAAATGTTACAAAGTCAGAGGAATCTTAGAGATCATGTAGGCCAATGGGTTTTAAGCATTCCTATTCATAGAACACTTTCTTCTTCAAATGAACTCCAATGAAGAAGGTCAATAGTTAGACATCAGTGAAGCTGTCTGGGGACAGTCCACTTTTTATTCCTCTTTCCCTCCATCAAAAGATTCAGAATCTAGAGGATTGTAGGAGCACAGTTTCAAAAGACTAATCTAGTCCAATCCCTTCCTTTTACAAATGAAGATTCTGAGGATCAGAGAAGGTATATAATCTACCTAAAGTAATAAATTAGTGGCAGAACTGGTATCAAAATCTATCTCTCTCAAGCTAGCAGGTATAATCCTAGATATTTACCAAAAGAGATAAAAATATATGTCTACACAAAGACACGCACATCAATGTTTATAGTGTCTTTATTCAAAACAGCCAAAAGTCAGAGACAACCTATAGGTACATCAACAAGCGAGTGGATAAACAAACTGAGGTATAGCCATACAATGGAATACCATTCAGCAATAGAAAGAAATGTACTCTCAAAAACATTATTTGTATGGGACTTCCCTGGCAGTCCAGTAGTTAGGACTCTGCACTTACATTGCAGTGAGCATGGGTTCGATCCCTGGTCAAGGGGATTAAGGTCCCACAAGCTTCATAGCATGGCCAAGAAAAAAAGCTTCATTTGTAGCTAGATAAGCCAGGCACAAAAATAATCTATGTTGTATTATTCTATTTACATAAGGATCTTACACTGACCTTGACAATTACATATTTCTTCTTTGGGACTTCAAAGAAGAAGCTGCAACCCACCCTTCCTAAAATGTTTCACTTACACAATTATTTTACTGTCATGGAAGGTGACCTCAGGATCCCAACTTACACTGTGGAATTCTAAGCTCTACTCCTAGTTTCCACATCTGTAAAATGGAGCAGCTATATAGATAGCTTCTAATGCTCTCTCCTGAAATAAAATTGTAAGATTGTAGTGCATGGGAGGGGAGCTGATAAATGTCCAGGAACTTGAATAGAAATATTAATATAATACAGGAATAGGACTAAAGGCACTGGAGCCCACCTGAAGGACATCACAGTGGACTCTATAAGGGTGAAGCTCTGAGGACTCATGGGCCCTACCACCATCTAAGGATAAAGGCAGCCCAAGATGGTGGCAGAGGAAGAGATGGTTAGACAGATAGCATAATTGAGTCACTGGACATGAATCTGATCAAACTGCAGGAGATAGTGAAGGACAGGGAAGCCTGGCATGCTGCAGTCCATGGGGTCACAAAGAGGTGGACACAACTAAGTGACTAAACAACAATAACTACAAGTTTCCTTCTCTACTTACCATCAGCAAGTGTTGCTCTATATCCCTGTTCTAGCCACTAGATCCAATCTAGTAAGGGATTGGATCGGAGCCCAGATATGAGCTGAGGGCAAAAATATATGAGCTGAGCACGAAATTCAGGGCAACATCAGGAGGAGATCCTCCTGGGAAAACAATGCTTCAAACCCTTTCTCTGTCTACCTAATTTCTGTTCTGGAACTTGAACAAGAATGAGGCAGGCTCCTGTACTCATTTGCAGCCCCAAGCCATGTAGGACTATTCTCCAGTTTACCCACAGAGCCCCCAACTCATCCCTCAGCCCAGAGAACTCAGTCCTCACCAGAGTATGTTGCTAAGGGGGAAAATTCCTCTGTGCCCTCAGTCTCCAATTACTTCTGGTAATGGGTATTTATTGTATCCTCTCCCTGGGAGCCTTACAAATCTGGCTAGCTGGCCTGGAAAACCTACAATTAGAGGTCAAATTTTTCCTCCAGCAAGCACAGAAAAATAGGAGAAGAGTGGGAGGATGAACTGAGGGCTGGCCAATTGATGCAACTCTAGAGACCTTCTGCTGACTTTAAAAGACAAGTAAGGCTTCCCTCTTATTTCCATCCTTCATTTCTCTTGGAAAGATATATCAGAATCAAGGCTTTTTACTCTACCCAAAAGGATGAGGACTAATCTGCTTGGTCAAATTGCAAGACTCAGTGAATCATGTTTTCTAACTGGTGGAATCAGTGTCTATTAAAAGATCTCCTATAACTTACACCATTCAGGAGACGGGGCAGATCACGATCAACTCCACTGGGAGGGCGGCAGAGGAGGGGGAGCAGGCCACCAAGTTCTCTCTCCTGCCTACAGCAGAGAGTTAGGAGTGAGAAGGCTCATTTTCTGCAACTTCTCTGCCTTTACTCCAGGCCAAGAACATCATCTCTCACTGAACTCTAGAGTGCACCCATAAGTGGGTTATAGGGGAGCCAGGAAGCGTTCTGTTGATGGGCGGGGCTGTGTTCCCTCCCTGTTCTTTGACCTGAGGCCAAACTATGGTGGAGGTAATGAAGATAATGGTGACCTCCTTCAAAAGGTCCCATGCACGCACTGCTACACTCGGTGCCCCCTACCCTGCAGCAGGCCACCGCTGACCCACTCTCTGCTGGAGACTCCTGGACACTCATGGGCAAGGCTGGTCAGTCTCTTGTGGGGTCACTGCTCCTTTCTCCTGGGTCCTGGTGCACACAATCTTTTGTTTGTGCCCTCCACGATTCTGTTTCCTCAGTCCTGTGTAAGTTCTGGCACCTCTGTGGTGGGGTTAATGGTGACCTCCTCCAAGAGGGCTTATGTCATACCCAGGTCTACTGCACCCAGAGCCCCTGCCCCTGCAGCAGTCCACTGCTGACCCATACCTCCACAGGAGACACTCAAACACAGTTCTGTCTCAGTTGCTGTGGGGTCACTGGGTCCTGGTGAGGAGGTGGGAGGAGAAGGGGATGACAGAGGATGAGGTGGTTGGATGGCATCAGTGACTCAATGGACATGAGTTTGAGTAAGCTCCAGGAGTTGGGAAGCCTGGCGTGCTGTAGTCCATGGGGTCGCAAAGAGTTGGACACAACTGAATGATTGAACTGAACCGAACTGAGGAAGCATTCAGAAGAGGAAGCACAGAGACCAGAATGATGTTTAAAATAAATTGTATCATGTCTGGTCCATGCCAACCTATAAGGTCAACACTGCTGGCTTCCTAATCTACTCAGACTGTTAATAATTTGGGATTTTATCCTGTTCAGCTTCTCCTCCAGTCACAAGCCACAGACATCAACCCTGGCTAACTTGAAGCAAAATGACTTTGCAGAATTGAAGGAAAGGCTGAACAAGTAAGCCTGAGGAATAGCACGAGATTCAGTGGCTCTGGGAATCTCAGTCACAAACTTCTAGAAAAATCTCTCTACATAAGGACATGCTGGGAAGTCACATTGTCACTTCTTCCACATTCTGTTGGTCACAGTAAGTCACGAGGCCAGGCAGAATTCAAGGGAGGGAAAATCAACTTGACTTCTTGGTAGGAGGAGGGGCAAAGTCATATCGCAAAAGGGCACATGGCCAGGAGGAATTGTGATGGCCATTTTTGGTAGCAACCAACCATTGAAGATTACAACCTATAATGAAAGGTGAGAGTCTTCACCATTCAACACAGCATCTTCTAGAAATGCTGTAGTTTATGTGCCACATTTTATAAAGGGTTATTGGTAAGCAGGAAAATGACAAGAATAATAAGTGCTCAAGAAACATAGGAAAGAATGCTCAATGTCAACAGTAATGACAGTTGAAAGTATGAGAGAATTTTTCATCTGCCAAAGTGGCAAGCGCTTTAAAAATTATAAACCCTGAATGTAAAGGATATATATAGCATAAACATCTATGATTTCAGCTATGTGAAGGAACCTCAAAGGCTAGAGTCAACCGGTAGAAATTTGAAAGTATACTTAGGCCCAAATTTGAATACCGCATGACAAGAATGCAGAATTGAATCACTAGAACTAGAAACGGAGCCCCAGAGAGCCCCTAGAAGACAAATCTCAATTCAACTTTGCTATTTTGTGCTACTTCTGCATGTCAGTCTACTTATATGCTGAAAGGAAATCTGCCCAAATATCAGGAATACTTGAATAGTGGGTGATTTACACCATCTTCAAACATTTTTGTATTTTTCTTGAATAGTGGGTGATTTACACCATCTTCAAACATTTTTGTATTTTTCCCATCCTTTGTCTCCAAATATTTTACTTTCATATTCAGCTAAAAAGAGTAAAGATTAGGCCTAGGACTGAACACGATATTTCAATTAGGGCTTCTTTCATTTTTCTTGAATAAAACAAGCACATCTCCCATCAAGGTCTTTGCACTTGTGGTTCCCTCTGCCTGAAGTCTTCTTCCCCTAGAGATCCATGTCTCTTATTCTTTACTGCTATTAAATCTTTGCCCAAGTCACTTTTTCAATGAAGCCACCCCTTTTCATCCTATTTAAAATTGCAAATAATCTCTTGCACTTTAGCACTACCTTCCCCTTTCCCTTTTTATTTTTTTCCAAAACTCTCATCTCTTTCTAACAGTTCATGTAATTTATTTCTTCATGTATTGTCTCCTCCCAACCGCCCTTCCCCATAGAATTTGAGCTACAAGGGGGCAAAGAGGTTGAATCCTCAGAGCCTAGAACAAGGCCTGGCAAATAGTATTAAAGGTTTTCAGTAAATCTTGTTGTAGAAATAAATGAGCTTTTAAAAAATGGGATTTGGGGCTTTCCTAGTGGCTCAGTGATAAAGAATCCATCTGCCAATGCAGGAGACATGAGTTCGACCCCTGATCCGGGAAGATCCCACATGCTGTGAAGCAACTAAGCCCATGCACCACAATTACTGAGTCTGAGTTCTAGAGCCCAGGAACCACAACTACTGACACCAGTGCCCCTAGAGCCCGTGCCCCACAACAAGAGAAGCCACTGCAATGCGAAGCCCTTGCACCTCAACTAGAGAGTAGCTCCTGCTCACCACAACTAGAGAAAAGTCGGCACAGAAACAAAGACCCAGCACAGTCATCAATAAATAAACAAATAAAATTCTTTAAAAAAAAGAAAAAGAAAAAAAATGGGATTCAGTCCAGGGCAGGGCCCAGAGAGTCTATGGCCACGTGAGACATACATTCTACATTTATCTTCATTCAGCCTCCAACCACATCAGCTTCCTTAACAGTCACACTGTACAGCTGCCTCTTATTAAAGTTGTTGTCAGTGAAACTCCCTGACCTTTTGCACAGGAACTACTTTCGTATCCTGTGCTAGTATAAATCATGACTCTATATTTATTTTTTATTACATTTTAAGTTCAAATCCCCAAATTTATCTTGCAAGTGTTGGCCATCCTTCCAGACTGTCAAACTTTTTGTGGAATTTTGATTGTAACATCTCTTAGATCAGCTACACCTCCCAGTTTTGTGTTTTTAGACTTGATGAATGTCTTAAACATCTTTACTAGGTTTTGGTGGCACAGGGCCTAATGAACAAATGGAAAACATCGAATAAATGGCAACTTCTACCAGATAATTTTTTGATCCTCGCTTAATCCTCTCAATGACATTATTAAGTGGATGTTGTCTCCAATTTACAAGTGCAACAACTGAGGTTCAGATAAACAGTCAATGTGCTCAAGACCTCACCTGTAGTAAGACACAGGGTCTCTTGGGTCCTTCTTGGGTCACCAAAACCCATACTCTGTTGCAATATATAGGATGTACCACATCTTTATCCAGAAGTAGGTTGCTGGCTACGATCCTAATTGAAGTTACAAGTCCTGCACTTAGAGCAATACTTCTGGGCCACTGGGTAAATTTCACTGTGCATCAGAATCACTTGGGAAGCTTTAAAAAAACTGCCCAAGTTCCACTTCCCAGAATTTCTGACTTAATGGGTGTATAGTAAGGCAACCTATTTTATAAAACTTTTCCAAATGATTCTAATGTGCATATAGGTTGAAATCCACTGCATATAGACAGAGAAGCAGAAGAAATGCAAAACTGCCACTACCCAATTATTTATAAATGAGAGAAACACCACATTTATAGACCCTCTTGGTCTGTCTGTCTGTTTAGTCGCTCTGTCATGTCTGACTCTTTGAGACCATGTCCATGGGATGTTTCATGCAAGAATACTGGAGAGGGTTGCCATTTCCTCCTCCAGGGGATCTTACCGACCCAAGGATGGAACCCTTGTCTCTTACTTCTCCTGTATTGGCAGGCAGATTCTTTATCCACTGAGCCATCAGGGAAGCCAGATGCTCTGAAAAAAAAACCAGCCATATATTACATATGCAGATATAAGCAAAACAAAAAACTCCTTTTTTTTCTTTGTCTTGACTCCATGCAGGTTTCCACCACCACCCCTCAGAGTAGTCTCTACTCCTCTCTTTCTCTCCCTGACATACACACAGACACAGCAGGACCTTCTTGTTATCCTGTGGGGTAAGTCCTGGGCCAACTCTTTTGATGCCCTTGAAGACTTTCCTTGGGGACAACCTTAATGCCACTTGGTTTTCTTTTGAGATTGAACAAAACATACTATGCTTTTGTGTCTAAGTTATGCAGGAGAATCAAACATTTACAGCTTTTGTGTCTAAGTTATGCAGGAGAATCAAACATTTACACCAATGGGTGTTAAATAAACAGATCTATTTCTCCACTATTTTTGTGCTTTTGCTTTTCTGTACAAATCTGTTTTATTCCTCACATGCTTAAACCTGCATGTGTGCCGTCACTCAGTCGTGTCCAACTCTTTGCAGCCACACAGATCGTAGCCCGCCAGGCTCCTCCTCCTCTGGATTTCCCAGGCAAAAACACTGGAGTGGGTTGCCATTTCCTTCTCCAGGGGATCTTCTTGACCCAGGGACTGAACTCACATCTCCTGCATTGCAAGCAGATTCTTTACCACTGAGCCACCTAAAAATAAAATACTTAAGTATGTTCCAGTTCAAAAGATTTAAGCATGGCTTCCTAGGTGGCACGGTGGTAAAGAATCCACCTGCCAATGTAGGAGACACAGGAGATGTGGGTTCAATTCCTGGGTCAGGAAGATCTCCTGGAGTAAGAAATAGCAACCTACTCCAATAATGGCACCCCACTCCAGTACTCTTGCCCGGAAAGTCCCGTGGATGGAGGAGCCTGGTAGGCTGCCGTCCATGGGGTCGCTAAGAGTCGGGCACGACTGAGTGACTTCACTTTCGCTTTTCACTTTCATGCATTGGAGAAGGAAGTGGCAACCCACTCCAGTGTTCTTGCCTGGAGAATCCCAGAGACAGAGGAGCCTAGTGGGCTGCTGTCTATGGGGTCGCACAGAGTTGGACACAACTGAAGTGACTTAGCAGCAGCAGCAGCCAATATTCTTACCTAGGAAATACCATGGACAGAGGAGCCTGGCAGGCTGCAGTCCATGGGGTCACAAAGAGTCGGTCATTCATGACTTAGTGACTAAAAAACAACAACAACAAATTATTTTACCACTCTTACTTTATTTTATCCCTTAACTATTTCTCTAGGCCATACTTCTCACTCCATTTTATACTGTGACCCTCAGAGTCAAAAATATAAAAGAGCAAGGTAGAGAAACTTAAATTTTTGCAAACATTGAACTGACCCAGTTGTGAAATAATAACACAGAGGACAATTACCAATCTCACATTAGTGGGAACGTGTTTCCAAGAGGTTGTTTCATTTTGTTCCTTCACTCTCATGAAGCATCAAATCCCCAACCAGGTGGCTTTAAAATGGTCAGTCTAAAACTGCAATAAACGTGTTCTGAGGTGAGCAAATAAAGGCCTTCGTAGAATGCAAAGACACTACAGTGAACATCAATCAAAATCTTCTAAATGGTAGCATCTTTAATACATCTTTCTTTTTGAGGATATCAAACTCTAATACTCTGTAATGTTGAGACTTCAGCCATACATTTTTATGTCGTGAGGACTGTAGAATGTAGATGGTGTCTCACTTCACTCTTCTGTCAGTACAAAGCAATTAGACCAAATACCATCTGATGGAAAGGAGATAGGTAGTATTAGGTTGGCCAAAAATCTGTTTGGGTTTTTCTGTAAGATGATGCTGAAAAACCCAAACAAACTTTTTGGCCAACCCAACACTTCAGTGTCTTTTTCTTAGACTTTCTTGCCTCTCCATTGAGGATCAGGCACAATCCTTGATGGATTTTCTGTTCAAAAATGTGTTTTGTGTGGGGGGGACTTCCCTTTTTTCAAATCTTGCTTCTTATCACAGCCCCTCTAGCAGACAAACACACAGCATCCCCCATTCTCTAATTGGTCCTTTGTCAAAGTCCACCTCTCCCAGCTTAACAAACTTTTCATTCAATCCCTTTTCAAGGAGCTGTCATTGATACCCACTAAGTGCAGAGTACCAGAGTAGGTATAGGACATAGGTAATAAAAGCAGACCCCTGGCCCTTTACATAACTGTTGTAAGGATTTGAGATAAGTATGCTGTCTCTGGGCTTTCCTAGTGGCTCAGATGGTAAAGAGTCTACCTGCAGTGCAAGAGACCCAGGCTCGACCCCTAGGTTGGGAAGATCCCCTGGAGAAGGTATTCTTGCCTGGAAAATCTCATGGACAGAGGAGCCTGGCAGGCTACTGTCCACAGTGTCTCCATTTGCCAAATACTTGCCCAAGGTCACACACATACACCCACACAGATTCACACACACACACACACGAGTCACAGGTGGTGTTTGGGGCACCTTCAAGTCCCCAATCCATCCCATAATGATTGGCAGTCCAATACCACCCTAGTGATACTCCCACAACTATCCAAATATATTACAGGGCTGTTCATTGCTGTATGATTTGAACTTGAAGAAAAGGAGGAAGTAACCTAAGTAATCAAGAAGGGACAGATTAAATAAATTATAGTATATTCATACCTGTAATGCTATGTCATAATTAACAAGAATAAAATGCGTAAAGATGAGCTGATAAAGAATAATCTTCATGACATTATTAAGAGAAAAACCAAGGTATGGAATAATATGATCCTATTAGTTTTTTTTTTTTTCAAAGAAGGTATAGAGAGAAATACATTTAGAGGTGCGTGCTTGTGTCCAAAGTCACTTCAGTCGTATCCAACTGTTTGCAACTTTGTGGACTGTAGCCTACCAAGCTCCTCTGTCCATGGAATTCTCCAGGCAAGAATACTGGAGTGGGTTGCCATGCCCTCCTCCAGAGGATCTTCCCAACCCAGGGATCAAGCCCGTGTCTCTTGTATCTCCTACATTGACAGGCAGGTTCTTTACCACTAGTGCCACCTGGGAAGCCCTACATCTATAGGTGCATCAAAAATTTTTAGAAGGATTCCAAAAATGGCTAACAGGATTATTTTGGAAGGGTAGGGTGGGGGCGTGGTTAGAGAAAAAAAACTAGTCTACACAGCAGCTTTCATTTTATAAAGTCATATTCTGCTTGAAATATTTATTGTATGAATATATTAGTTTTATGCTAAAAAAGGAAAAGTTTTAAAAAATCTCTATGGTTCTGCTCCAGTATTCTGGCCGGAAAATTCCATGGACAGAGGAGCCTGGCAGGCTACAGTCCATGGGATCACAAAGAGTCAGACATGACTGAGCACACACACACACACATGGTTCTATTAAGTCCTCCGGACTGAAAACACACCATCTAATCCAAAAGCTTAAATTAAGGAGATAGATGTGCCTCTTGCCCAAGTCGATCACTGACTTTGTATTCTCTATGCTATTAGGTGATTGTTTTCCTCTAGAGGAGCTTTATTTTAAATTAGATATAAGTGAGTTATAGTCATAGGGCTATTGTATTGATACCCAATGCGGGAGCTGAATGCCTGTTGGCAAAGGCAGCCTCATTGATGGGTATCCCAAGCAGATTTCTTTTAAGATGTCTGAATAGTAGGACCTACAACATAACAACCACATTATTAAGAGTAAGATCTAATTTAGGGTAATAACTCACAACAGCTCATCTTTGGGGGTGTCTAATGTGTGTCCCGCAGCGTCCTAGAGATTTCTGTCCGCATTATCGCGTTTAATTTTCACAACCTCCTTGCAAGGCAGATATTATCAAAGCTATTTTCTAGATGAAGCCAACTTTTACCTTCTTAGCTAGAGAAGACTTTCAAATAGTTTTCTCAAATGTTTTCACTTGCAAGTTACTAAAAGCACAATTAGAAGGTATGCTTCATTCTCATGACAGTGTGAGGACTTGGTACATCCCTAAGGCCCCAAGCCTTCGGACATACCTACTTGTCCAGGAGCTCCTCCTTCCAAAAATCCACTTTCAGGGGCCCTGGAAATTACACAGAGCAGATGACTGAACCCCTCTTGCCCTCAGTTTCTTCATCTTTAAAACATGTACAGAAAAATCAGCTGAGAGAATTCAGAAATCATTCAGATCAGTTGCCCAGTCATGTCCAACTCTTTGTGACCCCATGGACTGCAGCATGCCAGGCCTCCCTGTCCATCACCAACTCCAGGAGTTTACTCAGACTCATGTCCATTGAGTCGGTGATGCCATCCAACCACTTCATCTTCTGTCATCCCCTTCTCCTCCTGCCCTCAATCTTTCCCAGCATCAGGGTTTTTTCCAATGAGTCAGCTCTTTGCATCAGATGGCCAAAGTATTGGAGTTTCAGCTTAAACATCAGTCCTTCCAATGAACATTCAGGACTGATTTCCTTTAGGATAGACTGGTTGGATCTCTTTGCAGTCCAAGGGACGCTCAAGAGTCTTCTCTAACACCACAGTTCAAAAGCATCAATTCTTAGGAGGTCAGTTTTATTTAAAGTCCAACTCTCACATTCATACATGACTACTGGAAAAACCATAGCCTTGACCAGACAGACCTTTGTTGGCAAAGTAATGTCTCTGCTTTTTAACATGCTGTCTATGTTGGTTATAACTTTTCTTCCAAGGAGTAAGCATCTTTTTATTTCATGGCTGCAGTCACCATCTGCAGCGATTTTGGAGCCCAAGAAAATAAAGTCTGCCACTGTTTCCACTGTTTCCATCAGAAGGCAGACAGACTGAAAACCACGCTCACAGAAAACTAACCAATCTAATCAAATGGACCACAGCCTTGTATAACTCAGTGAAACTATGAGCCATACCATAGGGTAGGGCCACCCAAGATGGACAGGTCATGGTGCAGAGGTCTGACAGAATGTGCTCTACTGGAGAAGGGAATGACAAACCACTTCAGTGTTCCTGCCTTGAGAACCCCATGAACAGTATGAAAATGCAAAAAGATAGGATGCTGAAAGATGAACTCTCCAGGTCGGTAGGTGTCCAATATGCTACTGGAGATCAGAAATCATTAAAAAGGATTAAATAAGGCAATTATGTGAAAACTCCAAGTACGTGGTGATGAAACAAAGGAGATATCTGGCTTTTCACCACAGGTAATAAGATTTAGAGTCAACACTAATAAACTCTGCAATGCACCCACTTCAGAGGATCAAAGATTTTTAGTGCTAGAAAAATCCTGGAAACCTTATAGCCTGGAGTTTAAATATGAGACCCCTTAGGTGAAAAGAGCCAAAGTAACAGATTCATCATCACACAGCAGAGCCAGCCCTCAACCCTCAGAGTTTCAAGTCCCAACCTCAGACACTTCCCACTTCCCTGGCTGTCTCCTTTGCCTCGGCATCACTGCCCTCTGAATGCTTTCCATGCTACATGCTGTCTTAGCAAGCAGATCCCCTGAAAGTCAGAGCCATTTATTGGACCGTCAATTTCTTCATCAATTAGATGAGTAGTGAGTAACAAACACCTTCCTGGCCCTATTTTGGTATGTCCCATAGTTAGTCATCAAGAGTGTATGCTCAGTCACTCAGTCGAGTCCGATTCTTTGCGACCCCATGGACTGTAGCCCACCAGGCTCCTCTGCCCATGGAATTCTCCAGGCAAGGAGACTGGAGTGGGTTGCCATTTCCTCCTCCAGGGGATCTCCCTGACCCAGGGATTGAATCCATGTCTCCTGCATCTCTTGCATTGGCAGGTGGATGCTTTACCACTAGTGCCACCTGGGAAGCCCAGTCATTAGGAGTTGGTATTCAGTCACTAAGTTGTGTCTGATTCTTTGCGACCTCATGGACTGCAGCAAGCCAGGCTTCCCTGTTCTTCACTCTCTCCCAGAGTTTGCTCAAACTCATATCCATTGAGTCAATGGTTCCATCCCACCATCTCATCCTCTGTCACCCACTTCTCCTCCTGCCCTCAATCTTTCCCAGCATCAGGGTCATTAGGAGAGATGGGACTAAAAGCTGGTTCTCCAGCCGTCAGAGCTCTTTCTACCATCCAGTTATTGTTCACAGAGCAGAGCTAGCTAGACTCATAAGCTAAATAGGCAAGTCACAATTTCCATGACGATTAAAACTGTCTCCTGAGGAAGTATCTCACACCAGTAGCACCGAAAAAGTCTGAAATCCCAGTAGGCATTCATCCTTTTGGGGTAAAGTTTTAGTCTCAAAATTCTCTGTTAATGTGAGAATATCCCTAAAAGAAATGGCGTCACAGCCACAAGTCATTAACTTTTGAAAAAATTGGGAAATAGATATCGGCTTGGGAATTCAACCTGAGCTCATATCCAGTCTCTGCCACTTTCCAGACAGGCAAATTTGGAAACAATATTGAATCACTCGAAGCCTCAGTTGTCTGTAAGATGAGTCTAATCACATTCATTTCAACAGGGTGGGATTAGGAAGGTTGAATGGGTCAGGTATGTACTGTGTCTAGCTAATTAGCACCCAATAGATGATGCTGCCATTACTATTATTATTGATATCCTCTTTCAATTTGTTTTCTAAAAATAAAACAGAGTGCATGAAAGATGCTGAGGGACTAGGTTTGGTGGGAGTAAAGAGGATTAAGAATATCAGAATATACCAAAACACCAGCCACAGAACCCAGCCCAAGAATCTATTAAAAGAGAATTTTGCAAAGAAGGTACAAACATGACTCTCTTACAAATACAAAATGAACACATGTCTAAGATTTTATTTAACTCATTAATTAATGAGGGAACCAGTATGACATTACAACCCGTTCCAAGGAGAATTCAAAGCACCACACATATATAGGCAGATAAGGAACGTCGAAATGAAATTACAAATATATGCAAAATGAGGAAAAAAATCTATTGCACTCCACTAGACACAACTAATTTGCATTTCTATGTGAAAAGTAATTTGCATTATTATCAGTTTTCAACAACTTACACAGTTGTAAGAAAGCTCCAAGACAATGAATGGTGGAGATAACCATGAAAGGTTCACTAGACAAGACACAGTAACTTTTTTTTTTATTTCAGTGACTTCCACAATTTTTCCTGATAAGCCCTACAGAGTGGTCTGGGCCCACAGCTGTTCCCTGAGGTCAGGGCCTTGGGAAAGGAGGGCAGAAGAGAGGGGACTTGGAGAGGACCTGGAGAGAGACTATGAAAGAGCACAGGCTTTCCCTCCCTGTGAAGCATAAAGACAACCTGTAATCTAAGACCATCCCTACTGGAGGCCTGCTTGCTTTGCCCTTAATAAAAGACAAGCAGTGTGTGACAGAGACTCTTAATTATCTCTTGATTATCCATTCTCCTCTTCTTTCTGAGTGACAGAATCCTCCATTTTTAGCTGGGCACTGGGTCACCCAGAATAAAAGACATTTCCCAGCCTCATTGATGTGACCACATGACCATGTCTTTCAGCCAACGGGATATAAGCCAAAGAGTCCTGAGAAAGTTCCAGAATTGTTCCTTACAGGGAAAAGACATGCTTTCTTTGACCCTTCCACTCTTCTGCCAGCTGAAAGGTGGATGTGATGACTGGGGCTTGAGCAGCCACCTTGATGAAGACCACCTGTTGAGCACAGCTGCGTATCAAGCTTCCAGGAGCTCATGACTGTGATAACTTTGTAAAACTGCCTCCTACATAAGAGAGAAATAGACCTTGAAGTTTTGTCTTTTTACTCTGATCTTTTTTACCCTCTGTTATTTTGGGTATTCTGCCGTAGGCTAATCCTGACTAATGGGAGGAGGAGCCGTGAGGAAAGTTTGGGGGGTTTGTTTTCCTGGGGAATTTCAATTTCAATTGGCAGTGGTTGCTCTGAAAAATACCCCTAGGAGTAGGAAATGGTAACCCACTCTAGTATTTTTGCCTGGAAAATTCCATGGACAAAAGAACCTGGTGGGCTATAGTCCATAGGGTTGCAAAGAGTTGGACATGATTGAGCCACTGAGCATACATAGATACTCTGAAAAATACATTTCTATTTATAGCTAAACTTCAACTCAATCTCACACTTTTGTTACTACCTTCTGTTACTCACAGGTACACAATTTCCTAGTGACAGAGTAGTCTTTGCATGTGACCATAAGGGGCATTTGGAGACTCCGCCTAAAACTTCCAGTAGCAGTCAACAGTAGCTGTGGTGAGGGAAGTTCAAGGTGGCTCACAGTGTTGGCCCCATGTGTGCATGCATGCAAAGTTGCTTCAGTCCTGTCCAACTCTTTGCAACTCTATGAACTGTAGTCCACCAGGCTCCTCTGTCCATGAGATTCTCCAGGCAAGAATACTGGAGTGGGTTGCCATGCCCTTCTCCAGGGGCTCTTCCCAACCCAGGATCAAACCCATGTCTCATATCTCCTGCTTTGGTAGCCAGGTTCTTTACCACTAGCGCCACCTGAGAAGCCCTAAGTGCCAGTGACCTACCTCCAGCTCAGGAGGCTTCAGTAGGTTTTAAGCAGGAACGAAGCCCAGGGAAACCAGGGCTGTGGAAAGATGACCAAAAGGAAATCCCACATGCTGGAAGGGAAAATTTCAGTCTGTTTCTGATTCTCTGCATTTTTATAGCCTGAATAATCCCTGACCATGTTCAAAAGAAAACTCAGTGGGGTCCAGCTCTGGGACATGTTCATTCTTGAAGCAGCTGCAGATTTACCTTGGTGATTATCTTTTCCTGGAGCTAATATTAGAATCCGTTGGCATTCCCCAAGCACATGCTACCTAACTGCAGGCAAAGCAACCTGAAGAAGCCATACTGGGATTACAATTTTGTTGCACATAATCAACAAACTGAACTAATCCACCCACTGATAATCAAATCAACTGAAATACATAATTTTCAGACTCTGCCAGTCTTTCATATTTCTATTCCCTGTGAGATAGGAGAAAACTAGCCTCCAGATTCTTTTATGCTTTCTTTTTACACCACTCAAAATTCCATCCACTTTTTCAAATGTGTTCTGCAAACTCCGTAGTCTCACTTTCATCAATGTGAAAATTATGGCATTATCTTTCAAGCTCCATTAACAATCCGTATTTTGAGAAATTGTTTGAAGATCTTTCCCAAGGAGAAAGATAATATTTTACACAAAGAAGCCTAACACTTCTGCAGACATGGCAGCCCTGGGAATCACATTTCCATTTGACTGATGCTGGAAGGTTCAGGTTGTGGACTTCCACAGAGATATGATTAAAACATTGAAAAACAAAACTATATACTGTTTCATTCTTTCACCTCTTATAATTCAAAATATTGCTTTCTATACTTTTTCTGCCTTTTTTTTTTTTTGGAACAGAAAGAAAATCTGTCATTTCTGTCTGCAGTGCTCTGAAACTCTTTTTTATTCTTACTTTTAAAAATCCCATGGAGGGATGAATAGGCAAAGCACAGAAGATTTTTAGAGTGGTGAAAATATTCAGTATGATACTAAAGTGGTGGATACATGTCATTATACATTTGTCAAAATCTATAAAATGTACAACACCAAGGGGAAAAACCCTAGTGTAAAACATGGACACTGGGTGATGATGTGTCAATGTAAGTTCATTGATTGTAACAAATGTAGCACTCTGCTGGGAGGTGTTGGCAATGGAGGAAGTTAAGTAAGTGTGAGGTCAGGGGGATACAGAAATCTCTTACCTTTCCCCTCAATTTTGCTGTGAACCTAAAATTGCTCTAAAAAATAAAGTCTAAAAAAAACATGCACAGGACAGGGGGTCAACTCAACCCACATTGTCACCATAAGAGGACATCTGGGCCCAAGGTTTGTGCTAAATTCCATGCCTAATCTCTTCACAGCCATCAGAAGGTTAGGAAATGAGGCCCCAAGAAGCTGCCCACCTTTCTAAATGTGACTGCCCTCTTGTCCATAACCCACCTTCACTAGTCAGGTACAAAGACAAGTTTCTCTGCAAACCACTGGAAGCAGTCTCATTTGATGACAAACAAAAATATCCACCTTACTGAAGACAGTAATCTTCACCTCTTAACCTTATCATCCAGGAATTTGGACAGTTGTTTTCTTTCAATTTCCCTAAAGGGCTTATTCTTCATTTCTATGTATCTTCTTTCCTGGACTTGATCTTTGGGGTCAGAAAATAAAGGGATGGTTTAGGGCTGCTGCAGTTACCATTGGGTTCCCGCTGTATTCATATAATAGGAAGCCTTAAATCAGAGGCCCTCAAAGAGTGAGGTCCAGATCTGCAACATCAGCATCACCTTACTGGAATCCCTAGGTTGGGAAGATCCCTTGGAGAAGGGAACAGCTATCCACTCCAGTATTCTGGCCTGGAGAATCCCATGGACAGAGGAACCTGGTGGGCTACAGTCCATGGGGTCAGCAAAGAGCTGGACATGACTGAGTAACTAACACTTTCACACTACACTGGAAATGCAAGTTCTCCAGCCCCATCCCTGACCTATAGAGTCAGAGGCTGGGAGGGTGTGTGGTGGGATTAGAGCCAAGACTTCTAGGTGGTTCTGAACCACACTCAAGTGTGCAAACACTGCCCTAAAGCAAAGGTTATTACTGGGATCACCTGGGGACCTTTCCCATGCCAAGTCTCCAGACCCAGAGTCTAAGATTTGCTAGGTCTGGCAGGGAGTCAGAATGGATAGTTATAAAAAGCCCCCAGGTGGGCCTTGTAATCCTCACACACTGCTCACAGGTGCATCCATTTCATGCAGAACATCTCCAGACAGACTAGGAGCCAAAGGAGTCTGGAGGAGTCTGGGGGTCAGCACAGCACACATGCTGCTGATGGGTGGCCTTCCAGGAACTACCTACCCTGGGAGGACAGCCTCTTCAGAGTCTGCAAGGCCCCACAGACAAAAGCATCAGAAATAAGGGAAGAGATCAAACCCTGAGCCTTTGGAGTGGAAGCACTGACTCCAAGACCCTAGACTACCAGAGAACAAACCCTAGGGAGTATCAGCTAGTAAGAACTCACACAAAATGAAGCCACTTGAATACAAGACCCAGCATCACCCAACCACCAGTAGCAACCCTGTGAAGGATACCTCATCTAAACAACAAACAGAACAAAAATACAAACCCAGTCATCAGAAAGCAGGATTACCACCTCACTCAGCCTTGCCCATCAAGGAAAAACAAACAAACAAAAATTCAGCACAAATCTCACCCTATATGAAGCTTACACAAACCACTGGACCAACCTTAGGAGGGCAGAATCAAAAGGAAGAAAGAATTCAACCTTCTTCAAGGATAGAATTCAACTTTCATTGAAGCCTGGGACAAGGAGACCTCAAATACAATAAGTTAAAAAAAATAATGAAAAGGCAGAGAAATACTATGCAATGAAGGAACAAACTAGAAACATAGAAGTCCAAATAAATGAAAAGGAAATAGGCAAACTACCTGAAAAAGAATTCAGAATAATGATAGTAAAGATGATCAAAACCCTTGAAAACAAAATGGAGAAAATGCAAGAATCAATTAACAAAGACCTAGAAGAATTAAAGAATAAACATACAGAGACAACACAATTACTGAAATTAAAAATACTCTAGAAGGAAACAATAACAGAATATCTGAAACAGAAGAACGAATCAGTGAGCTGGAAGATAAAATGGTGAAAATAACTTCTGAAGAGCAGAATAGAGTAAAAAGAATGAAAAGAAAGAGTAGAGGATAGTCTCAGAGACCTCTGGGACAATACGAAGTTCACCAGCATTCGAATTATAGGGGTCCCAGAAGAAGAAGAGAAAAAGAAAGGGTATGAGAAAATTTTTTAAGAATATAGTTGAAAATTTCCCCCAAATGGGAAAGAAAATAGTCAATCATGTCCAAGAGGCACAAAGAGTCCCATACAGGATGAATCCAAGGAGAAACATGCCAAGACACATACTAATCAAACTAACAAAGGCTAAACACAAAGAATATTAAAAGCAGCAAGGGAGAAGCAACAAGCAACATACAAGGGAAACCCCATACGCTTAACAGCTGATCTTTCAGCAGAAACTCTGCAGGCCAGAAGGGAATGGCAGGATATATTTAAAGTACTGAAAGGGAAAAATCTACAACCAAGATTACTGTACCTGGCAAGGATCTTATTCAAAATTGATTTTTGAGAAATCAAAAGCTCTTCAGGCAAGCAAAAGTTAAGAGAATTTAGTACCACCAAACCAGCTTGCACTGTTGGTGGGAATATAAATTGATACAGCCATTATTGAAGACAGTATGGAGATTCCTTAAAAAAAAAACTAGGAATAAAACCACCATATGACCCAGCAATCCCACTCCTAGGCATTTATCCTGAGGGAACCAAAATTGAAAAAGACACATGTATCCCATTGCACTATTTACAATAGCTAGAACATGGAAGCAACCTAGATGTCCATTGACAGATGAATGCATAAAGAGGTTGTGGTACATACACACAATGGAATATTACTCAGCCATAAAAAGGAACACATTTGAGTCAATTCTAATGAGGTGGATGAACCTAGAACCTATTATACAGAGTGAAGTAAGTCATAAAGAGAAAGATAAATATCATATTCTAACACATATATATAGAATCTAGAAAAATGGTACTGAAGAATTTATTTACAGGGCAACAATGGAGAAACAGACATAGAGAATAGACTTATGGACATGGGGAGAGGGTAAGAGAGGGTGAGATGTATGGAAAGAGTAACATGGAAACTTACATTACCATATGTAAAATTGATAGCCAATGGGAATTTGCTGTATGGCTCAGGAAACTCAACAGGGGCTCTGTATCAACCTAGAGGGGTGGGATATGGAAGGAGATGGGAGGGAGGTTCAAAAGGGAGGGGATATATGTATACCTATGGCTGATTCACAGAAAACAACAAAATTCTGTAAAACAATTTCCCTTTGATAAAAAATTAATAATAAAGCTACCAAAAAAATAGCTTCCAGGTGATTCTCAGTCACAGTCTTAAATGAGAAGTACTGTTTAATCAGCCATTATAGCTTTAAAGATTGCATTTGGCCAACTACCTTATTTGCACAAAATTTTATTTCAAAGAAAGAATTTTGAGGTGGGGTGTTGGTGGTGGGTAGGCAGGCAGAACAACAGAGATTGACCTTGTTTCTAGTTATAATAGCCAACACATTTTAGAAGCCTAATTTGAAATCTTCTCACAGCCAAGAGATAACTCCATAAATAGCCAAAGATCAAGGTCATTTAAAACCAAAACTCCCTCAACTTCTCTTGACATACTCCCTTAATGCATTTCCATCTTTAAATGTTCTTATTTGGGGTAGCAGGAAAGCTGAGAAAAGAAACTGACATTTATGTGCCAGGTACTTTATATTGAACAGTTCAAATGTAGTCATCAAGACTCCTCAAAGGAGCCAGGCCATCTCACAGAAAAAGAAATTTAGTCTCAGTTATTAAGAAATGTGCCCAGCTTCCAATAACTACTAATTGGCTAAGATGTTATTGGAACCTAAATCCATCTGGTACCATCTCTTCTTCACACTATCCACTTGAGTTTTGCAAAAGTTGAATTCTTTTCCAAGTAGCAATGTGTTTTCCATGCCAAAATCTGCCTCAGTTTACAGCAAATTTACTTTCAAAATGATAAGTTTTGGAAAAATTAAAAACTCAGACCAGAGGGAGAAATGAAAGCCATCTGAACTTGTTCAGCCTGGAAGAGAGATTTAAGGTTGAGAGCACTTTAATCAGAGTTGTTTCAGTTTTGAAGGATAATTCTACTTCGTAAGATGGAAAGTAGAATCATCCATTCTCTATCCTCACTGGGAAATGAAAAAGAAGTACTGGCCTAGCATTGCCCTGTGTGTGTTTTTAGGTCCCAAATAGGCATATTTGATAAATGCCCTGTGAAATCCTACCTGTTGGAACCACCTCATTTGGGGAAAAAAGTGAGGCTGCAATACTTTTAGAAAAGGATTATTTTTTTAAAATCTCTATTTCAGCTAGCACAATGCCCAAGATAAAGTCAGTGTTTTCGATATGTACAGTGAATAAATACAGGTGAATTTATGAATAGTTGTTAAATAGAAGAACCATCTAAGATATCCTTTGAGAAGCTGAGAGGTCAACAGATTAATTGATGAACAGGTAGGTATTCCTCCATTGGAAGAGGGCTAAAATAGGCTTTCCACCATGGTAGGGGCTGAGACACGCACCCACTGCTCTAAGTCAATATTGGCACTACAACTGTACACCCATTTCACGTCACCTCTTTCACAGTTAGCTATTGCTTCCTTTCTGGAAGTTTATGAAGTAACCACATTAACAGGAAAGCATCCAGACACTGCAGTGAATGGTACCCACTGCAAAGATACTGATCACAACGTTCAACAAAGAACTCATTCTTTCCCTTCTCATAAATCAACATGCTTGATTCCCCATCCACTGAAAAATCTAAAATACAGAATGGACTAAGAGAAGCCCTGAATTCCTGAAGACTCTGCTAGTCCAGCAGGAGTTGCTTTCTCATGCAGATGATGTGCTGGTCTTTTCAAAGGGGTTTCATAAGTGCCTCCCTTTACTGCCCCTCCCCATACACGCACCATAATAGGCTATCCAGGAAGTCCCAGGCAGAAGGAAACTGTAAACCCCAGCAGAATGCATATGCTAATTTCAATTGCCTGTCCTTGGTAGGTCATTTGCCAATTGCAACAGAGAATTACTAACAGATGACCTTCCTTTTGGAGCTGGGGGATCTTACCCAGAGAAAAACAGAGTAAACATGAAGCATATGTGTGGCAGATAATCACATATGAAGATCCTGCAAGAGGCAGAATGAAAATTCTTCAGCAACTTGAAGGAGGGGGCAATACTGGACACTGATTCAGTGGGGACAAAGATCAACACCCTCTAAGAAGCATAACTTGGGCCATGTCTAGGTGCTGTACACAGTCTTTCTGATGGTTGTAGGCCACCTGAATGGTCCTCACCTGGAAGTATGGTTCCAGGCTCATTCCCTCCAACTTCCTGAATCAGGATGCTTAAGGGCAGCGTCTGGGAGTGAGCATTTCTAACAAGCACCCAGGTACTTCTTTCCATAGCACACCAAGACTGAGAATGACTTCTGGCAAAAACTGAAGAACTTCCATTCCAGCTGACCAGTGGAGCTCCATTGCTATGGCAACGTGCTTGACAGCCATTTAGATGCAATGTGCTCTAATGTGACCACCGGATGGGAAGCACACTACTGCTCAGAGGTGTCAAAGAAGTCACAGTTGAAATAATCAAGCAGTGCTCCAGTCTCTATGGGGGAGTTTCACTCAGCACTGCAAAGTGATTTGCTGAGTATGTGCCTGCATGCATGCTCAATCGCTCAGTTGTGTCTGACTCTTTGTGACCCCATGGACTGTAGCCTGCCAGACTCCTCTGTCCATGGGATTCTCCAGGCAATAATACTGGAGTACAGACAACACAAAACTAAGAGCTTTTAAGAGATCAGAACAACACAGAAAACAAGAATTTTGCCATTGAAGAATTTAAATCAGATGGTCAGTTTGGATCTATTGGGGGAAAAATGAATAGGAAATTCATAATATTCATTCTACTAATATCCTGAGATCTATAAGCAAGTAAAAGTAGGAAGAAAAAGCTACAATTAAAACCATTTTCAAAAAGCTAAGTTGTGGAGTTTTTCCCTCCTGTGCTTGTAAGATTTGCCAGAATACAGCCTATTTTTAAAGACTCTGGAAACCTACTTAAAGTGGTTTCCAGAGGATGTGGCCACAAATGGTGCCCATGCTACATCAGATACTGAATAACGTACGTGTGGATCTGGGCAACTATAAGGGGAAAATTTTCATCATGAAAGAGCAAATAAAACTCGTGTGTGTGAGGTAAGAGTTTTAGCATCCACATTAGTCCCAGATGTTTTTCCAAAGGGACTGAGTTTTATTTGAAAGCTGAGACAGACCAAGGTTTCTATTCCCTCTCACCATGCCCTTAATACAGAAAAGTTAAGCCAATTAAATAACACGTGGATTAATTAATATTTCCAGGTTATCAGTGAAAGGCAAACTCTCTTTTGCAACACCATGGAGCCTCAATCATTTTCAGTAAGCTCAGGTATTTTCAGGGGCAAAAATATACAATGGCTAGATGGAAATAAAGAATAAAGGTATCTCCCTTAGGTGGTGCCCCAAATCAGAAAAGAGATGAGAAAATCTGTATCAAAAATTGACAGCTTTCAAAACAAGAATGAGTCTTTAGGTTCTTGAATCTCCCAAGCTGGTAAGGTTAGGTAGACAAAAGAGGGAAGGATGGCTATAATTACACAGGAAGAGACTCTCAGAAATCATAGCATCATCCAGTGTTCCCTTTTACAGTCTGTTCAAGGCTTTCCAAAACATAGGCACCCAGCTCCCTTTCCAACCTTCCCTAACACCTGATGCTACTCCCCTAACACCTGATGAACTGGCCTCCTCCGTATCCATCCAGTTTACACTCTACATTGCCACCTGTAACCCTTTGCTCATACAGTCGCCACTTTGCCTCTTTCTGCGCACCTAACATTTTCTCTCTTTTTCATCCCATACTTTGAGAATGGACCAAGTCCGCCTCTTCTGTCCTCCAGTTTTCAAGCTCTCTACCCTCCCTTCCACTGTCACTGCAAACACCCCCCCACACACCCGCCCAGCCCAGGCAGTTACTGTTGCTACCTGTAACTGACCCCACTCCCCAATCACATGTAGAAGTCTTAATATCTCCAATATCTCAGAACGTTATCTTATTTGGAAACATAAGTAGTTGCAGATATAATTAGTTAAGATGATATCATTAGGGGGGGTTAGAATCCAGTATCACTAGTATCCTTAAAAAGAGAATACCATGCAAAGAAAAGATGCTAGTATAGAGGGAGAAAGGGCTTCCAAAGTGGCGCTAGTGGTAAAGAATCCACCTGCCAATTCCGAAGACATAAGAAACATCTGGTCAATCCAGGGGTCAGAAAGATCCCCTGCAGGAGGGCAAGGAAATACGCTCCAGTATTCTTGCCTGGAGAATCCCATGGACAGACTGAGTCTGGAAGGCTGCAGTCCATAGGGTCACAAAGAGTTGGACATGACTGAAGCAACTTCAGTTCAGTTCAGTTCAGTCTCTCAGTCATGTCCGACTCTTTGCAACCCCACGGACTGCAGCATGCCAGGCTTCCCTACCATCACCAACTCCCAGAGCTTACTTAAACTCATGTCCATTGAGTCGGTCATGCCATTCAACCATCTCATCCTCTGTCATCCCCTCCTCCTCCTGCCTTCAATCTTTCCCACCATCAGGGTCTTTTCAAATGAGTCAGTTCTTCGCATCAGGTGGCCAAAGTATTGGAGTTTCGCCTTCAGCATCAGTCCTTCCAATAACTATTCAGGACTGATTTCCTTTAGGATGGACTGGTTGGATCTCCTTGCAGTCCAAGGGACTCTCAAGAGTCTTCTCTAACACCACAGTTCAGAAGCATCAATTCTTAGGAGTTCAGTTTTCTTTAAAGTCCAACTCTCACATCCATACTTGACTACTGGGAAAACTTTGACTAGAGGGACCATTGTCAGAAAAGTAATGTCTCTGCTTTTTAATATGCTGTCTAGGTTGGTCATAACTTTGCTTCCAAGGAGCAAGCGTTTTTCAATTTCATGGCTGCAATCACCATCTGCAGTGATTTTGGAGACCCAAAATATAAAGTCTGTCACTGTTTCCATTGTTTACCCATCTATTTTCCATGAAGTGACGGGACCAGATGCCATGATCTTAGGTTTCTGAATGTTGTTGGGTTTTAAGCCAACTTTTTCACTCTCCTCTTTCACTTTCATCAAAAGGCTCTTTAGTTATTCTCTGCTTTCTGCCATAAGTCTGGTGTCATCTGCATATCTTAGGTTATTGATATTTCTCCCAGCAATCTTGATTCCAGCTTGCGCTGGTTCCTCTGCCTTTTCTAAATCCAGCTTGAACATCTGGAAGTTCACAGTTCACATACTGTTGAAGCCTGACTTGGAGAATTTTGAGCATTACTTTACTAGTGTGTGAGATGAGTAAAATCTGCAGCAGTTTGAGCATTCTTTGGCATTGCCTTTCTTTGGGATTGGAATGAAAACAGACCTTTTTCCAGTCCTATGGCCACTGCTGAGTTTTCCAAATTTGCTGGCATATTGAGTGCAGCACTTTCACAGCATCATCTTTCAGGATTTGAAATAGCTCAACTTGAATTCCATCACCTCCACTAGCTTTGTTCATAGTGATTCTTCCTAAGGCCCACTTGACCTCACATTCTAGGATGTCTGGCTCTAGGTGAGTGATCACACCATCATGATTATCTGGGCCATGAAGATCTTTTTTGTATAGTTCTTCTGTATATTCTTGCCACCTCTTCTTAATATCTTCTGCTTCTGTTAGGTCCATATCATTTCTGTCCTTTATCGAGCCCATCTTTGCATGAAATGTTCCCTTGGTAGCTCTAATTTTCTTGAAGAGATCTCTAGTCCTTCCCATTCTATTGTTTTCCTATATTTCTTTGCATTGATTACTGAGGAAGTCTTTCTTATCTCTCCTTGCTATTCTTTGGAATTCTGCATTCAAATGGGTATATCTTTCCTTTCCTCCTTTGCCTTTTGTGTCTTTTCTTTTTTCAGCTGTTTGTAAGGCCTCCTCAGAAAAACATTTTGCCCGTTTGCATTTCTTTTTCTTGGGAATTGTCTTTATCAATGCCTCCTATGTCACGAACCTCTGTCCATAGTTCTTCAGGCATTCTATCAGATCTAATCCCTTGATTCTATTTGTCACTTCCACTGTATCATCATAAGAGATTCGATTTAGATCATACCTGAATGGTCTGCTGGTTTACCCAATTCTCTTCAATGTAAGTCTTAATTTGGCAATAAGGAGTTCATGATCTGAGCCATAGTCAACTCCTGGTTTTGTTTTTGCTGACTGTATAGAGCTCCTACATCTTTGGCTGCAAAGAATATAATCAATCTGATTTTGGTATTGACCATCTGGTGATGTCCATGTATAGAGTCTTCTCTTGTGTTGTTGGGAGAGAGTGTTTGCTATGACCTGTGCATTCTCTTGAAAAACTCTGTTAGCCTTTGCCCTGCTTCATTTTGTACTCCAAGGCCAAATTTCCCTATTACTCCAGGTATTTCTTAACTTTCTACTTTTACATTCCAGTCCCCTATAATGAAAAGGACATCTCTGTTGGGTGTTAGTTCTAGAAGGTCTTGTAGGTCTTCACAGAACCATTCGACTTCAGCTTCTTCAGCATTACTGGTTGGGGCATAGACTTGGATTACTCTGACATAGAATGGTTTGCCTTGGAAACAAACAGAGATCATTTTGTCATTTTTGAGAATGCATTGAAGTACTGCATTTCAGACACTTTGGTTGACTGTGATGGCTACTCCATTTCTTCTAAGGGATTCCTACCCATAGTAGTAGATATAATGGTCATCTGAGTTAAATTCATCCAGTCAAGTCCATTTTAGTTCACTGATTCCTAAAATGATGTTCACTCTTGCCATCCCCTTTTTGACCACTTCCAATACAGCATTGGACTTGACTTCCATTACCAGTCACATCCACAACTGGGTGTTGTTTTTGCTTTGGCTCCATCTCTTTATTCTTTCTGGAGTTATTTCTCCACTGATCTCCAGTAGCATATTGGGCACCTACCGACCTGGGGAGTTCATCTTTCAGTGTCCTATCTTTTTGCCTTTTCATACTGTTCATGGGGTTCTCAAGGCAGGAATCCTGAAGTGGTTTGCCATTCCCTTCTCTAATGACCACATTTTGTCAGACCTCTCCACCATGACCTGTCTGTCTTGGGTGGCCCTACGTGGATTCGCTCATAGTTTCATCAACAGGAGAAGTTTCATCGATCTCACCAAAAAATATACCCCACGTCCAAGGGCAAAGGAGAAGCCCCAGAAATATGGTAGGAGGGGTGAAATCATGTTTAGAATCAAACCCCATACCTGCCAGAGATGCTCAGTGGGCTCAAACAAACCTTGTGGACACCAGGACTCAGATACCCCACAGAGACTGAGACAGAACTATGTCTTTTTTTTTTTTTTTTACTTTATTTTACTTTACAATACTGTATTGGTTTTGCCATACAGCAACATGAATCCACCACAGGTGTACATGAGTTCCCAATCCTGGACCCCCCTCCCACCTCGCTCCCCATACCATCTCTCTGGGTCATCCCAATGCACCAGCCCCAAGCATCCTGTATCCTGCATCAAACCTAGACCGGCGATTTGTTTCTTACATGATATTATACATGTTTCAATGCCATTCTCCCAAATCATCCCACCCTCTCCCTCTCCCACAGAGTCCAAAAGTCTGTTTTATACATCTATGTCTCTTTTGCTGTCTCGCATACAGGGTTATCATTACCATCTTTGTAAATTCCATATATATATGTTAGTATACTGTATTGGTGTTTTTCTTTCTAGCTTACTTCACTCTGTATAATCATCTCCAGTTTCATCCACCTCATTAGAACTGATTCAAATGTATTCTTTTTAATGGCTGAGTAATACTCCATTGTGTATATGTACCACAGCTTTCTTATCCATTCTTCTGCTGATGGACATCTAGGTTGCTCCCATGTCCTGGCTATTGTAAACAGTGTTGCAATGAACATTGGGGTACACGTGTCTCTTTCAATTCTGGTTTCCTCGGTGGGTATGCCCAGCAGTGGGATTGCTGGGTCATAAGGCAGTTCTATTTCCAGTTTTTGAAGGAATTCCACACTGTTCTCCATAGTGGCTATACTAGTTTGCATTCCCACCAACAGTGTAAGAGGGTTCCCTTTTCTCCACACCCTCTCCAGTATTTATTGCTTGTAGACTTTTGGATCACAGCCATTCTGACTGGTGTGAAATGGTACCTAACTGTGGTCTTGATTTGCATTTCTCTGATAATCAGTGATTTTGAGCACCTTTTCATGTGTTTGTTAGCCATCTGTATGTCTTCTTTGGAGAAATATCTATTTAGTTCTTTGGCCCATTTTTTGATTGGGTCGTTTATTTTTCTGGAATTGAGCTGCATGAGTTGCTTTTATATTTTTGAGATTAGTTGTTTGTCAGTTGCTTCATTTGCTATTATTTTCTCCCATTCTGAAGGTTGTCTTTTCACCTTGCTTATAGTTTCCTTTGTTATGCAGAAGCTTTTAATTTTAATTAGATCCCATTTATTTTTGCTTTTATTTCCAGTATTCTGGGAGGTGGGTCATAGAGGATCCTGCTGTGATTTATGTCGGAGAGTGTTTTGCCTATGTTCTCCTCTAAGAGTTTTACAGTTTCTGGTCTTACATTTAGATCTTTAATCCATTTTGAGTTTATTTCAGAACTGTGTTTGAGTGTCTCCTGTGGAGGTATGGGTCAGCAGTGGACTGCTGCAGGGGCAGGGGCTCTGGGTGTAGTAGACCTGGGTATGACATAAGCTCTCTTGGAGGAGGTCGCCATTAACCCAACCATCAAGCTGCCAGAACTTACACAGGGTTGAGGAAACAGACTCTTGGAGGGCACAAACAAAAGATTGTGTGCACCAGGACCCAGGAGAAAGGACCAGTGACCCCACAAGAGACTGACCCAGACTTGCCCATGAGTGTCCAGAATCTCCGGCAGAGGCATGGGTTGACAGTGGCCTGCTGCAGGGTAGGGGGCACTGAGTGCAGCAGTGCCTGCATGGGACCTTTTGAAGGAGGTCGCCATTATCTTCATTACCTCCACCATAGTTTGGCCTCAGGTCAAAGAACAGGGAGGGAACACAGCCCTGCCCATCAACAGAAAATTAGATTAAAGATTTACTGAGCATGGCCCTGCCCATCAGAAAAAGACCCAATTTCCCCTTCAGTCAGTCTCTGCCATCAGGAAACTTCCATGAGCCTCTTATCCTGCTCTATCAGAGGCAGACAGAATGAAAATCACAATCACAGAAAACTAACCTATCTGATTCCATGGACCACAGCCTTGTCTAACTCAATGAAGCAACTTAGCATGCACACAGAGGAAGAAGGTTGTGAAGATGCAGGAATTAGATGGCCATCTTACAAGTCAAGGAGGGAAGCCAGGAACAGATTTTTGCCTCACACGCTCAGAAGGAACCACCGCTGCTGACATTTTGATCCTAGGGTTCCAGCCTCCAAAACTGTGAAACCATACATTTCTGTTGTTTAAGCCATCCAGTTTGTGGTTCTTTGTTATGGCAGCCCCAGCAAACTAATATATTAATTCTCACTTGGTACTTAGTGACAATGTGGACCCAGGGCCACATTTCAATGTCTGTGGCCCTAGACACTTTTGCCTTTGTGGGCCCTTTTCTCATGAAAAACTATTAAAGATTACATTTTATGACTTCATTGTTATAAAGATGAATATAGAAATATCAGATATTCAAACACTTTCCTTGACTTAAGATTCTTTTTTTTTTCTGATTTTAAGAAACAGAAACATTTTCATGAACCCCCAAAAGTATTATGGGCCCCAGGCACTTTGCCTGTTGTGTCTAAATGATGAGGCAGGCCTACTTGCAGCCTTCTCCTTCCGAGCTGTCACGCTGATGACAACACCTTGCACTACCAGGTAGACCATAAGCTTCAGGAGACCACATATGACCTCCTCTGCAACCTCCACTTGTCACAGGTGTTTAAGAAAAACCTGTCAAGGAATTAATCTGATCTAACCTTCTATTTCTTGGAAGGGCTCTAAGACTCCCAGCACATTTCATTGTGGTGTCTTATTCCTTTTGACATCTCCAAGGAAGATAAGTCCATTTCAATGTGTATTAGAGCTTACATCTAGAATCATTTTCCTGCAGCTGACCTAAATGCCCTTCAAGACAATCTAAAAACATTTCTGATGATAAATAAACCCAACTCCATATAACCTACCATCTTACTGTGTGACCTTGGACAATGACATATTAATTGCACTGGGCCTTAGTTCCCACATACGTAAAATAGGAAGGTGGGCTTCCCAGTTGGCTCAGTGGTAAAGACTCTCGTCTGCCAATGCAGGAGATGCAAGAGACGTGGGCTCAATTGCTGGGTCAAGAAGATCCCCTGGAGGAGGAAATGGCAAACCACTCCAATATTCTTGTCTGGGAGAGCCCATGGACAGAGGAGCCTGGTGGGCTACAGCCCATGGGGTTCACAAAGGGTCACACACGACTGAGCACATACACACACACAAAATAGGAAGATAGCTACACATGATCAGATAAGGGCCCTTCCAATTAGCGAGTCAAACAAGAACTAAAATGCAGCTCCAAATCTGATGCTCTTAAACTCAACGATGTTCAAAAGGATCAAATCTCAAAGATAATACAGGAAAGCCTACATAATCGGATGCCTACCAGCTCTTCCAGAATACAAAGTGGTCACCCTGGTTATAGGTTTCTTAAGCTCTACCCTCATTCACTCTAGCTTTCCTAGAGTCACAGAAGAATTATCATTGACTTTGTCCTTCCTTTTAGAACCTGAATTTGGGACCCACAAGGACATAATGAACAAATAATTCTTCCCATGGAACCTAGGGGAGCGAGTTATGCAGACACCACTCTTACTCGCAACAAACTATTGTAGTATCTGCAGTCCCTATCCTCTAGCACATGTTGTGCTAAAGTTTATCACCGTAACCTCCCAGAAGAATTTCTTAAGCATTTTTTTTTTTTGGTATCAACATTGTAACAGATGCAGTGTAAACTGAGTCTTAACAGGAGCTCACTGCTTCCTTGTTAGTGAGAGGGGGGCATAAAACAGGAAAAATAAACTTTCATCAGTAGAAAATGGTTACTAAAATAGCATGTACCCATACTGTGAAATCCTAAAGATAATGAGACAAATCTATACATACTGTTGTGAGATCTCCAACACTCCAATAAGTGGCAAAGCCTCTTTACATAGATAGATTCTAATGTGCAAACTGCGAGACAAGGATTCAAGTACAAGTAGTTTGTTTGGGAGGTGATCCTAGGAAATACCAGCAGGAGAGTGAAGACATGGGACAGGGAAGGGAAGAAAGCCAAAAAAAAGGTGTTACCAAGCAGGTTAGTACTGTGGATAGTGGGAGCTTAATTCCTCTGGGGCCCCCTGGGAAAACCTAGAACACACTCTAGAGTTATCACAACTGAGAGGTGAGGAACTGTGGTGATTATATACCAATGTCCATCAGTTATTGATTGAGGGCTGCTCCTGGGGCATATGAAGTCCTTCACACTGCCAGCTTGTCTTGAATGCAGACAGATCATCCTCCCACAATTGGGAAAAAAAATCTTCAAATAAAGATCCACACTTGATGGTAGTTAGAAGTCAGACCAGCATGTACAGAATTGACATGTCATGGGAATTTGCTATAGTATACTTGCATTTGCTTGTCTGCAAACACAGAAGTAAGGTTGAAGGATGCCCATCGAATGGTTGACAGAAGCTACTGACCTAGTGGTCCTTTAAAACAGTTCATGTCCACCTTCCTCCATGTTATCTTCCTCTACAACAGACAACTGAATGACACTTCAGTGTTCTTTGAGCTGGGAAGACAAAACCTACTTTTGTCTTCTTGAAAATAACCATACCTGATATTCTTCTCTGTATGCACAATGCTGGGTTTTTATCATGGTAGCTGCTTGGTAACCATGATAGATCATGTGATGGATGAAACAGACCCTTTCCTGCCCCCCTCTAGGTATCCATAAAGAGCATAGTTAACACATTTATTTTTCAATCAATAATTACTTGTGTCGAGCAAAAAGCATTTTAAGATACCATGGTTCTCTACTCCATTCTATTGCAAACTTCTACCTCCACTTGTCTCAATAAACTAGCTACAAAACACCTTGACCGTTCAAGTAGCACTAAATCAACCACTCACATGACAAGGGGTCTCTGGCTGTTTAAAATCCTTCTTCCCACCACCCGTGGTTCCAGGGCAGTCAGTAAGTTTTCCTGGGCCTGAAGAACTATAAGAGTTTCCTGATCACATTTCAGTTGACTCCTTAAGTAGAGACCAGCACGTATGTGACAGGTTAGCCTGACTTTTGCCTAACAAGTCCAAAGGGAAAATGGTTTGAACAAAGCATAATTCTCTAGGCATTTTTTAAGTTTAACTAAACCAAAAAGGAGATGAAAATATGAGGTCTCTAACTAGAGAGAGGTCTTGGGAGTCCAGAGAGGTTTGTAGCATCTTAGCTTTGAGAATTCCTTTATTCACTCATTCATTAACTCATTCAAATATTTATTGAGGGATTGTGCTATGCCAGGCACTATGCTGGGCACTTGGTCATTTCATGGTGAGCATAAAGGTGTGGGCCAGACTAGAGGGCTACTTGAAAGGGCCACTTTCTAAACTAAGTTCTCTGTCAATCTTATCTACTTTATAATATCAGAGCCTGACTGTGTGTGTGTTAGTCGTTCAGTCGTGCCTGACTCTTTGTGACCCCATAGGCTGTATGTGGCCTGCCAGGCTCCTCTATCCACAGGATTCTCCAGGCAAGAATACTGGAGTGGGTAGTCAGTCATTCCCTTCTCCGGGGGATCTTTTGACCCAGGGATCAAACCTGCCTCTCCTGCATTGCCTGCATTGTCAGGTGGATTCTTTAGCATCTGAGCCACCAAGGAAGGCCCTTCTTAATCTAACCTGCTTCTGAAATTGTCAGGCAGTATACAGTTCTTGCTTATGGCTATATTCTAAAACCCAAAGAGCAGAGAGCCAGGGGATGCTCCATGACTACAGGGCCTGCCCCTGTGCCCACAGCCTGCACAAGCTCACATGTAGGCTAGCAGTCAGCTTGTTCCAGCCTTGCTGCTCTCATCATCAGTATAACTGTGTTTAATCTTGAAGTCTCTGTAGCTCCTGGTCCAACCCTTCCTTATCTTCTAAAGCATAGCTCAGAAACCTGCCCACACACAACAGAGCAGCCTCATACAGGCAATGGTGGAGCTGTCTCTTAAGCTGACACTATCCTTTTATGGAAAAACAGGAGCTGGTAAAGGAACTGGGAAGCAAGCACAGATTGAAATCCAAAGCCTTGAGCTAAAGCATCAGCCCCCACCCCCCCCACCCCCACCGATGTGTGATTTATTATAGAACACAAACCAGAGATGGTTAGCTGAGCCACCAAAGACTTCGTCTCCACTGGCTTTGTAACAATATGATTCAAATAGCATGCCTGGATGTGAAAAGATTTGTTAATCCGTACCACATCTTGCCATCAAACATGTACTGGGGACTTAGGACAAAAGGGAGACTAAAATGCTTCATTCTAAAGGGACAATTTCTTTGAATAGAATTGCTTCCTAAACAGGAGAGTGGGACCAAAGAATGGAAATTGATAACATTTCCCACTCTTTGTGAGGAAACATTTAATTCGCCATCTTTTATCTGGTGGAAATCTGGAAGCTAATCACTGCTCATTATTGGCTCTGGCTTTGATGCACCCTTCCCACTGCTGCTTTGAAATCTACCTCGCATCCCCTTTAAGTGGGAGGTTACAGGTGGAAAATGAAAAAAATAATTGTCCTGGTTAAAAGGGAAAATGAAACTGGAAAGTGGATTTAAGTGACTACTTCTGAATTAAACAAGTAGAAGCAGGTAAGTCTCACAAAGACCCTTAAGATGTTTGAACCACAACTTACCAGAAAGGTGAAGAAAACACCTTCATGAATCTTTCTCCCTCTGTATTATATAATTGCTCAAAAATACCAGTCGACCAAGTTCCCATCTACAAGTAGATTTGTAACAGGAGTGAATGTAACTCTCCAAACCCAGCTGTGCAAATAAAAGTACATTAAGTTTTCAGAAATCAGATCGCATCTAACACTGAGGTCCCATTCTCACCAGACTGAAAAAACACTAACTCTCATCATTGGGAACTGAACCTCTCCCTGACTCCAAGAAGTGGCTCAGATGCCCCCAGGGATTTAAGGCACCACTCCAAGGTCAGAAAAAGCCTGCTGATCTTCAATCCAAGTTCACTATCACCAAGGGTGGAGCCTCCATTGTTCCCAGAATGCAGATCTGCCACATATGTGCCCCACTTGGGCACTTCAGTGCCTGGGGGCCTGATAATCTTGCACACCTCCTAGCCACACTCCTCTCAATTCTTCTCTCAGGCATTGTGAAAGCCATGGGCCATGAGCCTCCATCACCCATGAAGCACCAAACCAGCACCCCCTTTCCAGTCTTGGAGATACTTCCCTCTTTTCTTTCTTTCTTTCTTTCTTTCTTTTTTTTTTTTTTTTGGTACCATCTGCTTCCAAAAAAAAAAAAAAAAACGCAGCTCTCTGAGTGGATAGAAGGATGGATGACGATGATAAAACAAGCATAGTAGGATGTTGATGGTAAAATCTAGATGGTGGGTAATGGGTATTCACTGTAAAATTCTTTCAATTCTGCCATATGTTGGATATTTTTCATAATCAGCCGTGGAAGAAAATGCAAAATCCCTAACATTCCATGCTGTGGCTTTGGAAAACAAAAGCCAGAAAGGGAAGTGAAGCACAGTGGGGTACTTAGCCCGGTGACATAAATCTCCCCAAGACAGAGGAAATTGATCTGGTTAGAAAACCTTCTTGGAACCCAAGAGGCAAAAATATAGTGAGAACAAAGCACAGTTTAATATCTTAGTGGCACTTCCTATCACACATTCTAAATGAAAGAGGACCAGGTGTGACCATCTACTCCCAAACCTTGCTGCCACCCCTGCCTGAAATCTAGTTGTCCACAAGCCATAACCACCCTATTTTTACTCAAAGATTTTTAGGAATGAAGCAACAGCTAACCTTCCTCGCTTCTGTCTCCCATAAAGAAGATGTAAAGGATGGGTTTGTGGCTGCAGGACACATCAATTGAAGACATTCCAAATTTCAATAGCCAAGAATTCAAAGAAACTATCAAGTAGCTCTTGACCTCTGGAAATATCCTGCCAACTGGTTCTTAGGGCTGTATTGGAAAGATGTTAGCATTGCTCTGAATGCTGAGAAATGCTGAGCAAACAGAGGTATTCCTCGTTCTTTCCATTTCGGCTGTAAGCAGCTATTGCAAAGCTCTGAATACTCAAAGCATAGCATAAAAATCAAAAGTTTCTCATATAAATAAGTGACATCGAGTTTCTGTCTGATGGTTGCCACATCATGTGAAAATAATTGAATGGATTTTCATCAGGTTTGGAAGATATGTTTTGAATTGCCTGATAAAATATATGCTGAATGTTATATAGGAAATCACATCAAGTTGTCCATCAGAGGTCCTTATCCATAAGAGAAACATTCAGTCTCTACACCACTCAAGGCTAAGGTGTAACAAGATACCCCTAGGCCTCCCAGTGTAAAGAGAGACAACTGAAAAAGATGGATTTCCATTTTGAGTCCGTAAGTGGACTGTGTGATTTGCAAGCACTGATTTGTGATCGGGATGTTTCTAAGTTAGACAGCTCTAAGAAGATGCTCCATGACAAGCTACAGCAGAGATTATTTATTTAAAGATTCTCCCAAGTAATGCTGGGAGACTAGTCAGTTAATATGAGGAAGCAAGACCATAAGAGTGGCAATAATAGATAGCGCTGCAATATACAAAAAAAGGACTAATTTCTACCTAGGTTATTGCATTTACTCATTCTTGGCTACAATCCTCTATTGTATCTATCAGTTACAGATTAGTTAACCACTTTAGAATAAAATTATTTCTCTCTCTCTCTTTCTGTCTCTCTCTCATACACACACACAGACACACACACACTAAGTTATCAGACAGATACAATAGCAGCTTTTCTCACCTTTTCCTCAGACGTAGGTTGTTATATATGTCTGTCAACCTCTCCTGGTAGCTTCATGAATTATAGGAATAATAATAATAATGTAATAATAAAAATATAAAAGTATAAAAATAATTATAATAATAATATAATAATGATGATGATAACACATTTGCCCCTCCTCCAATAATATGAATTCAGATATAAGCCCTCATCACAGTGTAGTCTTGCTGGCCCCTCACCCAAGGAGACAGCAGGCATTTCCACTTCTATCATAAACCCTTCTTTCTGCCTCTCCTCCACAGCCTCAACTAACTGCCACTCACCAGGGCTGGTTTTACTTCCCACTTTGTTCCTTAAATAAGCCAAACATTCCAAATCAAAGAAGGAAAAATGTGAGTTAGAAGAAGAAAAGGAAAACAAGTAATGGGCATACTATAGCAGTTCCCCACTGTTGAGCTGCCATGGAAAGATTTTCATTGTGATGACATGAATACCAGAAAGAAATGCATTGCTTCAGTTGTTCCCCTCTGGGAAGGTAGAGGCAAAATGAAATTGCCAAACATTCCACTTTTAAGACAAGTGAGTATGAAATTAGGCAGCTTCCAAATGCAGAGGAGTGTGTTCTATATAGTGTCTTCTTTTGTACTGTATTAAGCTTACACCCACTCAGAGTCTCAGGATGCACATTGAGATTTCCTTCCTGTTTACAACCCTCTTGTGTTCACTCCCATTGGTAGACAGCTCTGGAAGCCAGCAGAGAATATGAACAAGAAGATGACAATTCCTCACACCTGGTCAGTGAACACATTAGAATAATCTGATTATAAGCAAGATTTGTCATTGTAAGAATAATGTTTCAACTAGCAGATCAAACTCTGGATCTTAATCTGTGATAAAGAACAAAAGGAAACAAAACCCTCTTGATATCAGCCCTAAGATTTCACTTTTCTTAAAATAAATATTCTCCAGTTCTTCAAGGAAGTAATAGTGAGCTTAAATTCTTTAAATAGACTACCACCTGGCAACAGGACCAAACTGCCCCTGATTCAGCCATTACTAGTGAAATCACTTGGAGAAGGCAATGGCACCCCACTCCAGCACTCTGCCTGGAAAATCCCATGGATGGAGGAGCCTGGTAGGCTGCAGTCCATGCGGTCGCAAAGAGTCGGACACGACTGGGTGAATTCCCTTTCACTTTTCACTTTCATGCATTGGAGAAGGAAATGGCAACCCACTCCAGTGTTCCTGCCTGGGGAATCCCGGGGACGGGGGAGCCTGGTGGGCTGCCGTCTATGGGGTCGCACAGAGTTGGACACGACTGAAGCGACTTAGCAGCAGCAGCAGCAGTGAAGTCACTAGAAACACAGCCTCCAGATTTCTCCAACCTGGGTCAGGATATGGCTGGGAGAATTAGCCAGGACTGTTTCAGTTGCGAGCTATATTCCCACCATCTATGTTAGTGGGCATGCAAGGAATATTTAATGAACTAACACATGAATGAATGTGCATTCCAGTCTCAATGTATACTACGAAGTAAGATATATTCACTGCATGTTCTAGCAATAAGCAAACCAGAGCTTTGAGAGAGTAAAATGGCTTGCTGAAAATAATCACAGGGAGAACCAGGGCAAAAATTAACCCTGAGGCCAAAGTCCAAACCCAGAGACCCAGTTCAATGTTTGAGTCCACCAGACAGACCCAGATTCCCTGGTGCTGACAGCCACACTGGTATCGACCCTGGCACTAATCTGCCTTCAAACCAGGAGCCAGACAGATTGAGCAGCAAAGCTGGGCCTCTCACTTTCACTCTACATCTGCGACTCCTTCTGCTAATGATGGACCCACTGAACAGGAACACTTCCTGCCTGGCACCCTGCTGTGGCTCTGCCATGCCCTGGGCCCTCCATGTGGTGGGCACATCCACCCGGCAGGATGAGAGAAAGGGGACATGGCAGGGGTTAAGAGAAAGCCCCAGGTAAGTATCTAATCTGCCCAGTCCAGCCATAAAGCTGAAGAGCGCCCACCTGACATCACCACTGTGATTTTACATAAATGATATTCAGGCTGGCTACAAAACCCCATGTGAGTCTCAACAGTAAAGGGCCTCTGGGTAATTCACCAGCTGGTTAGCTGATTTTAGCACAGTTAGTAAAACACTGCATTAACATTTAGCTTTTGTGTGTAGAACAAGCTGTGCAGTAAATTTTTCTAAATGTTACTGAAATATATTACCTGCAAACTATGGGCCAAGCTGAGGCAGCAATAGGAAATGTCTCCGTTCTCAGAAAGCCCAGGTTCTAGAACAAGTATATTTAAAGTATATGTGGAAGATGCACATGCCTGGCCTACAGGAAATAGTAATGGGTTACAGGTAGGCTTGGGGAGAAAATCCAATCTCTGCAGCAGGGCATTGGCTCATTGGATCCATCAGCTTGTATGTACAGTGTGATTACTGCCTGCTATGGACTGAATTATGTCCCCCTAATTCATGTGTGGAAAACTTAATACCCAAGATGATGGTACTAGGAGGTGGGGGCCTTTGAAAGGTGATTAGGTCATGGGGATGAAGCCCTCAGGAATAGGATTAGTGCCCTTATAAAAGCAAAAACACAACGCTCCCTTGCCCTTTGACCATGTGAGACACAACAAGAAGGCACCATATATGAGTAAGCAGGCCCTCCCCAGACACCAAATGGGCAGGAACCAGGGTCCTGGATTTCTCACCCTCCAGAACTGCGAGAAGTAAATGTTGGTTGTTTACAGTGTGCAGTGTTAGTCGCTCAGTAATGTCTGATTTTTTGAGACCCATTGGACTATCGTCTGCCAGGTTCCTCTGTGTATGGGATTCCCAGAGAATCTTCCCAACCCAGGGATCGAACCCAGGTCTCCTACATTGCAGGTAGATTCTTTACCATCTGAGCCACCAGAGAAGCCCTGGTTGTGTATAAGCTACCCAGTTAATGATTGTTATAGCAGTCCAAACAGACTAAGCCACTCCCTGCAAAGCCCTTTGTTAGGAGCCATGCTGTTTGAGGAGTATTAAGACCAAGCTTGCAAAACATTGTGGAGGAGGAAGTTTTGCATTTGAAACAGCCCTCAGGACTCTGGTGCTATATTAGGTGCGGTCATTCCCACCTGAATCTCCTCAGCACGTCTCTCTGATCTCCATCCAGGTCAAGAGTTTCTGGCTGCCAACACCTGCAACGTCTGTCTGGGGGCTTTTTCTGGCTCAGAGAACATGTGTCTCCCGAGCACTGGCAGTCTGGAAGTTCTGGGCAGTTTGCACCTGCAGGGGGAGCTCTCAACCAATTGCAGACTGGAACACCCAGGCCACCTTGCCCCTCGAGTGGGATCAAACTGAGGCGCATCCCCTCACTGTCTCTCAGGGCTCCAGTCACCCACACGATAAGTGGCTCGAGAGTGCACCTCCACTGTGGTGCTTCTTGGGGTTTCTACCTCTCAAATAAACCACCTGGTAGAGTCAGCTTTCAAGGACTCCATCCTAAGACCGCTTCTACTCCTTTTTTAGGATCTAATTCTCTCACACTTTCAACACAAATCGTTTTGGAACCCCAACCATGTACAAAATCTTCTGATAACTTCCTTGGACTCCCCACTAAAAATTGTTTCATTAATTAGTTAATTCATTAAATTGGGCTTCCCTGGTGGCTCAGTTGGTAAGGAGGCTGTCTGCAATTCAGGAGACCCGAGTTCAATCTCTGGGTCAGGAAGATCCCCTGAAGAAGGCAATGGCAACCCACTCCAGTATTCTTGCCTGGAAAATTCCATGGACAGAGGAGCCTGGCAGGCTACAGTCCACAAGGTCACAAAGAGTTGGACACAACTTAGCAACTAAACCACCAAACCACCACCACAGGTTTTCTCACCTTTTCAACACAAATCATTCTGGAACCCCAACCATGTGCAAAATCTTTTGGTAACTTCCTTGGATTCTCCACTAAAAATCATTTCATTAATTAGTTCATTCAGGTAGCTCTCTTTTCAGGAAAGAGCCCCAGATTTCCTCATGCTGATGTGTGATTGATGCAGAAGATTAAACTGTGATCCCTTTCCCCACTGGACCTGAATGCTGGGCTTCAGTCTGAGGAGGCCTTCTGACGGCAGGGTCTTCATTGCAGAGACATCTATTTGCTCCAGTTTTCACAAAAGTGACCACAAGAGGCAGGAACAGGGAGTGTGAGAGGACTTGGAGAAGGATGCTAGGAAGGGCTTAGCCTGGTGACGCCCCTAGAGGTTCTGCTGCTCAAGGTCAGACAACTCCCCATGGAATAGCTTTTAGTGAAAGAAGATTCCGGAAATACTGAGACAGAGAAGTTGGCCTTAGCAGAGAAACGTGACCACAGGCAAGAACAGGCAGAGGTGTTGGGAAATGGCAGGAAAGGCCAGGAAGAACACTAGTGTGAGAGGTGCAAAGGGACCTTGTATGTCTTGAGACCTGGTCTCCAGAGAGGTTAGAACCAGCATAAATACCTGCACAAATAAACACAAAGGAGGACAACCTGGAAACTGTCCATTCACTCTTAATTATCCTCAGCTGGATTCTCTAGCTGGTGGACGGTCAATAGCAAAATGTATAGCTTAGCCCTGCTTTTCTGTCACATTCACCCTATATCTGGTAACCTTCCCGAACAGGAACTGATATATATTCAGGCAAAGGAAAGCCATTTTAAGAGCAATCTGATGAGGAGGTAAAGATATTTAAAAGCCCTAGAGAGATGATTTCTGACTATTCTCAGTGTTTTTAATTATTTGGGCTCACAGAGCCCCTCCATTTGCATGTAGTTCAGCATGTGACTCTATACTCTAGTAGCTCTGCCAGGACACACCCACGGTGAGGGTTGGCCACCATGCTGAGGCTTACCCCTCAAGTCTAACCCAAATATTTAGTGGGATAAAATTAGAAGCCACAGCATACATGTGAGGCATAGCATATACTGATGGTTTGACCAATCAATACCACTGGAGTATCCACCATATGCTGGTTGTGCCAGATGAAAGAAGGTTGTCTGACCTCAAAGGGACTTGAGTTAAGTAGATATTGCCTTCTTCCCCTAAAAAAATCCATTCTGCTTTTCTGCTTAATTTTTTAAAGTCAATTTTTCTTTTACATATTTGTGTGTGTGTGTGTGTGTGTGTGTGTGTGTGTGTGTGTGTGTGTGTGTGTGTGTATGAAGTACTGGGCTTCCCAGATGGAACTAATGGTAAAGAACCTGCCTGCAACACAGGAGACATGAGAGACTCAGGTTCGAAACCTGTGTTAGGAAGATCCCTCGGAGGAGGGCGTGGCTACCCACTCCAGTATTCTTGCCTGGAGAGAATCCCATAGACAGAGGAGCCTGGTCGGCTGCAGTCCACAGGATTGCAAAGAGCCGGACAAAACTGCAGCAACTTAACATTCACGCATATGAAGTATTATATTATTTTGGAATTCCAATTTAGTATTAGGAAAGGCCTTGGTTCAAAAACTGGCTCTGCCACTTACTTGGTGTGACCATGGTGGAGCTCACTAGCCATAAGTACTCTGAGCCTCAGTTTTACCATCTTTAAAATGGACAATAGAAATGACTCCTCAGAGTGGTGTTGGTAAGGTAAAGTAAAATAATAAATATAAAGACTTAGCACAGATATCATAAAGCACTTAATTTCCTACTACTTCTAGAGTCCACTTGCATTCTTTGGCTCATGGGCCCATAACTTCACCCTCCGCTCCCATTGTGACATCTCCTTCAGTATCTCTGACCTGCCTGCCTCACTCTTATATAGTCCTTTGTGATGACATGGAGCCCACGAGATAATCCAGAATGATATCTCTTTCATAAGATCCTTATTTGATCATATCTGCAGTCTCTTTTGCCCTGTAAGGTATATTCCCAGGTTCTGGAGATTTGGATGAGGAAATCTTTTGGGAGCCATTATCCTGACTATCACAGTGTTCATTAATTGTTTGTTTAAAAACATGTAATCTTGATCCCTTTAAGCCCAATAACTACTTTGTACATTTTCTAACATTCAAGTTGACAACCTATGGCATGTGTGACAAATATGGCATGCCAGTTACTGGTGGTTCTTCCACCTCACCCACCTGCTGCCAACTCCAAGATGATAACCAATGGTCAGCTTGCATTCTGGGTGTTCCCCACCTCGTGCATACCTCAACTGTAAGAAGTCAGAAGGCCTTTTTTAACCTCCAGGCAGAGGGACACATATTAATATGTGCCTGACAATGTGTTGGACTGTGATGATCACTTCATTACTCTTACTCATAATATAGAAATGAAAACATGCATAACCAATTGATACAGAAGGAAAAGCCAGAAGTTGATGGGCTACTGTCTCTGGGTGTAAAAAAAAAAAAAAAAAAAAAAAGAAAAAAATTAAATTTCACATAGGTCTGAATCCCTAATAAAAATTTCATGTACTATGATGGCCATTGCTTCTCTGAACATGGTAAAAAGAGGTGATGAGGTTGTGATTTTTTAACAAAATGAAGCATCACAGGTTTGCAGATAACACCAATGCCCTCACAGCACTAGGGGAGATATATATTCAACATAGTCAGCCTAACAGACAAGTTATGGCTCAGTTTCCCTCTTAAGTCAGGAGGTGATGTTAATCTAAAGCACACCAGCTCCCACAGTTATATCAGTGATTTCCATTCACCTGCCTACTTCACACCTCCATTTGGATTTCACATCAGTATCTTAAACCAATCATGCATGCTAAGTCATTTCAGTCATGTCTAATTCTTTGTGACCCCATGGACTGTAGCCTGCCATGCTTCTCTCTCTATGGAACTTTCCAGGCAAGGATACTGGAGTCAGTTGCCATTTCCTCCTCCAGGAGATCTTCCTGACCCAGGGATTGAACCCAAGTCTTTTGCATCTCCTACTTTGGCAGGTGGGTTCTTTTAACACTAGCACCATCTGGGAAGCCCAAACTTACCAAGGCCCAACCATAAACAAAACACAAATACAATCTCCAGACCAGGAGAAAAATATCTGCAAATGATGCAACTGACAAGGGCTTAATTTCCAAAATATACAAACAGCTCATACAGCTCGGTATCAAAAACAAACAAACAACTCAATGAAAAAATGGGCAGGGGACTTCCCTGGTGGTTCAGTGACTAAGACTCCGTGCTCCCAAGGCAGGGGGCCAGAGTTCAATCCCTGGTCAGGGAACTATGCCTCAACTAAGTGTTCAGAGGCCAAAACTAAAGATCCCATGTACCATAACAAAAATCACCCAGGGCAGCCAAATAAATAAATATTTTTTTAAATGGGCAGAAGACCTAAATAGACACTTCTCCAAAGAAGACATATAGATGGCCAACAGACACATGAAAATATGCTCAACATTGCTCATTATTAGAGAAATGCAAGTCAAAATTACAAGATATCACCTCACACTGGTCAAAATGGCCATCATCAAAAAGTCTACAAATAATAAATCCTGGAGAGGGTGTGCAGAAAATGGAACCCTCTAGCCCTATTGCTGGGAATGTATGTTGGTGCAGCCACTGTGGAAAAGAGTATTTGCTGTTGTTTAACCACTCAGATGTGTCTGACTCTGCAAACCCATGGACTGTAGCCCACTAGGCTTCTCTGTGCATGGGATTGCCCAGGCAAGAATACTGGAGTGGGTTGCCATTTCCTTCTCCAGGGGATCTTTCCAAGCCAGGAATCAAACTTGCATCTCCTGCTTAGCAGGCAGATTCTTCACCACTGAGTCATCTGGGAAGTCCCTTTGCATTCTACTGGAGTCACAAATAATAAATAAGATCTATTAAAAGAAAGTACAAAGCATGTTAAATGGTGACCAATACTAAGGATTGGGAGAAGGGAAAAAGGTGATAATGAGGAGGGTGCTGCAAGGAAGGCAGGCAGGACACAGAAAACATTCTAGGCAGAGGGAACAAGAAATCCAAAAGCAGAGAGTTAGAATTGTGCCTGGCAGAGTCCCCAACCTATAAGTGAATGGGGAGAGGTGAGTAGGAAGAGGATGCCATCAGAAGGGGCTCAGAGGACTGGGACACGGATTGCCTAGTAAGCACAAGGGCATTTACACTGTGTCACGTGGGAAGTCTAGGAGTTGTGCCCATGGGAGTGTCATGGTCTGACTGGCATTTTAACAACCCCTACAAGGCTCATTCTTGGTCACTCTGCTAGGGTTTTCTTTAAAAGATGCATTTGTTCAGAACTGAAGTTACTGGAAAGCAAGAAAAAAAAAAAAAAGCCTCCTTCACCTCAACCCTAAACTCTCAGCATCTTCCTCACTCAGTTGGTCCTCAACAGATGTTTACTGATTCACTCACTGTAGTTACCTGGGCAGGGTTGTACATTGGCTACCTTATCAGTGGAGATTAATGGATCCAATTAGGCAGACAATTGGCACGGCTCCAGTGCACACCCATCAACACAGTGGAAAATACTCTCTCCTTGGGCAGAAGATCCTTCAAGACCCTCTTTGCACAATATCAAACCTCTTATTCTTCACACCACAAAATGTCATGTTTAAGAGATGTTAGATCTGTGAACCACCGCCAATACCCAACACAACCTGTAAAAGCCTGTCATTAAAGGAAGTGGGGCAAGTAGATGCAGTAGACAGCAGAATTACTCAAAGTTACCAAGTAAATCACTAAAAGGAATTTGCTGCCTTTCTGCCTCATTGAATCATTTTGATTCAAGATCCTCCATAACCTTAACTTCAAAGAAAATAGATCATTAACTTGACATTCAATTCAATATAGCATTACATCTTATAAGACAATCTATTCCCTATGTCCCTTTCATCTCTACTGGAAATCTAATATGAAGCCCCTTTGCAACTCAAATTATTTTTTTTACCGAGAAATAAATTCCCCAAAGGCAAAGAAAAGGTGAGTCGTTCAAGGAACAAATGCTAACCAAAATTAGAGTTCTTAAAAATCTCTTAGGTCATCATATCCATGGTTCATTTTTTTTTTTTCCTACAGCACCCACTTTCACAACCAGATGCTGGAAGAGACCAGGGAAATCTTAGCAAGCGAACTCAGGTGACAACTGCACTCCTCTTGTATGGAATGCTCCACCTGATCTTTATTTGACCATGTTGGCTTCCATTTGGAGGAGTGAAAACAACAACGCTACTAAAAGCAGCGGGCACAAATCCTCCTGAAGCAGTGGTTCTCAAACATGAGTGTGCATCAGAATCTACTGGAGACCAGTTAAAATACACTGAGTTCTAGACTTCGTCCCAGAGTTGGGATGAGGCCTGAGAATCCACATGTCTCAAAAGTTGCCAGTGATGGTGATGCAGTTGGGCCACACTTTGAGAACCACCAGACTAAAGATAAAAAATCTAAAACATCTAGTTGTGATTTAAACTACCCAGCTGTTTGGACATAGAAGCTGGTTGGATGTGAGTATGTATAAAGGCTAACATAAATGGGCACAATTTAATACATATGGAGGAGAACCTACTCTTCAAGGGCCTAGAATTGTCACATCATTCTTCTTAAACCTCCTTCATATCTTCAGGTCTCTTTAACATGCCTGTCACACTCCATATTGCATCCTCGGCACCCAGCCGTTCACATAAGGGTTTGGCAAGTGGTGGGTACCTTTACCCTAAGTGACTTGCACCCGGAAGAAGAAGGCAAAGCCCTCTGAAGACTGACACGTCCTGATCACCCTTGTGTTAGGACTTGCTCAGCTGGAGACAGAAAAAAAAGACTTTTGTTTCCCATTATATGATTCAATCGATGTCTGAGCACTTGTTGATGTAATGTTGTGATCAAAGGCTGAGCCCCAGTCTTCTGAATTCCCCTAACACCCTTAAGAAAACATCATAAAAATATGTATCTGTTGAAATAGATACAGTATCATCACTGGCCTCCTCCCAAGCCCTTGAGGACATTCCAGAACACACAAAGATGCCAATTCAAAGATGGTGGCTTCTTCAGAGTTTGAAGGTTCTCTCTATCTCTCTCTCTCTTTCTCACACACACAAACACACATTTGTGAAACACCCTGGGAAATACCCTGATGAAACACAGCATCCACTCTTTTCTGCCTCTGTGACTGCCTCCTTTCATCCCACGATACCCAGGGGGCTGGCAGACACTCTGCTTGTATTTTCTGCTCCAGCATGAGTGAGAAGATTTATATTCCAGTTGCATCATCATCGCAGTGTCAGGGCTGCACAGGAAAGAGCAGAAGACATGAATCAGATGTGTGTTCCATGAGAAAGACAGACATTCAGCTCATTGCAATTAACAGATTATTTGAGAGGCCTCAGTATGATCAGCTGTCAAAAAATAACAGGAAAAATGCAATACTGATTTTTAAGTAGAAAAAAAATCCCCCCATCCATAGGCACTGATTTTCTTTGTATGGGCTTTGTTAAGTTTTATACTGTCTTAAGGGAAAGTGAGGGATATAAATGAATTCTTCCAGGCTGGGAAACAGAGCAGTGCTCCCTGCGGTAGGGGCAGCAGCACTGGGCAGCAGGTGTAAACAAAATACAGGCTGGAATTTTCCATGGTTGTCTAAAACCAAGATGCTTAAACATCTGGGGGTATCAGGAGATCTCACTCGCTTTACCAATTGAGGTAAAGAAAAACAGTGAGGTTTCCAAATGTCACAGGAAGGCTTCACTTTACCTGCTTTGAAACTCTAGAAGTAAAAGCTACAAAATCAAGACAAACATCTGATAGAGGAAGAAGAGCATTCAGGATCTGAATGTCCCAAAGGAACCAAGAAGAATTTTAAGCGCTATCTCCCCTGGAATCAGATGGGGGCCAGGGAGGGGGGTGGATGAACAAGATCCTTCTCTTTCACAAAGATCTCTTCAGGGACTACAACCTTTGACATAAGTGATTGCTGAGAACAGAATCCCAGGGAAAGCTGATTCCAAGAGTGAGTTAAAACCACTGAGATCAGAGGGCTTGTAGAAGAATGTTTTAGCCTCCATGGCTAGGACTACAGCCTCGGGGCTGATCTGCTCACAGTGCCAGTCTTTGTTGTGGTGAGTCTCAGTCCAGGGCCTGGACCAGAATAGGGAAGTAGGAAGTGCACGTGCCCAGGGAACAGGTTTGGGATGTACACAAAGGGAAAAGAAAAGATCCCTTCTACCCTGGGAATCCTGCTTTGAAGAAGAAACCAGCTCTGATACAGAAGCACCCTTCTCGTAACTGAGATCAATCCTGCATCCCTGTCTTCTCCAGAATGAACCAAGGGCAATGGCCTGGATCCAAGCTGTGGGGACCCTCAGTCCCTAGATGGCTTAAAGCCATGGCAAGCTCACAGTGCCTGCTTGACTGGCCAGAGTGCAGAGCAGCATGGCAGATGAAAGGGAAAGTCAATTTGCATACAGGACTACCAGGTTCTATTACCGGATCTACCACTAAGGTGCCATGTAACCATGGACACATTAATTCACTTCTCTAGGAACTGGCTTCCCTCTTCTAAAATGATGGGTGGAAACCAGCTCTTCAACAAATGCTAAAGGATCTTCTCTAGACAGGAAACACAGAAAAGGTTTATAAACTTGAACTCACAACAATAAAGTAAATGGCAATGGGATCATACTTATCAATAATTACCTTAAATGTAAATGGGTTGAATGCCCCAGCCAAAAGACAAAGACTGGTTGAATGGCTACAAAAACAAGACCCCTATATATGCTGTCTACACGAGACTCACCTCACAACAAGGGATACATACAGACTGAAAGTGAAGGGCTGGAAAAAGATATTTCACACAAATGGAGACCAAAAGAAAGCAGGAATAGCAATACTCATATCAGATAAAATAGACTTTGAAATAAAGGCTGTGAAAAGAGACAAAGGACACTAAATAATGATCAAAGGATCAATCCAAGAAGATATAAAAATTATAAATATATATGCACCCAACAAAGGAGCACCACAATATGTAAGACAAATACTAACAAGTATGAAAGGGGAAATTAACAGTAACACAGTAATAATGGGAGACTTTAATACCCCATTCACACCTATGGATAGATCAACTAAACAGAAAATTAACAAGGAAACACAAACTTTAAATGATATGGGGAGGGAGGTTCAGGATTGGCAACACGTATATACCTCTGGTGGATTCATGTTGATGAATGGCAAAACCAATACAATATTGTAAAGTAATTAACCTCCAATTAAAATAAATAAATTTATGTTAAAAAATAAGTAAATAATAATAATAATAAATGATACAATGGAGCAGTTAGACCTAATTGATATCTATAGGACATTTCACCCCAAAACAATGAATTTCACCTTTTCTCAAGTGCACATGGAACTTTCTCCAGGATAGATCACATCCTGAGCCATAAATCTAGCCTTGATAAATTCAAAAAAATTGAAATCATTCCAAGCATCTTTTCTGATCACAATGCGGTAAGATTAGATGTCAACTACAGAAAAAAAAAAAAAAACTTAAAAATACAAACATATGGAGGCTAAACAACACTCTTCTGAAAAACCAACAAATCACAGAAGAAATTAAAAAAGAAATCAAAATATGCATAGAAATGAATGAAAATGAAAACACAACCCAAAACCTATGGGATTCAGTAAAAGCAGTGCTAAGTTCATAGCAATACAGGCTTACCTCAAGAAACAGGAGAGAAATCAAATAAATAACCTAACTCTACACCTAAAGCAACTAGAAAAGGAAGAAATGAAGACTCCAGGGTTATATAAGGAAAGAAAACACAAAAAATAGGAGAGAAATAAATGCAAAAGAAACAAAAGAGACCATAGTAAAAATCAACAAAGCTAAAAGCTGGTTCTTCAAGAAAATAAATAAAATAAACAAAACATTAGCCAGACTCATCAAGAAACAAAGGAAGAAGAATCAAATCAACAAAATTAGAAAGGAAAATGGAGAAATCACAACAAACAACACAGAAATACAAAGGATCATAAGAGACTACTATTAGAAACTACATGCCAATAAAATGGACAACTTGGAAGATATGGACAAATTCTTAGAAAAGTATAACTTTCCAAAACTGAACCACGAAAAAATAGAAAATCTTAACAGACCCATCACAAGTACAGAAATCGAAACTATAATCAGAAATCTTCCAGCAAACAAAAGCCCAGGACCAGATGGCTTCACAGCTGAATTCTACCAAAAATTTAGAGAAGAGCTAACACCTATCCTACTCAAACTCTTCCAGAAAATTGCAGAGGAAGGTAAACTTCCAAACTCATTCTATGAGGCAACCATCACCCTAATACCAAAACCTGACAAAGATACCACAAAAAAATAAAACTACAGGCCAATATCACTGATGAACATAGATGCAAAAATCCTTAACAAAATTCTAGCAAACAGAATCCAACAACATATTAGAAAGATCATACATCATGACCAAGTGGGCTTTATCCAAGAGATGCAAGGATTCTTTAATATCCACAAATCAATGTAATACACCACATTAACAAATTGAAAGATAAAAACCATATGATTATCTCGATAGATGCAGAGAAAGCCTTTAACAAAATTCAACATTCATTTATCATAAAACCCTCCAGAAAGCAGGCATAGAAGGAACATACCTCAACAAAATAAAAGCCATAGATGATAAACGCACAGCAAACATTATCCTCAATGGTGAAAAGTTGAAAGCATTTCCCCTAAAGTCAGGAACAAGACATGGGTGCCCACTCTCACCACTACTATTCAACACAGTTTAGGAAGTTTTAGCCACAGCAATCAGAGAAGAAAAAGAAATAAAAAGAATCCAGATTGGAAAAGAAGTAAAACTCTCACTGGTTGCAAATGACATGATTCTCTACATAGAAAACCCTAAAGACTCCATCAGAAAATTACTAGAGCTAATCAATGAATATAGTAAGTTGCAAGATATAAAATTAACATAGAGAAATGCCTTCCATTCCTATACACTAACAATGAGAGAACAGAAAGAAAAATTAAGGAAACAATTCCATTCACCATTGCAACAAAAAAAAAATAAAATGCTTAGGAATAAATCTACCTAAAGAAACAAAAGACCTATATATAGAAACTATAAACACTAATGAAAGAAATCAAAGAGAACACAAATAGATGGAAAAAATATACCATGTTCATGGATCAGAAGAATCAATATAGTGAAAATGAGTATACTACCCAAAGCAATCTATAGATTCAATGCAATCCCTATCAAGCTACCAATGATATTTTTCACAGAACTAGAACAAACGATTTCACAATTTGTATGGAAATACAAAAAACCTCGAATAGCCAAAGCAATCTTGAGAAGGAAGAATAGAACTGGAGGAAGCAACCTGCCTGACTTCAGACTATACTACAAAGCTACAGTCATCAAGACAGTATGGTACTGGCACAAAGACAGAAATATAGATCGATGGAACAAAATAGAAAGCCCAGAGATAAATCCACACACCTATGGACACCCTATCTTTGACAAAGGAGGCAAGAATATACAATGGAGAAAAGACAATCTCTTAACAAGTGGTGCTGGGGAAATTGGTCAACCACTTGTAAAAGAATGAAACTAGAACACTTTCTAACACCATACACAAAAATAAACTCAAAATGGACTAAAGATCTAAACGTAACCCAAAAAACATAGGCAGAACACCCTCTGACACAAATCACAGCAGGATCATCTATGACCCACCTCCCAGAGTAGTGGAAATAAAAGCAAACATAAACAAATGGGACCTAATTAAACTTAAAAGCTTTTGCACAATGAAGGAAACAATGAGCAAGGTGAAAAGACAGCCTTCAGAATGGGAAAAAATAATAGCAAACGAAGCAACTGACAAAGAATTAATCTCAAAAATATACAAGCAGCTCCTGCAGCTCAATTCCAGAAAAATAAACGACCCAATCAAAAAATGGGCCAAAGAACTAAACAGACATTTCTCCAAAGAAGACATACAGATGGCTAACAAACACATGAAAAGATGTTCACTATCACTTATTATCAGAGAAATGCAAATCAAAACTACAATGAGGTACCATCTCACGCCAGGCAGAATGGCTGCTATCAAAATGTCTACAAACAATAAATGCTGGAGAGGGTGCGGAGAAAAGGAAACCCTCTTACACTGATAGTGCAAATGCAAACTAGTAGAGCCACTATGGAGAACAGTGTGGAGATTCCTTAAAAAGCTGGAAATAGAACCGCCATATGACCCAACAATCCCACTTCTGGGCATACACACCAAGGAAACCAGAATTGAAAGAGACACATGTACCCCCAATGTTCATCGTAGCACTGTTTACAATAGGCAGGACATGGAAGCAACCTAGATGTTCAGCAGCAAAGGAATGGACAAAAAAGCTGTGGTACATATACACACTGGAATATTACTCAGCTATTTAAAAGAATGCATTTGAATCAGTTCTAATGAGGTGGATGAAACTGGAGCCTATTATACAGACTGAAGTAAGTCAGAAAAAAAAAAAAACCACCAATACAGTATACTAACGCATATATATGGAATTTAGAAAGATGGTAACGATGTCCTTATATGTAAAACAGCAAAAGAGACACAGATGTACAGGACAGTCTTTTGGACTCTGGGAGAAGGCAAGTGTGGGATGATTTGAAAGAACAGCATTGAAACATGTATATTATCATATGTGAAACAGATGTCCAGTCCAGGTTCGATGCATAAGACAGGGTGCTCAGGGCTGGTGTACTGGGATGACCCTGAGGGATGGGATGGGGAGCACATGTACACCCATGGCTGATTCATGTCAGTGTATGGCAAAAACCACTACAATATTGTAAAGTAATTAGCCTCCAATTAAAATAAATTAATTAATTAAAAAATAAAGTAAAATGAGGGGTGGCTAGTGACCTTAAGCTGAAGCTCCAATACTTTGGCCACCTGATGCAAAGAGCAAACACACTGGAAAAGACCCTGATGCAAAATGAGAAGGGGGCGACAAAGGATGAGATGGTTGGATGGTATCACTGACTCAATGGACATGAGTTTGAGCAAACTCAGGGATATGGTGAAGGACAGGGAAGCCTGGCATACTACAGGCCATGGAGTCACAAAGAGTCAGACATGACTGAGTGACTGAACAACAACAAAGACCTTTAAGATTGCTTTAATCTCTAACGTGTTATCATTTTAGAAGGTGAAAACATGAAACCACACCTTCTCTAGAAGAAACTGGATGAACTGGATATACTGGGCACATCAATGATTACAAAAACAATATGCTTTCTTCACCCTACCTTTCCTTGCCCCTGAATTTTGCAGTGCAAAAGAGTCATACCTTCATTTTACATAGAGTGTTAACTTCAGCAACCAGTACATAAGGCAAAAATCACATATTGTAAAAACAGCCCTTGAAAAAATGCTTTAAATTTTCCACAAGGAACAGTATAGGTGATTCTGTATATATGGTGCAACACTATACAGTTATATGAATTTCTACATGTATTTTATATGTATTAAGTATGTAGTGAAGAATATTTAATAAAGAAGAGATACAAAATAGCATTTTAAGTATTTTAAATTATATGAGATAAAGACTGACGACCATGGAAGGATGTAACAATGTGTACAGTTGAACTCATACAAGTTTAATGCCTGTGGAACTAGTTTATTAAACAAGCTCAAGCTGACCAAGTATAAGCAGGAAATGGCTGTATTTTTCTTCATTATTGCCTTCAATCTGGTTACATCAAACCAGTTTCCCTGCCTTGTGAAAATGTCCTAGACAAATCTCCTGACTTTCTAAAATTGAAGTACAGTTGATTTACAATATTGTGTTAGTTTCAGATCTAAAATCTCCTGGCTTCCAGGCCACTTTAAAAACAAGCCTTATTTTAGCATTTAAAAAATCCAATATAAGCCAATATTTTAATCTCATATCCAATTCAAAGCTTCTCCCATTCTCCTGGCTCAGAGAACCAAAAAGCTGGACAAGAAGTCGTAAGAGTTCTTTCAACTCTCTTGTGTGGCCGGTTCAGTTCAGTCAATCAGTTCAGTTGCTCAATCGTGTCCGACTATTTGCAACCCCATGAATCGCAGCACGCCAGGCCTCCCTGTCCATCATCATCTCCCGGAGTTCACTCAGACTCACGTCCATCAAGTCAGTGATGCCATCCAGCCATCTCATCCTCTGTCATCCCCTTCTCCTCCTGCCCCCAATCCCTCCCAGCATCAGAGTCTTTTCCAATGAGTCAACTCTTCGCATGAGGTGGCCAAAGTACTAGAGTTTCAGCTTTAGCATCATTCCTTCCAAAGAACATCCAGGGCTGATCTCCTTTAGAATGGACTGGTTGGATCTCCTTGCAGTCCAAGGGACTCTCAAGAGTCTTCTCCAACACCACAGTTCAAAAGCATCCATTCTTCGGCACTCAGCTTTCTTCACAGTCCAACTCTCTCATCCATACTTGACCACTGGAAAAACCATAGCCTTGACTAAACGGACCTTTGTTAGCAAAGTAGTGTCTCTGCTTTTCAATATGCTATCTAGGTTGGTCATAACTTTTCTTCCAAGGAGTAAGTGTCTTTTAATTTCATGGCTGCAGTCACCATCTGCAGTGATTTTGTGGTAAGGAATCCACCTGCCAAGCAAGAGATGCAGGTTCGATCCCTGAGTCAGGAAGATCCCTTGTAGAAGGACATGGCAACCCACTCCAGTATTCTTGCCTGGAGAATTCCATGGACAGAGGAGCTTGGCAGGCTGCAGTCCATAGGGTCACAAAGAGTCAGACATGACTTGGTGACTAAACAATGATATGATAAGTATTATAAATATATAAATAACAACAATAAGATATTAAATATTTTTGCTTAAAAGCAAAAGACCATATCTCACAGTTTCCTGAGGTCAAGAATCTGGGGACTCTCTTGGGCTGTGTGGCTCAGTGTCTTTCCTGCAGCTGCACTCAGACAGTGACCGTAGCAGGGACTGCAGGAGGCTGGAGCAGCTGGGGGCTGACTGAGCATCCTCCATGTTCAAATACAGTCTATTCTCATTATTTGAAGTACTTACACCCTATAAAGTCACCACTATAAAAACTAAATTAGCAAATGCTCCTGAGGAAATACCAGGTTTAAGTTCCTGCAAGCCTCTCTTTACAATATTTTCAACAACTGATCAATATGTAAACCTTGTTTCATGTGTTTCTGACACCTTATTGGATCCATATTGTTGGTTCATTCACATTGAACTCACAGCCAACAGCAATAGAACATGCCTGAAGGAAATGTGTCCAACACACATATTTTCTCCATAGAGCACATGACAGTCTTCTTGCACTTAGGAACACAAGGCCACACTTCAACACTGCACTTGGGGGTTACTTTAAGCAGCAAAAGCACCAATAAAATATACAAACACACACTCAACAAAACATGGCACAAAATATTAGACTGCCAAAAGGACACTTGTTTAGTGTGTGTGAATGTGCTAAGTCACTTCAGTCATGTCTGATTCTTTGCAACCCTATGGACCCTGCCAGGCTCCTCTGTCCATGGGATTCTCCAGGCAAGAATACTGGAGTGGGTCGCCAGGTCCTCTTCCACAAGATCTTCCCGCCCCAAGGATCAAACTGGCGTCTCACATCTCCTGCATTGGCAGGTGGATTCTTTACCACTAGCACCATCTGAGTGCTGAAACAAGAAGGCAGAGATTGAAGTCTTGTTCAATATTAGCTGGGAACTGTGCATCAGGTGACTCAAATTATTTGTCACTATACGCATGTCCCCAAAAGACCACAAAAGCCCTCTGCAAGTATTGATTTTGGGTTACACATAAATTTTGGCAAGTAGGGAGATTTACCTGTAGGGAGGATCAACAGTATTTTGAGAGCTTCTCAATTTGGTTTCTAGCTCCAATACTTTGGCCACCTGATGCGAAGAACTGGCTCATTGGAAAAGACCCTGATGCTGGGAGGGGTTGGGGATGGGAGGAAAAGGGGAAGACAGAGGATGAGATAGTTGGTGGAATCACCGACTCAATGGACATGAGTTTGAGTAAACTCTGGGAGTTGGTGATGGACAGGGAGGCCTGGCATGCTGCAGTCCATGGGGCCACAAAGTCATACATGACTGAGTGACTGAACTGAACCTGAACTCATTTGGGCTTCCTCACAGCATGGTGGGTTCTAGACAGCTAGACAGCTTACTCAGAAGCTGGCAACTTCAGCATGAATGTTCCAGCAAGCAAGCTAGAAACTGCATCACCTTTTCTTACCTACTCTCTAAGGTCATGTAGCATTATATCCACTGCATTCAATCAATTACAAGCAAGCCACAAACCTGTCCAGATTCAAAAGTAAAGAGCATGGGCCCCATCTTCTGAAAGGAAGCAACAAGGTTCTTGAAGAAAATGGGTGATGAGAGAATGTTGTGGCCATCTTGGGAAAATACAATTTGTTGTACCCATTTTACAGATAAGGAAATGGAGGTGTGGAAAGTTAAACAGATTGCTCAATATCACCCAGTTAATATGTAGCAGAGCCAGAATCTGAACCCAGGCTTCTCTGACTTCAAACCCTATTCCCTAACCACTTTGCATCCTGTTCCATGTAGTGTTCCCTTTGGTTTATAATCCATAGTTTTAACACAGTTATACACAAAAACTGGAGCGTACCAGTGTGGCTGAGCAAAGGGCTTCACGAAACATGGAATTTTAGAGAGAATCTGTAGAAAAGAAAGGAAGTTGCTTGGCAACTGCTGTGAGAGAGATTGAGCAAAGCATGAAACTGAATACAAAGAAGTCAAGGAAAATAGAACAAAGGTCGAACAAATCAAGGTCTAATCAAGATTAGACACAATATAAAGGGATAATGGAGAAATCTTGAGTCTTCAGGCCTAGCAAACACACAGAGAAACAGAACCACATGGACAGAAATGCAGTAGAACCTGGACACTGCAGGCAACACAGATACCCACAGGTGAGCTGGCCAGCACAGAATGACCTTTAGCATATTCAGAAAATTCTATCACAAGACAAGCCCCTGTTTTCATCCATCACTTGAGAACTAGATTTCTGGTTCTGGGAGCCCCAGAATAAACTAGAAAACTGAAAACTATGGTGCAGAATTCAGAGTCTGCCAGAAACATGCTACCCATAGGGCTGTTCATTGACTATAAAAGTGGGGATGGGAGGTACCTACTTCTTGGCGAAGTTATGTTAATACAAGCCAGTACCATGTTTTCCAATGACAACTAATCCCCAGTTCAGGCAAAGTAGCCTATTGGTGAAAGGACAAGCCAAGGATCACTGCTTTCATTACAATAGTTAGCTGTGATTACACTGGACACAATTTTTCCCATGAAAATGATTATTTTGAATGTTCAGATAAAATCAGCATTTTGGTCACTCAGATGTAGGCTTGTCTTAATTGTTTCAGAATGAAGGAAGGACCCCAACCCTCAGCGGAAATCTGGGAACCCAAAACCTCTGATGAAGGGCTCCAGAGGGGGCCATCTTCCTGATGATAATTCTGAGTCTCAGATTCCTCACTGCTCTTATTGGCTGACCAATATTCATTTTCTTTTTCTTGTGGATTATTCTAGTTTTCCATTGATGTGTAACAGCTTAGCAAATTGGGTGACTTTAAAACAGCTTGATTTTGTTCATGATTTTGTGGGTCAGGACTTCAGGAAAGGTTTGTCTGAACAGTTCTTGCTTGGGGCCTTCATGTGGTTGCAGTCAAATGCCAGCTGGGATTGCAGTCATCTGAAGGCTCGAGTGGGCTGGATGTCCAACATGGTACACACACACTGTTGTCCAGAAGCTCAGCTGGGACTAAAGACTGGAGCACCAACATCTCCATGATAATGATCCCAAGATGGTCAGGCTTCTAACATGGTGACTAGCTTCTTCCAGAGTTTCCCAAGAAAGCCAAGCAGGGGCCATAAGCAGGGCCTTCTCCAATAGCCTTGGAAATCATTTCCACCATATTCTATTAGTAGATGTAATCATAAGCAATTAGATTTGGGGGGAGGGGGGTGAAAGACCTACCTCTTGATGGGAGGAGTGTTGAAGAATGTTAATGAAGGCTATGTTTTAAAATTCCCTGCTAGAGGTCGAAATGTGTTCTTCTAAAAGATGTTGAAATTCCAGCCCCAGTCCTGTGAATGTGATCTTATATTTGGAAATAGGGTCTTTGTAGATGATCAAATTAAGATGAGGTCATCAGGGTGGGCCTAATTCACCTAATCCAATATGACTATGTCTTTATTGTTGTTCAGTCATGAACTTATGTCCAACTCTTTGGGACCCTGTGGACTGTACCATGCCAGGCTACTCTGTCCTCCACTATCTCCCAGAGTTTGCTTAAATTCATGTCATTGAGTGGATAATGCCATCCAACCATCTCATCCTCTGCCACACCCTTCTCCTTTTGCTTTCAATCTTTCTCAGCATTTTTCCAGTCTTTTCCAGTGAGTCGGCTCTTCATATCAGGTGGCCAAAGTATTGGAGCTTTAGCATCAGTCCTTCCAATGAACATTCAGGGTTGATTTCCTTTAGGATTGACTGGTTTGATCTCCTTGCGTTCCAAGCAACTCATGAAAAGCGGAAATCTGGACCCAGAGAACACACACACACAGGGAGAATGCCATGTGAAGATAGAGGCAGACATCTGAGTGATGCCAAGGAACAAGCCAAAGAATGCCAAAGATTGCCAGCAAACCACCAAACTACAAAAAATACATAGAACAGATCCTTCGCTCACATCCCTCAGAAAAAATCTACCATGCCAGCATCTTGATCTCAGACTTCTGGCCCCCAGAACTGTGAGGCAATATATACTGATCGTTTAAATCACCCAATTTGTGGTACTTTGTTACAGCAGCACTAGAAAAAGAATACATTCCCATGTAAGCTAAAAGAGCCTGATTTTGTTTAAGAAAACAAGCCTAGGTAAACACATTTACCTTCCCAGACACTCTTGCTGCTTAGAGATGGCCAGAAAACACTGATCTACCAGGGAATTCTGTTTACTTGAAAAAAGGTCATCCTTTCCACTTTCTCCACGTCTCCTTTTTACTGCCTCCAATGCAGACACATGCTATAGGAACAAATCAACCATTGTGCAACTCTGAGGACACAAGCAGATCCAGAAGATGGAAAGAACCTGAGTCCCCCACCCCCACCCCATCTCTTGCTCGAGGGTAGCCCTCTCAGTTCAACAAATGGGTCACCACTGACAGAGCATCTCTTGTGTACCAGGCAGGCACCATGCTAGGTGCTGGCGAATCTTCTCTACCTGCCTCTAATGATCTATCTTTAATTTCAGTGGCAGCTCATCTCAGCTTAATGAGATAAGTACAGGCCTGGGATGTGGATGTGATATTAGGGACTCCCAGAGGGAAGTCTCCTACCCAGCCTGCCAGAAGAGCTTCCTGGAACTCCCTTCAGGGAGGAACCTCAGAAATGTTCTGCCTTCAACATCTCTTTCGGTCACTGGGGAGCTGAGGGCCAAAGAAATGCTCCCCAATCCCTCAATAAGAAACACAACTTCCTGGAGTATCAGGTGGTCAGACCAGGGCTCTCTGAAGGCCCTGGATGCTGAGAACTGCATGGCTGAGGCTGCCCCCAGATCCCCTGGCAGCCACCACCTCAGGACTCCTAGCAACAAGGGCCTCCCAAGCTGTCCTGAGAGACACCTCAGGCTGTCTCAGAGTAGCCAAGCTTGCACTGTTCTCAAGAGGTCTAATCAACAGCAACTTGAAAGAAGCCATACCATAGATAAAACCAAGTGGGCCCAGAACCTGGTGGCTAAATGTCCTTTGGGGGTTTCAATGGTGGCTCAGATGGTAAAGAAACTGCCCACAATGTGGGTGACCCAGGTTCGATCCCTGGATCAGGAAGAACCCCTGGAGAAGGGAAAGGCTACCCATGCCAATATTCTTCCCTGGAGAAATCCATGCACAGGGGCTATAGTCCATGGGGTTGCAAAAAGTAGGACATGACTGTGTGACTAACACTTTCGCTTTCAAATGTCCTTTAAGCTGTGAGGCTCTGCAATCAGCCCATTTCTCATAATCACTTCTCAACATCACCAGCAACAGCAACGTGGTGGCTTCCAGGGTTTTCTATAGAAAGCGAGCGCACTAGGCTCCCTGCTGATCCAAGTCCGGCTTTCCTCATGCCACTGGGAATCCAGGCAGATGATCAGCATGGTCCTGAGGAACCTGAGAACGGAAGTCATTCTAAAAAGTTCACTGCTCACAGCCTTTCCAGAACTTTCACTAGTCCAAGGCAATCACCATCCTCCGGGACTCAGGGCCACACACATGACTCTTTTCAGAGGCAAGAGCTGACTGGAACCTGCTCTTCATTCACTTCAAGAACTCTCACCTCCCTTCCAGAAGAAGTATAAACAAGGCCCTCAACACAGCCAGAGAGGGATGGTCATGGGTTTCCACAGTCCCTCTGCCAATGGATATAAAGACCGGGAAGGCGGAGTGGGGTGGAATGTTAATGAAACAGATCTGTTCTCATATCTGTTTTACAGCCTTGCAACAATTACTGAAACTCTCTGAGCCACAATTTTCTCATCTATGAAAGTGAAAGTGTTAGTCACTCAGTCGTGTCCAACGTTTTGTGACGCCACGGACTGTAGCCTGCCAGGTTTCTCTGTTCATGAGATTCTCCAAGCAAGAATACAGGAGTGGGTTGCCATCCCCTCCTCCACGGGATGCTGCCAACCCAAGAATCGTATCTCATCTATAAGACAAGGTAATAATACTTACCACTCATTGAGAGGATTAGATAACAAAATGTATGCAGAGCATCTAGCAAGCTACCTGGCACATAGCAGGAGGTAATCAATAACCAATGGGCCCCTTCTCTACTTCACTCGTCACACTGTGATTTCCAAAGTCATCTGGGGAAGAAACCATAAGGAACTGCAGGTGCACTGCCATGTCCCTTTAAGAGTGAGGTTCACATTGTCTCTTTTCTATGTCCCCCATGGCAACTGCCATGGTGCTTACCCATGGTACATGCCCAGCGGCACAGTAATAAAGGAGTTAAGAAGAGTGAGGGGAAATGAAAGAGGGAGGACAAGGAAAAGATAGTTTCATCAGAATGGCATTTGCTGTTAAAAGAGCATTTTTTTGTTTGTTTTACTTTTTATTTTTATTTATTTTTTTTTAGTGGCTGCCTTTTTTTTTTTGTAATTTTATTTTTTTTAATTTAAATTTTTTTTTCCTTTACCACACTGTATTGGTTTTGCCATACATCAACATGAATCCGCCACGTTGAAGCCAGGATAAAACCAGTGGTGCAGTGAGGTAGCAATAAAAACCAGCTCTCTCTGGCATGCTGAACAAGCCCAATATTTTCCCCACAGGTAGATTCGGTGTGACAAAGGACCACAGCATCCCCCAGACTTGGGAAGAGGACCTCCTACCCACCCACTCACACTTCATCCACACCCTCACCATGCCCCACTGAGTCTCCCTCTGGTAGCCTTCTCTATTCTCTCTCTTTTCTGAATGTTTTGGACTTATATTCCATAGATTTTAAAATTAAACATTATATAAATAATATGTTTCTTAATCTAGGCTGTATACAATTGTTTCCAGATAAGTGATATATAATTATATTAGTGTAAGACATACAACATGATTTGGTATGTGTATATACTGTGAGATGACTATCACAGTAAGTTTAATTAACATCCATCACCTTACATAGTTATAAGTTTTTTTCTTATGATGAGAACTTTTAAAATCTACTCAGAAACTTGTAAATATACAATACAGTATTGTTAACTGTAGTCATCATGCTATACATGACATCCCCAGAACTTATTCATCTTATAACTGGAAGTTTGTATTTCCTGACCACTTTCACCCACTGCTCTCTCTTCCACTTGACTCTCTCCCTTCTGACTGTCACCACCAGAATCTCAGCCTTTCCCATCTTGCTGTCCCTCCCTTGAGCACCTCCATCCAGGCCACTCTGCCAACCTCCCAGGCCTGCCTTATCAGATTCAATGTCTTAATGGCTATCATTGACCTTCCAAAGAGACTGATCATGTCAAGCCATTCATATGTCATAAGATGTTTTAAAATAACACACAATGGATAATCATCATAAAAAGATTTGAAAACCAAAATAGAGCCCCCCCAAATTTTTCATAGGGCCACTCTCCCCCAGAGATAAGAAAACCAAAGCCTGGAGAGCCTCAGTCACCTTGGCAGGAGTACTCAACCCTTCTATATGAACTGGTAGTTCCCGGATTCAATCCCAAAAATTCTTCTCTGGAGCAATGGCCCTAACCACTATACACACTGCCTGTGAGACAAAAATGAGATTGAAAAGAAGGTTTGGGATCAAATCATAGATCATGGATCAAACACCATTATCAGATATCATAATCCTGTTATGTTGACATAAAAAAATCATTGTAGATTCAGAGGAAGGATGTAATTAAAACCAGCACGCACATACAAGAGATGGCAGCACAACTTTTAGGGAGGGTAATACAGTATTATATATTCAGAGGCCTAGAAAGGGCTCTTTGATCCATTGACCTGATATCTGCTATTTATATTGAAAAATAATAGAATGGGAAAGACTAGAGATCTCTTCAAGAAAATTACAGATACCAAGGGGACATTTCATGCAAAGATGGACACAATAAAGGACAGAAATGGTATGGACCTAACAGAAGCAGAAGATATTAAGAAGAAGTAGCAAGAATACACAGAAGAAGTATACAAAAAAGATCTTCACGACCCAGATAATCATGATGGTGTGATTACTCACCTAGAGCCAGACATCGTGGAATGAGAAGTCAAGTGGGCCTTAGGAAGCATCACTACGAACAAAGCTAGTGGAGGTGATGAAATTCCAGTTGAGGTATTTCAAATCCTGAAAGATGATGCTGTGAAAGTGCTGCAATCAATAGGCCAGCAAATTTGGAAAACTCAGCAGTGGCCATAGGACTGGAAAAGGTCCGTTTTCATTCCAATATCTAAGAAAGGCATTGCCAAAGAATGCTCAAAGTACTGCACAATTACACTCATCTCACACACCAGCGAAGTAATGCTCAAAATTCTCCAAGACAGGCTTCAACAGCACGTGAACTATGAACTTCCAGATATTCAAGCTGGATTTAGAAAAGGAAGAGGAACCAGAGATCAAATTGCCAACATCCATTGGATCATCAAAAATGTGAGAGAGTTCCAGAGAAACATCTACTTCTGAACACCAAAGTCTTTGACTGTGTGGATCACAACAAACTGTGGGAAATTCTTCAAGAGATGCGAATACCAGACCACCTGACCTGCCTCCTCAAAATCTGTATGCAGGTTAAGAAGCAACAGTTAGAACTGGAAATGGAAGAATAGACTGGTTCCAAATCAGGAAAGCTATATGTCAAGGCATATTGTTACCCTATTTATTTAACTTATATGCAGAGTACATCATGAGAAACGCTGGACTGGAAGAAACACAAGCTGGAACCAAGATTGCCTGGAGAAATATCAATAACCTCAGATATGCAGATGACACCACCCTTATGGCAGAAAGTGAAGAAGAATGAAAGAGCCTCTTGATAAAAGTGAAAGAGGAGAGTGAAAAAGTTGGCTTAAAGCTCAACATTCAGAAAACTAAGATCATGGCATCTGGTCCCATCACTTCATGGCAACTAGATGGGGAAACAATGGAAACAGTGACAGACTATGTTTTTGGGCTCCAAAATCACTGCAGATGGTGACTGCAGCCATGAAATAAAAAGACACTTGCTCCTTGGAAGAAAAGCTATGACCAATCTAGACAGCATATTATAAAGCAGAGACATTACTTTGTCAACAAAGGTCTGTCTAGTCAAAGCTATGGTTTTTCCAGTAGTCATGTATGGATGTGAGAGTTGGGCCATAAAGAAAACTAAGCACCAAAGAATTGATGCTTTTGAACTGTGGTGTTGGAGAAGACTCTTGAAAGTCCCTTGGACTGCAAGGAGATCCAACCAGTCAATGCTAAAGAAAATCCGTCCTGAATATTCATGAGAAGGACTGATGCTGAAGCTGAAACTCCAATACTTTGGCCACCTGATGCACAGAACTGACTCAAATGGAAAAGACTCTGATGCTGGAAAAGATCAAAGGTGGGAGGAGAAGGGGACTACAGAGGATGAGATGGTTGGATGGCATCACCAACTTGATAGACGTGAGTTTGAGCAAGCTCCAGGAGTTGATGATGGACAGGAAAGCCTGGTGTGCTGCAGTCTATGAGCTCTCAAAGAATCGGACATGACTAAGTGACTGAACTAAACTGATAAGGTTATACGTATAAGACTGCTCATGGCAGCAATATTTCAAATAGAAAAAAAAAGATCTAACCTAAATTAACCTAAATGATGTCTGCAGTGTTCTGCGCTGTGGACAGGCACTTCCATGCCTCCATATGAGCACCTCAGCCAGCAATGCCTTTATCCCAGCCTTCAAGGTTCAAGGCAAACTTGTCCTCCTCCATGACCAACTTCTCATCCCCTGAGTTCAATTTCATTATCACTTCTCCATGTGGCTTCAGATTGCTTTGCCAGTGTAGCCAGTACCTCTCTTTGACTCTCCCTTATTCTGAGTTTTATCAGTGCCTGGCTCTCACCCCAGGCAGTTTCTGCCTTCTGTGTCTGAATCTTCCCACCTTATAGTGCCTGGCACATAGGGGCTTACTCACTGAATTGAATTGCCCATGCCTCTAGTTATATGTGCTTCCCTGATAGCTCAGTTGGTAAAGAATTTGCCTGTAATACAGGAGACCCTGGTTCAGTTCCTGGGTTGGGAACTTCAGCTGGAGAAGGGATAGACTATGCACTCCAGTATTCTTGGGCTTCCCTTGTGGCTCAGCTGGTAAAGAATCCACCTGCAATGCAGGAGACCTGGGTTCGATCCCTAGGTTGGGAAGATCCCCTGGAGAAGGGAAAAACTATCCACTGCAGTATTCTGGTCTGGAGAATTCCATAGACTGTATAGTCCATGGGGTTGCAAAGAGTCAGACACGACTGCGAGACTTTCACTTCACTTCACTAGTTATATAGTATTTCATAATTCAGAAAGCACAGTCACAAATAGGCATCTTTGACTTTTAAAACATTATAAAGCGGCAAAATAACAAAGGAACCATTTAGATTAATTTTTTTAAGCAGTAGAAGTCAATTTTTTGTTCCCATTTTAGAGATAAGGAAACTGAGGCTCACAATTGAGTTTTCCAAAGGTCACGCAACCAGTGAAGGACAATGGTCTTCTGATTTGAATGCCATGATCTCTCTACAACACCAAGAAGAGGGAGGGATGACTTAAGGTGCTGGCTTAGCTGGCTTACCCTCAGCTGGCTACTAACTCACCTTCACTGTGGGGAGACCTCATGGCACCCAAGGGACTGGGAAAGGAGCTTCTAAGGAGCCAGATCCCTTGAGAGTAAGTAATTTCTCCACCTGCCATCTGAACTGTCGTTTCTCCTTACACAATCTTTTAGCTGGTTCTGATCCCCAATTCACCCCAATTCTATACACCTAGTCTCAAGTTTTTTAAAAAAAATATTTATTTACTTATTTATTTATTCATTTATTTGGCTGCGTTAGGTCTTAGCTGCAAGGATCTTTGCTGCATCATGAGGGATCTTTCACTGTGGCACACAGACTCTCTAGTCGTGGCATGTGGGTTCCAGAGCACATGGGCTTCAGTAGTTGCGGGACACAGACTTAGTTGCCTCAGAGCCTGTGGGATCTTAGTTCCCCCAACCAGGGATGCAACCTACACCCCCTACACTCATTGCAAAGCAGATTCTTAACCACTGTACCACCAGGGAAGCCCCTCAATTTTTGAAACTGGTTTCCAGGGGTCAAACTCATTGCTGGGTTCTTAAAAGCCACTCCCACCTCAATCTTCCACATCAGTCTCCTCCCTTAGCATCATTATCAGTTTTCTTTCTCCAATCTTTTTACCTTACTCTGGCCCTAGCCTACGCCTGGCTTTTATACTTCAGTACAGCCTGAGACGCCAGAAAAACAGGATCACCTTCCTCCAGGCCGAGGGACAAGCCTTGTCCTGTACCAATGCAGGGACCCCTCACATCAGCTCCCTAACATGTCCCTATGTCAAACGCCTTGGAGACCTGCTCCAATCACCTTCTAAATAAACCCTACCGTCTTGTCCAAGGACTTTTGTGATCACTGTGCTTCGTATGGTACAAACTGAGATATAAGAAGACTTTCCATTGTATTGGGTTAATCAAAAAGTTCCTTTGGTTTTTCTAAGTGAAAATAAAAGACAGATTTTTCCTTTTTACCAAGAACTTTACTAAACAACAAATTCACTGTTTCGTTCCACTATCCTCTGCCATTTTTTCAAGCAACTTCATAATTCCATCTTCCCAAAACTTTTTATCTTTTTGAGCAAATAACTGTTTACCTTTTACAGTCTTCCAGGGAATTGAAATTCTTTCCACAAAGAAAATTTTGTATAGACTTAAGTAAGTGGACATCCGAAAGTGCAATGTCTGGTGAATATGGTGGATGAATCAGAACTTCCCAGCCAAGCTGAACAGCTTTTGTCTGGTCATCAAAGAAACATGTGGTCTTGTGTTATCCTGGTGGAAAATTATGTGTTTTCTCTTGATTAACTCCACATGTTTTCATCGGGTGCTGCCTTCAGTTGGTCTAACTGGGAGCAATACTTGTTGGAACTAATCATTCATTTTTTAAGAAGGTGCTCATAATAGAGGACTCCCTTCCAATTACACAATATACACATCACCTTCTTTGGATGAAGACCAGCCTTTGGTGTGGTTGGTGGTGGTTCATTTCACTTGCCCTTGATCTCTTCCATTTCACATTACTGTGTAGTATCCACTTTTCATTGCCCATCAAAATTTGTTTCAAAAACAACATTTTCATTACATTTCAGCAGAGAATTGCATGTGGAAATATGGTCAAGAAGGTTTTTTTTCTGCTTAATTTATATGGAACCCAAACATTAAAAGTGATGAGCATAACCAAGCTGGTGCAAATGATTTTCAGTGCTTGATTTGGATATTTGGAGTATGTCTATCGGCTATCTCTCACATGGTATAATGTTGATTGTTCTCAATTAATGTCTTGATTTGATTGCTACCAACTTTAACTGGTCTTCCTGACAGGACAGCATCATACATTGAGAAAGTTCCAGCACAATACTTCACAAACACTTTTGACACATGCGATCAATCACAGCACCTTCTTTGTACACTGCACAAATACTTTTTCGCATTTCAGTTAGCTTTCCCTTTCTTGAAATATTAAAGCATAATATGCTGAAAATGTTGCTTTTTTTTCCATCTTCAAAATTAAAATGGTTACACAAAAATTCACCAATTTTGATAAGATTTGTAGCTCAGAGGTTAAAGCATTTGCCTCCAATGTGGGAGACCCGGGTTCGATCTCTGGGTTGGGAAGATTCCCCTGGAGAAGGAAATGGCAACCCACTCCAGTATTCTTGCCTGGAGAATCCCATGGACGAAGGAGCCTGGTGGGCTACAGTCCACGAGGTCGCAAAGAGTCAGACACGACTGAGCGACTTCACTTTCACTTTCACTTTCATGACAGCTGTCACAATACAATCTAACAAAACTGTCTCAAATGAAGTGAAAGACAATCAGGAGGGCCAAAAGGAGCTACTCCATGTTCAAGGTCAGGAGGGGCAGCCGTGAGGAGATACCCCTCGTCCAAGGTAAGGAGCAGTGGCTGCACTTTGCTGGAGCAGCCGTGAAGAGACACCCCACGTCCAGGTTAAGAGAAACCCAGGTAAGACGATAGGTGTTGTGAGAGGGCATCAGAGGACAGACACACTGAAACCATAATCACAGAAAACTAGCCAATCTGATCACATGGATCACAGACTTGTCTAACTCAATGAAACTCAGCCATGCCCTGTGGGGCCACCCAAGACAGGTGGGTCATGGTGGAGAGGTCTGACAGAATGTGGTCCACTGGAGAAGGGAATGGCACACCACTTCAGTATTCTTGCTTAAGAACCCCATGAACAGTATGAAAAGGCAAAATGATAGGATACTGAAAGAGGAACTCCCTGGGTCGGTAGGTGCCCAATATGCTACTGGAGATTAGTGGAGAAATAACCCTAGAAAGAATGAAGGGATGGAGCCAAAGCAAAAACAATACCCAGCTGTGGATATGACTGGTGATAGCAGCAAGAGCTGATGCTGTAAAGAGCAATATTGTATAGGAACCTGGAATGTCAGGTCCATGAATCAAAGGAAATTGGAAGTGGTCAAACAGGAGATGGCAACAGTGAACAGCAACATTGTAGGAATCAGCAAACTAAAATGGACTGGAATGGGTGAATTTAACTCAGATGACCATTATCTACTACTGTGGGCAGGAATCCCTCAGAAGAAATGGAGTAGCCATCATGGTCAACAAAACAGTCTGAAATGCAGTACTTGGATGCAATCTCAAAAACAACAGAATGATCTCTGTTCGTTTCCAAGGCAAACCATTCAATATCACGGTAATCCAAGCCTGTGCCCCAACCAGTAACACTGAAGAACCTGAAGTTGAACAGGTCTATGAAGACCTACAAGACCTTTTAGAACTAACACCCAAAAAAGATGTCCTTTTCATTATAGGGGACTGGAATGCAAAAGTAGGAAGTCAAGAAACACCAGGAGTAACAGGCAAATTTGGCCTTGGAGTATGGAATGAAGGAGGGCAAAGGCTAATACAGTTTTGCCAAGAGAATGCACTAGTCATAGCAAATACCCTCTTCCAACAACACAAGAGAAGACTCTACACATGGACATCACCAGATGGTCAACACCGAAATCAGATTGATTATATTCTTTGCAGCCAGAGATGGAGAAGCTCTATACAGTCAACAAAAACAAGACCAGGAGCTGACTGTGGCTCAGATCATGAACTCCTTATTACCAAATTCAGACTTAAATTGAAGAAAGCAGGGAAAACTGCTAGACCATTCAGGTACGACCAAAATCAAATCCCTTATGATTATACAGTGGAAGTGAGAAATAGATTTAAGAGCCTAGATCTGATAGATAGAGTACCTAATGAACTATGGATGGAGGTTCATGACATTGTACAGGAGACAGGGATCAAGAACATCCCCATGGAAAAGAAATGCAAAAAAGCAAAATGGCTGTCTGAGGAGGCCTTAATAATAGCTGTGAAAAGAAGAGAAGTGAAAAGCAAAGGAGAAAAGGAAAGATATAAGCATCTGAATGCAGAGTTTCAAAGAATAGCAAGAAGAGATAAGAAAGCCTTCCTCAGCGATCAAGGCAAAGAAATAGAGAACAACAGAATGGGAAAGACCAGAGATCTCTTCAAGAAAATTAGAGATACCAAGGGAATATGTCATACAAAGATGAGCTTGATAAAGGACAGAAATGGCATGGACCTAACAGAAGCAGAAGATATTAGAAAAGGTGGCAAGAATATTAACAAGAACTGTACAAAAAGGATCTTCATGACCTGGATAATCACAATGGTGTGATCACTCATCTAGAGCCAGACATCCTGGAATGTGAAGTCAGGTGGGCCTTAGGAAGCATCACTACGAACAAAGCTAGTCGAGGTGATGGAATTCCAGTTGAGCTGTTTCAAATCCTGAAAGATGATGCTGTGAAAGTGCTGCACTCAATATGCCAGCAACTTTGGAAAACTCAGCAGTGGCCACAGGACTGGAAAAGTTCCATTTTCATTCCAATCCCAAAGAAAGGCACTGCCAAAGAATGCTCAAAGTACTGCACAATTGCACTCATCTCACACACTAGTAAAGTAATACTCATAATTGTCCAAGCCAGGCTTCAGCAATACATGAACTGTGAACTCCAGATGTTCAAGCTGGTTTTAGAAAAGGCAGAGGAATCAGAGATCAAATTGCCAACATCTGCTGGATCATCAAAAAAGCAAGAGTTCGAGAAAATCATCTATTTCTGCTTTATTGACTCTGCCAAAGCCTTTGACTGTGTGGATCACAATAAACTGGAAAATTCTGAGAGAGATGTGAATACCAGACCACCTGACTTGCCTCTTCAGAAACCTACATGCAGGTTAGGAAGCAACAGTTAGAACTGGACATGGAGCAACAGACTGATTCCAAATCGGGAAAGGAGTATGTCAAGGCTGTATATTGTCACCCTGCTTATTTAACTGCTATGCAGAGTACATCATGAGAGACGCTGGGCTGGAAGAAGCACAAGCTGGAATCAAGATTGCCGGGAGAAATAGCAATAACCTCAGATATGCAGATGACACCACCCTTATGGCAGAAAGTGAAGAGGAAATAAAAAGCCTCTTGATGAAAGTGAAAGTGGAGAGTGAAAAAGTTGGCTTAAAGCTCAACATTCAGAAAACGAAGATCATGTCAAAAGGTGCCATCACTTCATGGGAAATAGATGGGGAAACAGTGTGAACAGTGTCAGACTTTATTTTGGGGGGGCTCCAAAATCACTGCAGATGGTGACTGCAGCCATGAAATTAAAAGACGCTTACTCCTTGGAAGGAAACTTACGACCAACCTAGAGAGCATATTAAAAAGCAGAAACATTACTTTGCCAACAAAGGTCCATCTGGTCAAGGCTATGATTTTTCCAGTCATGTATGGATGTGAAAGTTGGACTGTGAAGAAAGCTGAGCACCGAAGAAATGATGCTTTTGAACTGTGGTGTTGGAAAAGACTCTTGAGAGTTCCCTGGACTGCAAGGAGATCCAACCAGTCCATCCTAAAGGAGATCAGTCCTGGATGTTCATTGGAAGGACTGATGCTGAAGCTGAAACTCCAATACGTTGCCACCTCATGCAAAGAGTTGACTCATTGGAAAAGACCCTGATGCTGGGAAGGATCGGGGGCAGGAGGAGAAGAGGACGACAGAGGATGAGATGGCTGGATGGCATCACTGACTCGATGGACATGAGTTTGAGTGAGCTCCGGGAGTTGATGATGGACAGGGAGGCCTGGCATGCTGCAATTCATGGGTTGCAAAGAGTCGGACACGACTCAGCAACTGAACTGAACTGAACTGAAGAGTCATCTTACAGAAAAAGACTGAACACTGTGATAGAAATGCAGACCCTCCTTTCCTACCTCTCTTTTACACTCTGCTGAAACCAATACAATATTGTAAAGTAATTAGCCTCCAATTAAAATAAATAAAATTAAATTTTGAAAAAAAGAAAAATAAATAAGTAAAGATCTACCTCTCATCCTTCCAGAATTTTCTACAGGTTGTATGCCCCAGACAGTAAAAATGCCTTCGGCATCAAACAGAGGGAAAGTTTCAAAATTTGGGTCTGTGTTTATGAAGCAGATGACTCTAATCATTCAGTAACCAATTTTGTTGCAGTCGGGTGGGATCCATTTTTTTGCTTTCACCAAAACTGCAGGAAGACCTACTGGAGTTGTCAGCTGATAATTAAAAATATTTTTTGATAATAGTTTGCTACACGATCTTCAGCATGTGGTGCAGAAGGAGTTTAAAGAGCCAAGTAATGTTACTATAATAAAATGTCTTCCACTCTGATCTGTGTATTTATGTGAATAAGATTTCTGGACACTTAAATCAATACGTATGAAAAAGAGGAATACATTGATGCTGAATGTTTCTTTCTAGCAATAAGTAATACTCATTCACAGATACATCTTATAAAGAGATGCATTTCCAATACAATTTTACTTTTATACTTGGTAATTTACATTTCATTTGCCAAACTTTGATATATATTATATTATTTTTATCAATTTGGTACCAATAATGCAGTCATTATAACTTCATTGAGAAGAGATTTTTTTTCAGGGTCTTACTGTTTCTAATGTATTATCTATAACATGAACATCTCCCCCAAATCAAGGCATGTTGATTAACTTGCCTATTTGATACTTCTTAAAGGCACTCATCCTTTCAGCTGCTCAGGTCAAAAACCTTAGAGTTTGGACTTCACTGGTAGTCCAGTGGCTTAAGAATCCACCCTCCAATGCAGGGGTTGTGGGTTTGATCCCTGGTTGAGGAACTAAGATCCCACACGCCATGGGGAAACTAAGCCCGAGCACCACAACTACTGAGCCAATGCTGTCTAGAGCCCGTGTGCCACAACAAGATAAGCCCCTGTGTACAACTAGAGAAAGGCCAAGCACTGCAAAGAAGAGCATACACACCACAGAAGTACCCAGCACAATCAAAAATAGAGAAAAAACCTTAGAGTTGTCCTTGACTCCTGAGGTAGCCATGAGACTATGCCTCATGGACCTCCCAACCAGAGAGTTCAACTGAGTGAGAGCACCAGATGCTGTGCCTAAAAGCCATCATCACATATGCATGAAGGCCACTTCTTCCATGGACTGCTCCCCACAAGTAACTGAGTATAGCAGGAATACTAAGGCAGACTCATTCCCAGGAGACATAGGACTCCTTTGTTGGCCAACTCTCCAATGGATTTGCCAAAGCTTCCTTAGACTGCATGGTGGCCTTGGACTCTTTCAACCCAAATTCTCTCCTCTCCTCTTCATCCTGAATCGTATTTCCATCATGGTGGGATGGCTCACCCAGCTTTCCCTGGCCCCTTTCCTATTTTCTTTCACGCTGGAAATAATAATAATAAAACACTGATGTGTTTAATTCCATCTGGGCCTCTGTTTCTCAGAAGGCACAGATGAACACAACTCCTCTCTGTCTCTCCCATCTCACAGCCAACCAGCCAACCCTGTCAGCTCACTTCACACTATAGCCAGGATCCAATAGCTTTTTTGCCATCACGTGGTTCGAGCCATCTTCATCTCTCACCCAGATTATGACAACAGCCTCTTGTCTTATGTGGCATGGTACATGAAAGATGGTCATGAATTCACTGTGCTCCTTTCTACCTCCTTGCATGTGGCCTTGGCCTCTGAGTGCTTTCAGTTCAGTTCAGTCGCTCAGTCGTGTCCGACTCTTTGCGACCCCATGAATCACAGCACACCAGGCCTCCCTGTCCATCACCAACTCCTGGAGTTCACTCAGACTCACATCCATCAAGTCAGTGGTGCCATCCAGCCATCTCATCCTCTGTCGTCCCCTTCTCCTCCTGCCCACAATCCCTCCCAGCATCAGAGTCTTTTCCAATGAGTCAACTCTTCGCATGAGGTGGCCGAAGTACTGCAGTTTCAGCTTTAGCATCATTCCCTCCAAAGAAATCCCAGGGCTGATCTCCTTCAGAATGGATTCGTTGGATTTCCTTGCAGTCCAAGGGACTCTCAAGAGTCTTCTCCAACACCACAGTTCAAAAGCATCAATTCTTTGGCACTCAGCTTTCTTCACAGTCCAACTCTCACATCCATACATGACTACTGGAAAAACCATAGCCTTGACTAGACAGACCTTAGTCGGCAATGTCTCTGCTTTTGAATATGCTATCTAGGTTGGTCATAACTTTTCTTCCAAGGAGTAAGTGTCTTTTAATTTCATGGTGGCAATCACCATCTGCAGTGATTTTGGAGCCCCAAAAATAAAGTCTGACACTGTTTCCACTGTTTCCCCATCTATTTCCCATGAAGTGATGGGACCGGATGCCATGATCTTCGTTTTCTGAATGTTGAGCTTTAAGCCAACTTTTTCACTCTCCACTTTCACTTTCATCAAGAGGCTTTTTAGTTCCTCTTCACTTTCTACCATAAGGGTGGCATCATCTGCATATCTGAAGTTATTGATATTTCTCCCGGCAATCTTGATTCCAGCTTGTGTTTCTTTAGCCAGTTGCATATAGATGGAGCCATGCTATGCCAGGCTTTAAGAGGACTGGCAGCTTCTGCTTTGCCTCCCAAAACCTAGCCCCCATGCCAAGTGGAAGCCCTAATGGCCAACTTGGAGGAGAATCAAAGCCCCCAGCTGACAGAGTCAGCTGAGCTCCTAGACAGCAGCAGGAACCACCTTGCCAATCAATTGAGTGAGCCTTCTTGAAAGTGAATCCTCAGCCCCAGATACCTTAGCCAATACCACATGGGGTAAAGATAAGCCATCCATGCCAAGCCTCGCCTAAACTATACAATCATGAGCATATCCACGACTGTGGTTGTCGTAAGCCATTGAGTTTGGGGGTGGTTTCTTCTATACCAATAAATAACTGAAAGAGCCAGAATCCCAACAGGATATAAATGGCATACTGATGGGGTAACTGAAGCGAGTTTAACTAAGGAACTATATTTGCAAAGGTGTAACGAGGGTTAACAGATAATGAAGCCACAGGGGCTCAAGTGAGAAGGCCTCCATGTCTGTCTCTAGGCCTAAAGGAGCAACAGAAGACAGCAGTTACCAGAAGCCCAGTAGGGTAGCTACAGGGAAACTCACAACCTGATAGGACCTGTGGGCCACAGCCAAATGGCAGTGACCATAGGGATGGAACCAGAGGACTAAGTGGAATATATGCCTGCATCTCATTCTTCTCTTTCCCTCGTCTCCAACGGGTACCCATGAGCTGAATCCACTAAAGGCCAGAGAGCAAGTAGCCCACTTCTGTAGTCCCTAGATGTCAGCCTTCCAGGACACAGAGCAGGCTGGAGAAAGGTGGAGAGTAGATTTGAAGAGCAAATGAAAGCCATCTAGCACCCCTCCTAATAGCTCTCCCCACTTTAGCCCAGAACTGCATGAGTCAGAGCAACCTTAGTTAGTGAGTGTTAGTCCCTGAGTTATGTCTGACTCTTTCAACCCCATGGACTGTAGCCCACCAGGCTCCTCTGTCCATGGAATTCTCCAGGCAAGAATACTGGAGTGGGTTGCTATTTCCTCCTCTAGGAGAATCTTCCCACCCCAGGGATCCAATCCGGGTCTCCTACATTGCAGGCAGATTCTTTACCATTTGAACCACTAAGGAAGCCCCTAGAAAGATCTTGCTGTTTGCAACTCTACGGACTGCAGTATGCCAGGCCTCCCTGCCCCTCATCAACTTGAAGAGTTTGCCCAAATTCATGTCCAAGATCTTACTAAAGCTTAAATCAGATGACATCATTTCTTTTTTTAACGTCATTTCTTTGCTCAAAACCTTCCATAATCAGTCAAAGATAAAAATCCTCAAAATATCCTACAGCTCAGTTCAGTCGCTCAGTCGTGTCCAACTCTTTGCGACCCCATGAATCACAGCACACCAGGCCTCCCTGTCCATCACCAACTCCCAGAGTTCACTCAGACTCACGTCCATCAAGTCAGTGATGCCATCCAGCCATCTCATTCTCTATCGTCCCCTTCTCCTCCTGCCCACAATCCCTCCCAGCATCAGAGTCTTTTCCAATGAGTCAACTCTTCGCATGAGGTGGCCAAAGTACTGGAGCTTCAGCTTTAGCATCATTCCTTCCAAAGAAATCCCAGGGCTGATCTCCTTCAGAACGGACTGGTTGGATTTCCTTGCAGTCCAAGGGACTCTCAAGAGTCTTCTCCAACACCACAGTTCAAAAGCATCAATTCTTTGGCACTCAGCTTTCTTCACAGTCCAACTCTCACATCCATACATGACTACTGGAAAAACCATAGCCTTGACTAGACAGACCTTAGTTGGCAATGTCTCTGCTTTTGAATATGCTATCTAGGTTGGTCAAACTTTTCTTCCAAGGAGTAAGTGTCTTTTAATTTCATGGTGGCAATCACCATCTGCAGTGATTTTGGAGCCCCCAAAAAATAAAGCCTAACACTGTTTCTACTGTTTCCCCATATATTTCCCATGAAGTGATGGGACCGGATGCCATGATCTTCATTTTCTGAATGTTGAGCTTTAAGCCAACTTTTTCACTCTCCACTTTCACTTTCATCAAGAGGCTTTTTCGTTCCTCTTCACTTTCTGCCATAAGGGTGGTGTCATCTGCATATCTGAGGTTATTGATATTTCTCCCAGCAATCTTGATTCCAGCTTGTGTTTCTTCCAGTCCAGCGTGTGTTTCTTCCAGTCCAGCGTTTCTCATAATGTACTCTGCATAGAAGTTAAATAAGCAGGGTGACAATATACAGCCTTGATGCACTCCTTTTCCTGTTTGGAACCAGTCTGTTGTTCCATGTTCAGTTCTAACTGTTGCTTCCTGACCTGCATACAGATTTCTCAAGAGGCAGGTCAGGTGGTCTGGTATTCCCATCTCTCTCAGAATTTTCCACGGTTTAGTGTGATCCACACAGTCAAAGGCTTTGGCATAGTCAAAAGCAGAAGCAGATGTTTTTCTGGAACTCTCTTGCTTTTTCCATGACCCAGCAGATATCCTACAAGACCCTACATAATCTTACTACACATGACATCTGAACTCACCTCCAAGGGTCCCCACTCTCCATCTGCCTCTGGCCATGCCTTCTTGCCCTTCTCCAAACATGACAGGCACATGCTCACTTCAGGCTTGTGCCAGCTATTTGCTGTATCTAGAAGGTGCTTCATCTCAGATTCACATAACTGGATCCTCTACTTCCTTCAGATCCTTTTCAGGGAGGCCACCCTATGGAAAACGTCAATACCACCTCCCGTCCTGCTTTCTTTCACTTCCTAGCACTTTACAGTATCTAAAGTTATATATCAATTCAGTTCAGTTCAGTCTCTCAGTTGTGTCTGACACTTTGTGACCCCATGAACCACAGCATGCCAGGCCTCCCTGTCCATCACCAATTCCCAGAGTCTACCCAAACCCATGTCCACTGAGTCAGTGATGTCATCCAACCATCTCATCCTCTGTCATCCCCTTCTCCTCCCGCCTCCAATCTTTCCCAGAACAGGGTCATTTCAAATGAGTCAGCTCTTCCCATCAGGTGGCCAAAGTATAGGAGTTTCAGCTTCAGCATCAGTTCCTCCAATGAACACTCAGGACTGATATCCTTTAGGATAGACTGGTTGGATCTCCTTGCAGTCCAAGGGACTCCCAAGAGCCTTCTCCAACACCACAGTTCAAAAGCATCAATTCTTTGGTGCTCAAGTTTCTTTATAGTCCAACTCTCACATCCATACACGACCACAGGAAAAACCATAGCTTTGACTAGATGGACCTTTGATGGCAAAGTAATGTCTCTGCTTTTTAATATGCTCTCTAGGTTGGTCATAACTTTCCTTCCAAGGAGTAAGCGTCTTTTAATTTCATGGCTGCAATCACCTGCAGTGATTTTGGAGCCCAAAAAATAAAGTCAGCCACTGTTTCCACTGTTTCCCCATCTATTTGCCATGAAATGATGGGACCTGTTGACATGATCTTAGTTTTCTGAATGTTGAGCTTTGCCAACTTTTTCACTCTCCTCTTTCACTTTCATCAAGAGGCTCCTTAGTTCTTCTTCACTTTCTGCCATAAGGGTGGAGTCATCTGCATATCTGAGGTTATCGATATTTCTCCCTGCAATCTTGATTCCCGCTTGTGCCTCCTCCAGCCCAGTGTTTCTCATGATGTACTCTTCATATAAGTTAAATAAGCAGGGTGACAATATACAGCCTTGACATACTCCTTTCCTGATTTGGAATCAGTCTGTTGTTCCATGTCCAGTTCTAACTTTTGCTTCTTGACCTGAATACAGATTTTTCAGGAGGCAGGTCAGGGGATCTGGTATTCCCATCTCTTGAAGAATTGTCCACAGTTTGTTGTGATCCACACAGTCAAAGGCTTTGGCCTAACCAATAAAGCAGAAATAGATGCTTTTCTGGAACTCTCTTGCTTTTTCGATGATCCAGCAGATATTGGCAATTTGATCTCTGGTTCCTCTGCCTTTTCTAAAACCAGCTTGAACTTCTGGAAGTTCATGGTTCACGTATTGCTGAAGCCTGGCTTGGAGAATTTTGAGCATTACTTTACTAGCGTGTGAGATGAGTGCAGTTGTGTGGTAGTTTGAGCATTCTTTGGCATTGCCTTTCTTTGGGATTGGAATGAAAATGGAACTTTTGCAGTCCTGTGGCCACTGCTGAGTTTTCCAAAGTTGTTGGCCAATGATTGCACCACTTTCACAGCATCATCTTTCAGGATTTGAAATAGCTCAACTGGGATTTCATCACCTCCACTAGCTTTGTTCTTAGTGATGTTTCCTAAGGCCCACTTGACTTTACATTCCAGGATGTCTCACACTAGGTGAATGTGAGTGATCACACCATCGTGATTATCTGGGTCATGAAGATCATTTTTGTACAGTGCTTCTGTATATTCTTGCCACCTCTTCTTAATATCTTCTGCTTCTGTTAGGTCCATACCATTTTTGTCCTTTATTGAGCCCATCTTTGCATGAAAAAGTTACATATATTTTACTTATTTATCATGTATATCAAATGTTTCCCTCATCATAAAGTAAGTTGTATGAGGATGGGGATTTTTGTCTGTTCTGTTTATTAGAACAATGTCTGGCACATAATAAAAATTCAATAAATATTTGCTTAATAAATGAAGGAGATGGAAAATAGCAATGTGAAATTTCAATATATGCATATATATGTATATAGATTGTGTACATGTGTGTTTGTGTGCAGGAAATTAGAGTGATAAATAGAAATCTTTCAAGCATACAATATCAGTACAGTTTTCAGGGGAGAATAGAAAGAAAATTCAAGTTCAAAGAGAAAAAGGAGTGATATAAATTTCTATTTATTAAGGTAGAACTTGTTCATGTGTTTTGTAAATGGGTGTTGTATGCTCAGACATGTCTGATTCTTTCTGACCGCATGGACTGTAGCCTGCCAGGCTCTACTGTCCATGGGATTTCCTAGGCAAGAATACTGGAGAGGGTTGTCATTTCCCAAGGGATCAAACCAGCATCTCCTGCACTGGCAGCCAGATTCTTTACCACTGAGCCAATCCCTATGGTATTTGGATTCCACTTCCTATTGTAACAAAAATGTCTTATTTTAAAATGACAATATTTCCTAAAAACTGGAAATTAAATTCTCTGCAACTACTTAGTTTGTGATTAAAAATATTTTAGGTGTTAATTTCAAAATATGTAAAGGGCGTGCACAAGTTTAACAAAAATAATTTAGGGGATATGCAAAAAAAGAGTTTGAAAACTGCTGCTTTTCTATCTATTAAAATAGCACTGGCCTAGAGTTAGAAAATCTCACGTCTTATCTTTGTGCCACCACTAACCAGCTGTGTGACCTTAGAGAAGTCACTTATCCTCTCCGGGCCTCCGTTTTCTCATCTGTGAAATGACAAAATGAGAGAACATGAAACCTAAAGTCACTTCCAGTTCTAAAACCCCCTGTTCTATGACCTCTAAGATTGGTTTTCAGTCTCTTTACAATTTTTATTTCTTCATGAGACTCTTTTCTATCCCTGTGCTCCTGCTCCAATGCCACACACCCACCACTGACATTTGTGGGCTGAGAAAAGAATAAAAACAAAGGACACCAGCCTATAGCAGGCCTCCTCTTCTTTTTTAGGGAGGAGTCTTGTGTGCATGAGCATGGGCAGCTCAGCCTGCTCTTCCAAGGGCCTGGCACTCTCCCTACACTCCCCGCCCCTCACACCCCTTAGACATTGCAGACCACAGTCCCTCAGGCTGGGGAGTATAGAAGTGTTGTCTTAGTCCATTTGGGTGGCTGTCACATAACACTATAGACTGGGTGACTTATAAACAACAAGTATTTCTTCCTCACAGTTCTGGAGGCTGGGAACTCCAAGATCAAGACACTGGCATATTTGGTGTCTGGTGAGAACCCGCTTCCTGGTTCATAGGCGGCCATCTTTTTACTATATTCTCACATGGCAGAAGGGGAAAGAGGATTCTCTGGGCCTCTTTTATGAGAGCACTAATCCCACTGTCCTTATTACCTAACCACTTCTCAAAGGCTTCACTTCCAAATACATTGAGGATTAATTTTCAACAAGTGAATTGCAGAGTTGTGGTTGTTGTTCAGTCGTTAAGTCATGTCTGACTCTACAACCCCATGGACTGCAGCTCACCAGGCTTCCCTGTCCTTCACCATCTCCCAGAGCTTGCTCAGACTCATGTCCATTGAGTCAGTGATGGCGTCCAGCCATCACATCCTCTGTCATCTCCTTCTCCTCCTGCCTTCAGTCTTTCCCAGTATGGAGGGGTCTTTTCTAATGAGTCGGCTCTTCTCATCAGGTGGCCAAAGTATTGGAGCTTCAACTTCAACATCAGTCCTTCCAATGAATATGCAGGATCGATTTCCTTTAGGATGGACTGATTTAATCTCCTTGCAGTCCAAGGGACTCTCAAGCATTTTCTCTAACATCACAGGTCAAAAGTATCAGTTCTTTGGTATTCTTATGGTCCAACTCTCACATCCATACATGAGTACTGAAAAAACCATAGATTTGACTATATGAAACCATAGCTTTGTCAGCAAAGTGATGTCTCTGCTTTTCAATATCCTGTCTAGGCTTGTCACAGCTTTTCTTCCAAGGAGCAAGTATCTTTTAATTTCATGGCACACACACATAATTTAGTTTACAGAAGCTGGACACCTACAGGACTGATGCAGGAGAAAGGCCCCCGCAGGTCCTGGCAGCAGATTCAGGGCCATCTGGGCAGGGGATTGTCTGGTTCTGGGTACCTAGGCAAGAGTTCCAAGTGGTCAAATCCCTGTGACCCCACAGACATTTCACCTCACGAGGAAGGAAGTGTCTGGAGGAGGATCAAAGAGAGGTATTCTAAAGCCCAGGGCTGAAGGAATGGTGCCATTTGCCCACGTCTAAGGTGGTTCTGTCTGGCCCAAACCTTGGCTGGATGATTGCCTGTCAGCATGAATGGATAAACATGTGTACATATCCACACAAGGATACACTACACAGAAAGAAAAGGGCTTGATAAACCACGGGTAGACAAACCAACATGGATGAATCTCAGACACTATGCCAAGCAAAGGAAACCAGAAACAAAATGAGTATAAACTATGTGAATTCATTCATGTGAAATTCTAAAACATGCAAATTATACAGTAATAGAAAGCAGATCAGCAGTCACCTAGGGCTAGGAGTAGGGAAATCGGCTGCAAAGAGGCATGAGAGAACTTTCTAGGATGATGAGAATGCTTTGTAACTTGATTATCATGGTGCTATCACAGACATATATGTGCTTAGTCACTCAGTCGTGTCTGACTCTGTGACTCCATGGATTGTAGACTGTCTTGCTGGAAAATCCCATGGACGGAGGAGCCTGGTAGGCTGCAGTCCATGGCGTTGCTAAGAGTCAGACACGACTGAATGGCTTCACTTTCACTTTTCACTTTTCACTTTTGCATTGGAGAAGGAAATGGCAACCCACTCCAGTGTTCTTGCCTGAAGAATCCCAGGGACGGGGGGAGCCTGGTGGGCTGCTGTCTATGGGGTCAAACAGAGTCGGACACAACTGAAGCGACTTAGCAGCAGCAGCAGCAGCAGCAGCAGGCTCCTCTGTCCACGGAATTCTCTAGACAAGAATTCTGGAGTGGGTTGCTATTTCCTCCTCCAGGGGATCTTCCCAACCCAGGGATCAAACCCACGTTGCCTGCAATTGGCAGGTAGATTCTTTACCACTGTGCCACCTCGGAAGCCAACATTGACAGATTATACATTTGTCAAAAAACTTCTCAAACTTAAAATGGGTACATTTTATTACATGTGAATTATACTTCAGTGACATTGGTTTATATAGGAAAACAGTAAGAATGAAAGGATTGCCTAGCTGAACTAACATCTGTCAATAAGTATACATACTACATCATGGTATACTTTTTCTTGCCCAATCCTAATAAGTTCAATTCAATTGCTCAGTCATGTCCAACTCTTTGTGACTATTTGTGACTGGAGAAGGGAATAGTAAACCACTTCAGTATTCTTGCCTTGAGAACCCCATGAACAGTATGAAAAGGCAATCCTAATAAAATTCTCCTTAAATCTGTACACATATGTTCTCAAATAAATAAGTATATGTGGATGTATGGAGGAGAGGGACTGTCACCCATCAGTTAAACTGACTCTGAACACCAAAATTTTTCCTTGTCACCAGTCTGTCTTCATTTTGGAATCAAAATCTCCCCCCTGGGGACTTCCCTGGTGGTCCAGTGGTTGGGAGTCTGTCTGCCAATGCAGAGGAAATGGGTTCGATTCCTGGTCGGGGAAGATCCCACATGCTGCAGGACAAATGAGTCCCTGTGCCACTTCTACTGAAGCCCATGTGCCTAGTCTGTGCCCCACAACAAGAGAAGCCACCACCAGGAGAAGCCCAGGCATACCACACCAAAGAGTAGCCCCCACTTTCTGCAACTAGAGAAAGCTCAAACACATAAACAAAAGACCCGGCACAGCCAAATAAATGTTAAAAAAAAAAAATTCCCCCAAGGAATGCAGTGTGGAATGTTACAAGCTGTGAATCCAGCAGCCCTGGGTTCAAGTCCTAGGCCTGGCACTTGTAGGCTGCACAGCCTTAAGGAGCAGTCAGAAGAGGACCCAAACATATTGGATCCTGTTTCACCTGAACCTGAACCCGAACCCAATGAAATAGGTGATTTTGATCATCACAGTTTTACAGATGAGAAACCTGAGGCTAAGTTCCCATGCCTAAGAAGTTACAGGGGACATGTAAATCCATGACCCTTAAACTCCTTCTCCAGAGGAAGATACTTAATTTCTGAACCCAGAGTCCCCTTCTTTCTAAGCTGGAATAATGCTGATCCTAATAATTTTAGGATCATTGTGAAAATCCATCAAAGCACCCTGGGAATTCCCTGGCCATCCAGTGGTTAGGATTCACTGGACCCAGCACTCTCACTGCCTGGGCCCAGAGTTCGAGCCCCAGTCAGGAACTAAAATCCCCCAAGCTGCACAGCATGACCAAAACAAATCCAAATAAGGTTCCATGTGTCATTGATGCACTCAAGAAATTTCAGTCTTCCCTTGTGGCTCAGCTGGTAAGGAATCCACCTGCAATGCAGGAGACCTGGGTTCAATCCTTGGATTGGGAAGATCCCCTGGAGAAGGGAAAGGCTACCCACTCCAGTATTCTGGCCTGAAGAATTCCATGGACTGTATAGTCCATGGGGTCGCAAAGAGTCAGACACCACTGAGTGACTTTCACATTCATAATCTTTTATTATGGCTACAGAATTTCCATTCATTTACAGCTTTGGGGTTAAATACCAACAACAGTACTTCCTGCTCACCTTCCCCCTGGTAGGCTCCCCAGTTTTAGAAACTAGGAATTAATCCTGGAGGGTCCTAAAATGACCAGGAATTTCATTACAGCAACTAAACAATGTTTAGTCAACCTGAGTATGTACACACATTCAATTTGCTGTTTGAAGCCAATTAAAGGAATTCTTTCATTCTGAGAGGCAAGATATTGAATGTTAAAGCTCTTTATGAAAATACTTAAGATCAAACAAAGGATATTTCTCTTCTTGTGGTGCCCCATCCTTCACAAAAGAATACCTCCTCCAAAGCAAATCCCTCACATAGACAGCATCCCTGCTTAAAAATCGAAAGGATTCTAGGGGTGGATTCTTTTCTAACAGTGGTGCTGTGTTACTTCAAAGGAAAAAAAGGGCTCTAACAGCCATGTACCTTCATTTCATTCTCCACGAAACAAGGGGAACTACGATGATTCCACATCCAGATAAAAAAAAAGGCAATATCTAAATAAGAAGCTGTGCAGTTACAAACCCACCCACCACATGAGACTTCTCACTGCTGAGCATCACATCGAAGCTGTGAGATCAATGGAGGAAGTTGGAGGAAATGTTCCCAGCACACAATAGGAGCTCGATGTAACTTAGCATCCTGCCCTTTCTGAGGCTTCAGTGGGCAGGATTTTCTCTGAAGCACCAGACTGTCTTCTTTATTGTTGTAACTGAGTTAACAGGAGAGGCATCTACCTTAACTTCTGGGAAAACAGGGCAAGCAAAATGGCAGTGAAGGTGCCACCATGTCTAGGCTTAAATGCCCAGTGGTCCATCACAGGAAACAAAGTAAAAGAGGGCTTTCCTGGAGGCTAATTAACAGACAACTGCAGTCATCTGAGACTTAAAAGAATATACCACCAGCTGTCACCGATCTTTTCCATCTTCTTTTGAAACTGCGTAGCTAAGGGGAAGAGAAGGCAGTGGCACCCCGCTCCAGTACTCTTGCCTGGAAAATCCCATGGACAGAGGAGCCTGGTAGGCTGCAGTCCATGGGGTCGCAAAGAGTCAGACACGACTGAGCGACTTCACTTTCACTTTTCACTTTCATGAATTGGAGAAGGAAATGGCAACCCACTCCAGTGTTCTTGCCTGGAGAATCCCAGGGACAGAAGAACATGATGGGCTGCTGTCTCCGGGGTCACACAGAGTCGGACATGACTGAAGCGACTTAATAGCACAGCAGCAGCAGCTAAGGGGAGGACGTTCCTAGCAATGACTGCCAATGGTCTCCAGGATGGTTACTGAGGACAAATTCAGCCTTGTGAGTAATCAGATAACAGAATCTGCATCCCGGGGTGGCCTCCACTGCAAATCTCCCCTCCAGTGCAAGAGAGGTGTCCACTCCCTTCTTCCTATGCAGGTTTTTGCTCAGAAGACCTGCCCAGGCAAACTTTTCCAAACTGGCTAAGTCTGCCTACTATATTTTCTTGGACTCCAAAATCAGCGCAGATGGTGACTGCAGCTACGGAATTAAAAGACACTTGCTCCTTGGAAGAAAAGCTATGACAAAACCTAGACAGCATATTAAAAGGCAGAGACATTATTTTGCTTACAAAGGTCCATACAGTCAAAGCTTTGGTTTTTCCAGTAGTCATATATGGATGTGGAAATTGGACCATAAAGAAGGCTGAGCACTGAAGAATTGATGGCTTTGAACTGCGGTGTTGAAGAAGACTGTTGAGAGTCCCATGGACTGCAAGGAGATCAAACTAGTCAATTCTAAAGGAAATCAGCCCTTAATATTCATTGGAGAGACTAATGTTGAGGCTGAAGCTTCAATAATTTGGCCATGTGATGAGAAATGCTGACTCATTGGAAAAGACCCAGATGATGGGAAAGATTGAAGGCGGGAGGAGAAGGGGACAACAGAGGACAAGATGGTTGGATGGCATCACTGACTCAATGGACATGAGTTTGAGCAAGCTCTGGGAGATGGCAAAGGACAGGGAAGCCTGGTGAGCTGCAGTCCATGGGGTTGCAAAGAGTCGGACGGGACTGAGCAATAAACAACCAACCTGCCCACAGCTCAGTGTACTTGGATCCAAGCTGGGTTATGGTCTCTTGACTGCAACTTGGAAGTGAGACTCAGTTCAGTAGTTAACTACAGGTGATGGACATGTCAGCTGATAGACTTAGAAGCCAGGGCATCATCTGATGCTGCCATGTTTGGCTCATGTACTCAGAGAGGCAGAAGAAACCATTTAACTTGAAAGAGAGAAGAATGCTGAAGAGCCGCAGAGAGAAGCAAGGAGAAGAGGCAAAGAAACCCAGCGGAGAAAGAGGAAGGGGTCTTGGATGATCCCTTGTGTAGCCCTGCTATATTCACCTCATTTTGACTCAGACTGACTTGAGTCATAAATTAATACAACCCTCCTGCTGTCAATTCCAGACATTCTGATCCTTAAGGGCATCATTCCTTTCAATGTTAGACTGTTGATGCCCATGAAAAGTACCATATTAAATCTTATTGTTGGTCATTGGATAGTGTTGTCTGTGGTTTGAGTGGTTTTACTCATGCTGACTGGCTTCCCAAGTGGCGTTAGTGGTAAAGAATTCACCTGGCAATGCAGGAGACGCAGGAGACACAGGAGACGTGGGTTCGATCCCTAGGTCAGGAAGACACCCTGGAAGAGGAAATGACAACCCACTCCAGTATTCTTGCTGGGAAAACCCCAAGGACAGAGGAGCCTGGTGGGTGAGTGAAATTTAATAGAAAAGTACCTAGGATATCTTGGGAGAAGGCAATGGCACCCCACTCCAGTCTTCTTGCCTGGAAAATCCCATGGACAGAGGAGCCTGGTGGGCTGCAGTCCGTGGGGTTGCTACGAGTCGGACACGACTGAGTGACTTCACTGTCACTTTTCATTTTCATGCACTGGAGAAGGAAATGGCAACCCACTCTAGTGTTCTTGCCTGGAGAATCCCAGGGATGGGGGAGCTTGGTGGGCTGCCATCTATGGGGACACACAGAGTTGGACATGACTGAAGTGACTTAGCAGCAGCAGCACCTAGGATATCTTACAGAATCAAATGAATTGTTAACCCTAGAGCAGTTCCAGGGCCCTCGGGAGAAAACATTCACTGAGTTTCTCCCTAAAGAGCTATGTTCAGCAGGGACTTGGAGCCAACATCACTCCAATACTGTCTGTCTCTGTCCCAAGGTCAAATTTCCAAGAGAGAGTTCCTCACCTACCCCAGGGGAGTTGCGTTTCTACTCCCCATCAACCACGGCCCGGGTAACGAGGTCACAGAGTACAGATATGGCCATGCAACACCACCGCCGAGTTTTCAAGTCCAGGAAAAGTGTGTCCACCATAATCCTGAAGCCACTGTGAGCCTGACAGCATCATCTCAGCAGAGAGAAACCACTGAGACATGTCACCCAGAGAATTTGAAAAATGCAGCCTCCTGCCCATTAGAGAGCTGAGACACAGATTTGACAGACACCATGTGACAAACTAGAAGCTCGTCTCAGGTCCCTAGTGACCACCAGGCTGTGATTGTCGGGCTCTATACGGTTAAGGATCATTCAGTGTGTCTCAAACTCCATATGTTCTAGCATTTCTTCCTGTCAAGCCAAGTACGTGGAATCTGAGACTCCACAGCACAAAACAAGGCAACATACAAAGGAAACAGAAACAAATTCAATCAAGGTAGTAAGGGACTTTTTTGCAAAACATGTGGGAGTTTTGCTCTCACAAATCACCATTCCTCAAGCCATGCCAAGCCATGCCAATATGTTGAGGTGAGTTTTGAGGTGAGTTTTGAGGAGATATATTTTTACTAATACTAGCTTACACAGCAACGTTTAAGAATTAGTTTCTTAAATAAAATATATGAATACATATATTTCCCCTAATAACATCAGGGTCACATACACAAATATTTTCTCTAGTGGGAGAAAAAAAGGTGGTGTTAGAGCCCCCATATAACCCTGGGTGAGCCCAGGGGGGTGTGTCACATATGTGGCTGTCATCGGATATTACTGGTAAAGAAAAACTTTTAAACAGCTGCCCAAAGTGATGTCATTGCTAATCTGCCAAGAACAGGGAAGTTTAAAAGTATCCTGGGATCCAAGTTCTGCCTAGTATTGAGAAAAATTATCCAAAACTGGGAACTTAAGCAAGAGAATGATGGCATATCCTTTCAACGTCATTTTAACCAGGCCTACCCCCAAATTATTTCATTGTACAGAAGAATGCACTTGGGTTTGACTTTGCTATTTGCTATCTGATAGGGGCTCCAAGACTGAGATGTTAGATATTAATTTGCATCTTTTAGTTCAGTAGAAAAGCTGATCCCACAGGTAACAGTGGGGGCTTCCCAGGTGGGTAAAGTACCCATCTGACAAGGCAGGAGGTGCAGAAGACACAGGTTCAATCCCTGGGTCAGGGAGGTCCCCTGGAGGAGAGCATGGCAACCCATTTCAGTGTTCTTGCCTGTAGAATCCCCATGGACAGGGGATCCTGGCAGGCTACAGTCCATGGGGTCGCACAGAGTCAGATATGACCGAAGTGACTTTGCACGCATGCACAGGTAACAGATTTATGGTCCCATAAAACATTCACCAGTTTTGTCTCTATTAGCAAATTCATTTCAGCATCGCTTCGACTGAGGATATGTACCTAATGTGTCCTTTGAATCAGCCTCACCATCTTGCTGGTTCCCTCATTAATTCACGAAATGAATAAAATCTTTGACATGTGTACATTCTATATCTGCATGAGAGTCATGTTTTTAACATTTTGAAGATTGTGCTTCAACACAAGGCATGAGTCTACAATTTCTCCAGTTTCTTCAAATGCAGGGTGGTGGGAAAGCTGGGTTCCAACATCCTTTCCAGTGTCAATCCTGTATGAATTCTTCAATAAAATTCTGGTGTCAAATATTCAATGAGGAAGGTTATTTGTTAGAGAACCTCCTAACCTTTCCAAAGGGAAAATTTTGGAAAGGTTTGGGGATGTTTCGATTTTTAAAAATAAATTTCACCTTAACAAAGAATCTTGAAATTATCACCAGAGTGATATATAACCTATGGGGTACTCATGATGACTTGGATGGTAAAGAATCTGCCTGCAGTGCAGGAGACCCGGATTTAATCCCTGGGCTGGGAAGATCCCCCGGAGAAGAAAATGGCAACCTGCTCCAGTATTCTTGCCTGGAGAATCCCATGGACAGAGAAGCCTGGAGGGCTAAAGTCTATGGGGTCAACAAAGAGCTGGACTCAGCAGTTAAAAGTCAGAGTCTGGCAAAAGCACCTGCTTTGTCTGGAGATGGTTGGTAATCCTCACAGTGCCTGCCATGTGGAATAGAGCCAGATCACCTGATGAATACGAGAGCCAGAAAATGATTCTGGACTCCTCTTATTCTTGCTGATGAGCACCTACAGCATCCGATGGTGAAGAGCAATCTGACCACGTCACCTGGCTTCTTGCTACCCAAAATGTGGTCCAAGAACCAGCAGCAAAGACATCTCTCGGGAGGGCATTAGGAGTGCAGGACATCGAACCCAGACCTATCGAAACTGAATCTACATTTTAACAAGATCCCCTGGTGACCAACATGCAAAGAAAGTGTGAGAGGCAGTGATTTGGCTGGAGGCTCCCAAGGTGGTTCCCAACCCTGGCTGCACTCGAGAAGTTTTTACGGAGTTGGGGTATTTTTAGTATTCTTTGTAGCAGGATTGGAAAGAAGATGACAGATGGAAAACAGAAGCCACTCTTCTCCAGTCACTACTGTGTAAGAAAAAGCCCAACAAGGGCTTTTCCCAATACCAGACTTTTTCAGTTTGAGTTCTAGGAGAGGAGACAGGCAGAGTGGAAGCTAAAGGGCTACAGGGAGGAAGAGAGGAAGTTGAAGAATGATAAGCCTATGGATTCTGCTCTTATTTCCCCTCAGGATGAAGGAATCTGTGGCTGGCCAGGATGTCTGTCTCTTGTCCAAGCTAATTTTATTCTGTGAGTTTATCAAGAGTTTAAGAGCAATAATCAGAGGCCATAAAGCCCCAAAGGTCTCAGAAAGCACAAGGCAGGGCAATGACGGGCTGTGCTTTGACCATTCTTAACAAAATCCCTTTTCTCATTCTGCATCCCAGGCAAGGAGGGTGGCTTTATTTTATTTTTTTTTTTTTATTTTTAGTTTTTTATTTTTTACATTTTAAAATCTTTAATTCTTACATGCATTCCCAAACATGAACCCCCCTCCCACCTCCCTCCCCATATTAAAATCTATAGCAAGAAACCCCCATACTAATCAAGTTACACTTCTCACTATCACAACCTACAGTTGCCATTTTCAGAAACACTACGCTGTGAGCACAAGATGATTGGGTTAAGTGGCCTGCAAATGTGGCCCCAAATACTTGTCACAGATGTATTCTAGCAACTGTATCCAACAATCTGGTTAGCAGTTTCCTGTGCTTTGATTTCTTCTATTACAAAGTGCTGCTTGTGGGGCTGCTGGTTACAAGGGAATCAAAGAGAGCTGTCAGGTACTGCAGAAAGTCTCTTTGGAAAACTTTAAATTAAAAAGGATAGTGTATGTAAATTCAACTGATGCATTTATTGGATGTATATTAAGTTAGAATAATGCTAGTGGCTGTGATAATAAACCCAAAATGTACAGTGGTTTAAAATGATAGAAGCTTATTTGTCCCTCACATGAAGTCCAAAGTGGCTGTTCTAACTAGAGACTCGGGGCCTAGGACTCAGGCTCACCCCACCTTCAGGCACTACCACCTTAAACACATGCCTTTCAAGACTGCCACGTTTGTCTGTGTCAAGACGGTGGTGTGATGGATCCTATGTGGAAGGCTTTTATAGGTCAGACCTGAAAAAGGCACATATTACTCCTGACCACATTTCATTAGCTAGGATTCAGAGGCTTGGCCACATCAAACCACGAGGGAGGCTGGAAAATGTAGACTAGCTGTATGCCCAAAAGAAGAAATGGGTTCAGTAACCATTTTTACCACAGTGGATCAAAAACTGGAATAGAATGGATGTGGTACACATATACAATGGAATGTTACTCAGCCATTATAAAGAATGAAATAATGCCATTTGCAGCAACATGGATGGACCTAGAGAGTGTCATACTGAGTGAAGTAAGTTAGAGAAGGAGAAATATGTGACATCTCTTAAATGTGGAATCTAAAAGGAAATGATACAAATGAACTTACTTACAAAACAGAAAGAGATTCACAGACTTAGAAAACAAACTTATGGTTGCCAGGGAGAAGGAATGGTTAGGGAGTTTTGGAAATGTACACACCATTATACTCAAAATGGATAACCAACAAGGACTTATTATATAGCACATGGAACTCTGCTCAATGTTACGTGCCAGCCTGAATAGGAGGGGAGTTTGGGAGAAAATGGATACACGTATATATATGGCTGAGTCCCTTTGATGTTCACCTGAAACTACCGCAACATTGTCAATCAGCTATACTCCGATATAAAATAAATAAAAAGTTTAAAGTTTGAAAATAAAATGGGATAGAACACAATGGAATCGATCAACCGCATTTGACCTAGCAGATAGGAAGTGTTAGTGTAACTTTGGAAAAGCCTTATTTCAGTCACATATTTGTATACCTGCACGTATATACTAGGTTGAAGTATAAAATGTATTTCTTAGGCAGGATCATGATCAAAAGCTAAAGCGATTTCACCAGAGAAAGAGATCCCCATAGACAACATTAGAAGAGACAGCAAAAGGAGAAAAGGAGGGCTCAGGCCCTGAAGGGGATTTTTAAATCTTGAGAAACTGGGCAAGTGTGAGTATGCTTAAATATTCATAAAAGACAGCAACATCTAAACACCAGACACAGCTGTGTGGACTGGGCTGAGCCTGAGAAACATTGGCACAAGAGTCAGGTGAACTTAGGTGCCCATTTTACATCCCCCCCGCCCCGAATAGCAGCCTGCCCCCAGTCTCCAGGTACCTCACCTGTGCCCAGGCGCGCCAAGGACGAGGGAATAATTTAGTTGTTCCCAGTAGAATAGGCCTGGAAAAAGCATCATGAATAGAAAGAACTAAGCTGTTAAAGTTGGATAAAGGGCTGCTTTCTTCATTTTAGAGACTCTGTGCTCACTACAACTTTAAATCACATATTGAAACAGAGCAGGACCCTATGGTCTTTGCCATACCTTCCCCACTATGTCCTCTGCCTGCCTTTCGCCTGTAGAAGATTTTAGCCAAAGAATAAGTTTAATCAGAGAAATGCTGCTGCTGCTAAGTCGCTTCAGTCGTGTCCAACTCTGTGAGATCCCATAGACGGCAGCCCACCAGGCTGCCCCGTCCCTGGGATTCTTCAGGCAAGAACACTGGAGTGGGTTGCCATTTCCTTCTCCAATGCATGAAAGTGACGAGTGAAAGTGAAGTTGCTGAGTCGTGTCCAACCCTTCGCGACCCCATGGACTGCAGCCTACCAGGCTCCTCCGTCCATGGGATTTTCCAGGCAAGAGTGCTGGAGTGGGGTGCCATTGCTGTCTCCGAATCAGAGAAATGAGAACATACAAAACAAAGTAAATCAGTCAAAGGAGACCAAATAATAATAATATAGTCATTAGTGAAGTGAAGTCGCTCAATCGTCCGACTCTTTGCGACCCCATGGACTGTAGCCTATCAGGCTCCTCTGTCCATGGGATTTTCCAGGCAAGAGTGCTGGAGTGGGTTGCCATTTCCTTCTCCAGGGGATCTTCCCAACCCAGGAATCGAACTTGGGTCTCCCTCATTGCGGGCAGACGCTTTACCGTCTGAGCCACCAGGGAAGCCCTGATGTAGTCATTAAGCATAATCACCTTTAGTTCCTTTAGTTCCTTCTCAAGGGCTATAGAATATTCTGAGCCACATCCTGTAAGCTGTCTTATAGATACTAAAACCCCAGGTGGGAAAGTTAACTACATGATGACCAGACTCTAACCAGGACATGAGCTGCCACATCTCAGAGAACTGACCTCAAAGAAATAGGAACAAACAGACCCTTTTGGAACTGAAAACTAACTGCACCACCAAGATGCCACTGGTCAGATCACTGATGATCGATTTGAAGATGACTGTCAGAGCTGACTGTGCTGTCTGTGCATGTAGTCCCCTCCCCCACTTCCGTCTATAAAAGCTCTCGCCCCACTGGCTGCCAATGGGCAGGGGGCTTTAGGAGGCATAGTCCGCCTTTGGACAGACTTCTGCCATGCATTCCACCCCTCTCCCCAGCTGCCAGCATCTGAAATAAAGCAAACTTTCCTTTCCACCAACCTGGTCTGTTTATTGGCTTTTGAACAGTGAGTGGCCAGGCCCCACCACACTCTTTTGGTAACAATATCACATGAAGAGACACTCTCGCCATGCTCCATGGTGATCACACATGCTGGCCTCTGTGGTGAGACACAGGAGAGGTGGAATGCTAGAAAGATCCAAAAGTACAGAGAATTCTTAGCATAAATGGAATGAATGGAGCCAAGTTCATCTATTTTGAAAAAACTTGATGTAGGAAATTATTTCAATGGGTTTTTCTTGGGAGAAACAGGGCATGCAGTTGACCCTTGAACAACACAGGTTTGAACTACCTAGGTCCCCTGGTCAGTGAATTTTTTTTCAATAAATATACAGTACTACAGTATTACACAATCTGGGGTTGGTTGAATCTCTGGATGTGGACTTGCAGCTGTGAATACGGAGGGTTGACTATAAACTTTCAGATGAATTTTTGACCAAGGTGGGGAAGAGGGTATTAGCAGCCCTAAGCCCTTCGTTGTTTAAGGGTCAGCTGTAGCTTGGCAAAATACAGCAGAAATGACATTTTGAGTGTAGGGACCCTGTGGTGAGCCATAGAGCATGGTTTAGAGTTGAAGTCAGCATACCTACATTTGAGATCCAAAGAAATAGGTTAGTTTTCCCATGATACATATAAGGAAACTCAGAGTCATAGAGGTTATATCCAAGGTCTTTCAGCTCATAGGTGGAACTGGCACTCACAAAAGTAGGATCAGTAATGGGAAAGGACAAGAATCTACCATGCAGGGGATTCCCTGGTGGCCCAGTGGCTAAGAATCCACCTGCCAATGCAGGGGACATGGGTTCAATCCCTGGTCTGGGAAGATCTCATATGCTGCAAAGAAATTAAACCCTCACACCACAGCTACTGAGCCCGCTCCCTAGAGCCTGTGCTCTGCAACAAGAGAAGCCACCACAATAGGAAGCCCAAGCATGGCCACTAGAGAGTAGCCTCCACTCTCTGCAACTAGAGAAAAGCTCACATGCAACCATGAAGACCCAGCGCAGACAAAATAAAGTAATAGTTAAAAAATAAAGTATACAATACAATGATTTTTTAAAAAAGGAAAGGAAAGGATCTACCCAGCAGGATTGTCTAGCTGGGGGCAGAACATGCTGTTCAGTTCAGTTCAGTTCAGTCGCTCACTCGTGTATGACTCTTTGCGACCCCATGAACCACAGCACGCCAGGCCTCCCTGTTCCCCACCAACTTCTGAAGTCCACCCACACCCATGTCCATTATGTCAGTGATGCCATCCAGCCATCTCATTATCTGTTGTCCCCTTCTCCTCCTGCCTTCAATCTTTCCCAGCATCAGTGGCTTTTCAAATGAGTCAGTTCCTCACATCAGGTGGCCAAAGTATTGGAGTTTCAGCTTCAACATCAGTCCTTCCAATGAACACTCAGGGCTGATCTCCTTTAGGATGGACTGGTTGATCTCCTTGCAGTCCAAGGGACTCTCAAGAGTCTTCTACAACATCACAGCTCAAAAGCATCAATTCTTCGGTGCTCAGCTTTCTTTATAGTCCAACTCTCACATTCATAAGTGACTACTGGAAAAACCATACCCTTGACTAGAGGGACCTTTGTTGGCAAAGTAATGTCTCTGTTTTTCAATATGCTATCTAAGTTGGTAATAACTATCCTTCCAAGGAGTAAGTGAAGTTGCTCAGTCATGTCCAACTCTTTGTGATCCCATGGACTGTAGTCTACCAGGCTTCTCTATCCATGGGATTTTCCAGGCAAGAGTACTGGAGGGGGTTGCCATTTCCTTCTCCAGGGGACCTTCCTGACCCATGGATCGAACCCAGGTCCCCTGCATTGCAGGCAGATGCTTTACCCTCTGAGCCACCAGGGAAGCCCAAGGTTGGTCATAACTTTCCTTCCAAGGAGTAAGCATCTTTTAATTTCATGGTTGCAGTCACCATCTGCAGTGATTTTGGAGCCCAAATCAATAATGTCAGCCACTGTTTCCACTGTTTCCCCATCTATTTGCCATGAAGTGATGGGACCAGAAGCCATGATCTTCATTTTCTGAATGTTGAGCTTTAAGACAACTTTTTCACTCTCCTCTTTCACTTTCATCAAGAGGCTCTGTACTTCTTCTTCACTTTCTGCCACAAGGGTGGTGTCATCTGCATATCTGAGGTTATTGATATTTCTCCTGGCAATCTTGATTCCAGCTTGTGCTTCCTCCAGCCCAGTGTTTCTCATGATGTACTCTGCATATAAGTTAAATAAGCAGGGTGACAATATACAACCTTGACGCACTCCTTTTCCTATTTGGAACCAGGCTGTTGTTCCATGTCCACTTCTGTGGCTTCCTGACCTGCATTCTCAAGAGGCAGGTCAGGTGGTCTGGGATTCCCATCTCTTTCAGAATTTTCCACAGTTTATTGTGATCCACACAGTCAAAGGCTTTGGCATAGTCAATAAACAGAAATAGATGCTTTTCTGGAACTCTCTTGCTTTTTCCATGATCCAGTGGATGCTGGCAATTTGATCTCTGGTTCCTCTGCCTTTTCTAAAACCAGCTTGAACATCTGGAAGTTCACGGTTCACTTATTGCTGAAGCCTGGCTTGGAGAATTTTGAGCATTACTTTACTAGCGTGTGAGTTGCATGCAATTGTGCAGTAGTTTGAGCATTCTTTGGCATTGCCTTTCTTTGGGATTAGAATGAAAACAGACCTTTTTCCAGTCCTGTAGTCACTACTGAGTTTTCCAAATTTGCTGACAAATTGAGTGCAGCACTTTCACAGCATCATCTTTCAGGATTTGAAATAGCTCCACTGGAATTCCATCACCTCCACTAGCTTTGTTCGTAGTGATGCTTCCTAAGGCCCACCTGACTTCACACTCCAGGATGTCCGGCTCTATGTGAATGTGAGTGATCACACCTTCATGATTATCTAGGTCATGAAGATCTTTTTTGTACAGTTCTTCTGTGTATTCTTGCCACCTCTTCTTAATATCTTCTGCTTCTGTTAGGTCCATACCATTTCTGTCCTTTATCAAGCCCATCTTTGCATGAAATGTTCCCTGGGTAGCTCTAATTTTCTTGAAGAGATCTCTAGTCTTTCCCATTCTATTGTTTTTCTCTATTTCTTTGCACTGATCACTGAGGAAGGCTTTCTTATCTCTCCTTGCTATTCTTTGGAACTCTGCATTCAAATGGGTATATCTTTCCTTTTCCCCTTTGCTTTTCATTCCTCCTCTTTCACAGCTATTTGTAAGGCCTCCTTAGACAGCCATTTTGCCTTTTTCCATTTCTTTTTCTTGGGAATGATCTTGCTGCTGGTCTCCTGTACAATGTCATGAACCTCCATCCATAGTTCATCAGGCATTCTATCATATCTAGTCCCTTAAATCTATTTCTCACTTCCACTGTATAATCATAAGGAATTTGATTTAGGTCATACCCGAATGGTCTAGTGGTTTTCCCCACTTTCTTCAATTTAAATCTGAATTTGGCAATAAGGAGTTCATGATCTGAGCCACAGTCAGCTCCTGGTCTTGTTTTTGCTGACTCTATAGAGCTTCTCCATCTTTGGCTAAAAAGGATATAATCAATCTGATTTCAGTGTTGACCATCTGGTGATGTCCATGTGTAGAGTCTTCTCTTGTGTTGTTGGAAGAGGGTGTTTCCTATGACCAGTGTGTTCTCTTGGCAGAACTCTGTTACCCTTTGCCCTGCTTCATTCTGTACTCCAAGGCCAAATTTTCCTGTCACCCATGCTGGGACAGCAGGAAATTCAGATGGTGGCTTAGGGCACCCTGAGAGATACAATTAACTGTGCCTCTTGAGCATCTGGACTGAGACAACCATCCTTACTAGGTTGCCTTGGGCCCTTGTTTCACCAAGAGCAAAGGATGAGGCAATAGCAAGATGCAAAGTTGGTGGACATTCTGTGAAATGCCATCAGTTAGATACATCCTATCTCTCTCCTGCTATACTGTATTTCCTTGGGGGGGTGTGTTTGTGTGTGTGTGTGTATTCCAAAAAAATTTTTAAAGAATTTAAATCACCTGTAAAATGGGGAGCCAACTCAATTTTTCCAGCCCCTCCCTTTCCCATTCCCCCTCCCACGACCCACCAGAACAGGGCTGGAGACAGTCACTTCTTAGAAACATTAAAAATACACATTACATCATTCCTCCTCCACTGCCTTCTACCCCCCACAACAAGCCAAGTAATTTGAGCCAATCTGCACGGCCCACCATAGCCTCCCTTTGAGTCTGTTTTCCCTATTTATCATACCTGGGAGACTGACAGACATATGCTTTATGATACATTATATATCAAGCTTGGCTAGAGGCTCCATTTCTATTGAAGATAACTAAAGCACTAAGTTAGAGCTGCCTGGACTTCCCCCACCATTTGTCCTCTGAAGCTCTTCTCTGAGTTGTATTTCTGTCTTTCAGTATGACACTTGCTCACAAAATGGACAGAACTTGGCTGTTAAAAACTAAAGACTCTCTGCTTCTGCAATACTTTTTTAGAACAGAGCACTGGAGCCCTCTCCTTAAGTTCCTCCAGTTCTCTTGGTTCTGACAATTGCCCGAAATAGACAAGTACTTTCCGAAGCTGCAAAATCAAATCTCTCTTTAAAATACCAGCTAAAACAGAGAAAGAGAAAACAAAAACAGGTCTACTTTTTTTTCAAATGGGGTTAAGCAAGTTATTCTCCTTTCAGGCAGCAGTTGGTATGTGGTTTCTGCATAGTAATCGGTTAAACGCTCGCCCTCATTCATAAGACTCATACTTGAGAAGAGTACTGCTTCTCAACATTGTTTTTAAATATAGAAAGATGCCTTTAGACCAATTCAGACACTATGCTCTTGCACAGGTAATTAGTAAAATAAGCAAAAAGCAGTGCAAGTCATTGATTACCTGAAAATACACATCAAAGAACTTCATTTGCATATAGCAGCTCTGGTATTCCAAGAAGATTTGTGGGGGAAGGGGTTCCCTCTGGCACATACACAGACACTCAGTGACCCCACAACACTACAGAAACCATCACTCCCTCTGACCATGAAGGATGTCCATCTATATTCATGAGTATATTGATAGCCAGGCCAAGACAGACCACTGACTCAATGGACAAAGAGACACACAACAATTTATCGATGTATAAATATGTGAAGAGCAAGAAAAACATATTCCTTAGCAATATGTTTTTCATCTGGAAGCTTTCTCCAGAGGTGGTTTTCCATCCTCTCATCTCCCACAATTAATGTCTTATGGAGGAAAACATCCCCCCCCCTTCTCAATTTTCCATCCTGAAGACTGTTCTAAAAATGGGTGTGGAGACCCCACCCACACCAGCTTTCCTATTCACTTCCATGTAGAATGGCAGACTTCTAGGGCGCCAATTCCTCATCCTCTGTCTGATTACAGGATGCTCAGTCTCTTTGTGAGTCTCCTTTGAAAGTTGAATGAGATATTAAAAAGATGGATCTATCAGTGGAACTTGTTCCACCCTTGCCGCACCCAAGATGTGCAGACACTACTCCAAATATGAATCTGTTCTGGGAAGCCTTCCTGTTTGGGTGTTGTCTGTGGTGAACACAACCTCAGAAGGTCATTACTGGAGAAGGCTTCCAGAATTGCTGGTGAGAAGCTTGGTAAATCCTCTTCACCAAAAGCAACAATAAAACTGGACAAAATTGTCAAAAAAAACAACCATTCCTGGAATCTCAAAATTGACCAAAGGCAAAAAACAGATAAGCACTTATTTAAAAAAAAAACTGTTAAATCTCAGTGAGAACAAGGAGAATTTACTGTGTTTTTGTCTGAAGCTGCTCCTTGCTTCCCAGCTCTAAGACACAGGTCACACACACCAGCAGTTCCATTGCTAGAGGGGCTGGCATGATTTGGAGTAAGCAGAGGAAAACTCATGCCCAGGGGCACTGTTGAAAACAATAGCAATATTGGCAGCAAATAATCAAAGAAGACCAAAAAAGCTAGTCTGAGTTTGCCATACTAGATGGGTATACCAGCAGAAAGCTAAAAAAGAATTGTCAGTGAGATCTGGGGATCAAGACAACCACCGTCAGCCTTGATAAGCTCCCAAACATCCCTGGAGGTCTGAAAGACTATGTGTTCACACTCAGAAAGACTGGAGAAGCCCTTAGTGAACTATTTATCCTTGGATAAATGTAAAACTTTGCAAGCACAGAAAGCAATAGCTGTTAAGGACTTCTACAGTACCTAAACTCTGAATGTCATTTCCCAAACACATAGATTCATGGGCAAGGATAAAAGTCCTGCTGTTTCAAGGTGATTAAATATATCATCTGACCAATCTTTGGCTAATCACTAAGTTATGTCAACCAAGGAGCAACCACAGAAAACCAGGCTTAAAAATGAAATCAACAATTATTTTTTTAAAACATTGGAGTGGGGAGTATTTATCTAAAGAAAACAAAAATACAAATTTGAAAATAAATATGCACTTCCATGTTCACAATTATTTTTTTTAAAAATTGGAGTGGGGAATATTTATCTAAAGAAAACAAAAATACAAATTTAAAAATATGTATGCACCTCCATGTACCATTATTTACAATAGCCAAGATATGGAAACAACCCAAGTGTCCATCGATGAATGAACAGATAAAGAAGATGTGATATATATCTATATATATGTGTATATATATACACACACATACATGGCAACCCACTCCAGTACTCTTGCCTGGAAAATCCCATGGACAGAGGAACCTGGTAGGTTACAGTCCATGGGGTTGCAAAGAGTCAGACATGACTGAGTGACTTCACTTTCTTTCTTATACATACATACATATACATATATGCAAAGACTATTAGTAATAGTAAATACAAATACTATTCAGCGATAAGAAAGAATGAGATCGTGCCATTTGCAATAACATGGATGGAGCTTGGGGGCATTATGCAAAGTAAAATAGTCATATAGAGGAAGACAAATAACCATATGATCTCACTTATACAGAGAATTTTTTTTAAAAAATGAGCTCATAGATTCAAAGAAAAATTGGCAATTGCCAGAGATGGGGAGTTGATGGGTGGGTGAAATGGGTGGAAGGGGGTCAAATGGTTCTAATGTCCAGTTATAAATAAATAAGTTATAGGGATGTAATGTACAGCATTGTGACTATGGTTAATAATACTGTACAGAATATTTGAAAGTTTCTAAGGCAGTAAAGGTCCTTATCACAAGAAAAAACATTGTAACTATGTATGTATGTTGATGATAATTAACCAGACTTATTATAATGATCACTTCAAACTATATAATATCAAATCATCATTTTGTACACTTGACACTAATTTTACATGTTAGTTATACCTCAATTTTTAAAAAGAATTTTTTTGTTTTTTTTAAATTAATTTAATTGGAGGCTAATTACTTTACAATATTGTAGTGGCTTTTGCCATACATTGACATAAATCAGCCATAGATGTACATGTGTTCCCCATCCTGAACCCCCCTCCCACCTGCCTCCCCATCCCATCCCTCAGGGTCATCCCAGTGCACCAGCCCTGAGCACCCTGTCTCATGCATCAAACCTGGACTGGATATCTGTTTCACATATGATAATATACATGTTTCAATGCTGTTCTCTCAAATCATCCCACCCTAGCCTTCTCCCACAGAGTCCAAAAGACTGTTCTTTACATCTGTGTCTCTTTTGCTGTCTCACATATAAGGTCATTGTTACCACCTTTCTAAATTCCATATATATGTGTTAATATACTGTATTGGTATTTTTCTTTCTGACTTACTTCACTCTGTATAATAGGCTCCAGTTTCATCCACCTCATTAGAACTGATTCAAATACATTCTTTTTAATAGCTGAGTAATATTCCATTGTGTATATGTACCACAGCTTCTTTATCCATTTGTCTGCTGATGGACATCTAGGTTGCTTCCATGTCCTGGCTATTGTAAACAGTGCTGTGATGAACATTGGGGTACACATGTCTCTTTCAATTCTGGTTTCCTTGGTGTGCTGGGTCGTATGGCAGTTCTGTTTCCAAAGAAGACATACAGATGGCTAACAAACACATGAAAAGACTCTCAAAATCACTCATTATCAGGGAAATGCAAATCAAAACCACAATGAGGTACTATCTCACACCGGCCAGAATGGGTGCTATCCAAAAGTCTACAAATAATAAATGCTGGAGAGGGTGTGGAGAAAAGGGAACCCTCTTACACTGTTGGTGGGAATGCAAACTAGTACAGCCACTATGGAGAACAGTGTGGAGATTCCTTAAAAAGCTGGAAAAAGAATTATTTTCTTAAAATATTGAGTAAACACATCAGTGATTGCACACTACTAGGGAAATAGACTTAGTTCAGGTACATTGCTAAATAAATAAACAAAAAACGAAAACAGCAAAAACAAACCAGGGGAGAGGATAATCAGAATCCAGAGATGCTGCCATACATTATTGAAAATGTCCAGTTTTCAACAAAAAGGCAAGCACAAAACAAAAACAGGACAGTGTGACCCATACACAAGAAAAGACAGGCAATATAAACTATCTCTGAAAGATCTTAGGTGATTTAAAATGATGTTTAAATAATTAAAAGGAAAAATAACAATAATGACTCATCAAATACAGAATATCAATAAAGAGACTAAAGTTATTTTTAAAGGACTATTTTCAAGTTCTAGAGTTTAAAACTACAATAACTGAAATAAGAAATTCACTCATTTCAGGGATTCAAATATTTAAACTGGCAGAAGAAAGAATCAGCAAACTTGAAGGTAAATCAATGGAAATTGTCCAATCCAAAGAACAGAAAGAAAACATACTGAAGAAATTTTAGCAAAATTTGAGAGATCTGAGACACATCATAAAGTTTACCGACATATGTGTTCCTGGAGTTCAAGAAGAGAAACAAAAAGGGACAGAAAGAAACATCTGAAGACATGATGGCTAAAAATGCTTGTTGTTGTTGTTCACTCACTAACTCATGTCCACCTTTTTGCAACCCCATGGACTGCAGCAGGCCACACTTCCCTGTCCTTCACCATCTCCCGGAGCTCGCTCAAATACATGTCCATTGAATCAGTGATGCCATCCAACCATCTCATCCTGTCACCCCTTTCTCCTCCTGCCCTCAATCTTTCCCAGCATCAGGGTCTTTTGCAATGAATTGGCTCTTCACATCAGGTGCACAAAGTATTGGCGCTTCAGCTTCAGCATCAGTCTTTCCAATGAATATTTAGGTTGATTTCCTTTAGGATTGACTGGTTTGATCTCCTTGCTGTCCAAAGAGTCTTCTACAGCACCACAATTCAAAAGTATCAATCCATCAGCATTCAGCCTTCTTTAGGGTCCAACTCTCATATCAGTACATGATTAATGGGAAAACCATAGCTTTGACTATACAGATCTCTGTCAGCAAGTGATGTCTCTGCTTTTTAACATGCTGTCTATGTTTGTCATAGCTTTTCTTCCAAAAAGTAAGCATCTTTTAATTTCGTGGCTGTGATTTCGGAGCCCAAAAAAAAAACCAAAATCTGCCACTGTTTCTACTTTTTCCCCTTCTATTTGCCATGAAGTGATGGGACTGCATGCCATGTTCTTCATTTTTTGAATGCTGAGTTTTAAGCCAGCTTTTTCACTCTCCTCTTTCACCCTCATCAAGAGGCTCTTAAGTTCCTCTTGGTTTTCTGCCATTAGAGTGGTATTATCTGCACATCTGAGCTTATTCATATTTCTCCCAGCAATCTTGATTCCAGCTTGTTATTCATCCAGCCTGGCATTTCACATGATGTACTTTGCATAGAAGTTAAATAAGCAGGGTGACAATATACAGCCTTGACATCCTTCTTTCCCTATTTTGAACCAGTCCATTGTTCCATGTCCAGTTCTAACTGTTGCTTCTTGACCTGTGTACAGGTTTCGCTGGAGGCATGTAAGGTGGTTTGGTATTTCCATCTCTTTAAGAATTTTCCACAGTTTGTTGTGATCCACACAGTCAGAGGCTTTCACATAGTCAGTGAAGCACAAGTAATTTTTTTTTAATTCCCTTGCTTTTTCGACGATCCAACAGATGTTGGCAATTTGATTTCTGGTTCCTCTGCCTTTTCTAAATCCAGCTTGTACATTTGGAAGTTCTTGGCTGACATATTGTTGAAGCCTAGCTTGAAGGATTTTGAGCATCACCCTGCTAGTGTGTGAAAAGAGTGCAATTGTACAGTAGTCTGAACATTCTTTGGCATTGTCTTTCTTTTGGATTGGATTGAAAACTGACTTTTTCCAGTCCTGTGGCCATTGCTGAATTTTCCAAATTTGCTGGCATACTGAGTGCAGCACTTTCACAGCATCATCTTTTAGGATATGAAATAGCTCAGCTGGAATTCCATCAACTCCACTAGCTTTGTTCATAGTTATGCTTCCCAAGGCCCACTTGACTTCACACTCCATGATGTCTGGCTCCAGGCAAGTGACCACACCATCATGGTTATCTGGGTCATAATGACCTTTTTTTGTATAGTTCTTCTGTGTATTCCTGCTTCCTCTTCTTCATCTCTTCTGCTTCTGTTATGTCCTTGCTGTTTCTGACCTTTATTGTGCCCATCTTTGCATGAAATGTTCCCTTGGTATCTCTAATTTACTTGAAGAGATCGCTAGTCTTCCCCATTCTATTGTTTTCCTCTATTTCTTTGGACTGTTCACTTAAAGCTTTCTTATCTCTCCTTGCTATTCTCTGGAACTCTGCATTCCTTGATCAAAAACATTAATCTACACATTCAAAAAGCTCAACGAAATCCAAACAGAGGGAAAAAAAAATCCACACTGAGATACATCATAGTCAAAGTGCTGAAAGCCAAAAAAGAGAGAAAATATAAAGTAGCAAGATAAAAAAAAATCCATCACATACAATGGGGAGGGGACTCAATAATTTAACACCAAAAATGGTGAAAGCCCAGAAAGCAGTAGGGTGAAATGTTTAAAGTTGTTGTTTAGTCAGTAAGTCATGTCCAACTCTTTTGTGACCCTGTGGACTGTAGCCCCCAGGCTACTCTGTTCGTGGGATTTCCCAGGCAAGAATACTAGAGTGAGTTGTCATTCTTTCCCCAGGGGATCTTCCTGACCTAGGAATTGAACCCTCACCTTCTGCATTGACAGGGGACTTCTTTACCACTGAGCCACCAGGGAAGCCCATACTTGAGGTACTGAAAGAAGAAAAAAATCAACCAAGAATCCCACACCCGGCAAAATTGTATTTCAAAAATGAATGTAAAATAAAGACGTTCCCAGATAAAGATGATTTGCCTTATAAAGAATACTAAAGGAAATTCTTCAGGATGAAAAGAAATGGCACTAGACAGTAATTCATAGCCACACAAAGAAATAAAGAGCATGAGTAAAGGTAATTATGTAGTTCAATAAAAGAGATAGTATAAAGAGAGTTTTTCTCTTTTCTTCTCAACATATTTAAAAAAAGAATTGCATAAAGAATAGTTATAATTGGAGGAATATAGCATATAAAGAAGCAATATATATGACAATAATATCACAAAGGGGGGGGAGAGGGAATAGAGCTATATTGGAGCAGTTTCTATATTTTACTGAAATGAAGTTAGAATTATCTGAAATAGATTGCTTTTAGTTAAGAAGCGTATTGTAATTCCTCCAGAAGAACCACTAAGGAAATCATTCCAAAAATATAATTAAAAACAAAAAACAAAGGCATTTAAAGAGTATACCAGAAAAAAATTATTTAATACAAAAAAAGGTAGTAAAGAAGGAATACAGGAACAAAAAGACATGATACACAGCGAATAAATAAAAATTGAGAGATATGATACAAATACATAAAAACCTACATTAAAAATAAATTATTATGTGTACTTTGGCATCACATACACAAAAATGGCAATGAGATGGAAAAGATTAGCCAGGCCCCTGTGCAAGGATGATGTGCAAATTCATAGTGTTCCATATTTTTTGAGTGAAAAGCCTAATCCTGAATTATTACATAATGCATGCTTCTCTTTACATAACATTTTTGAAATGACAAAATTTTAGAAATAGAGGTCAGGTTAGTGTTTGCCAAGGGTCAGGGAGGGGCAAGGGTGGTGGTGGCAGCGAAATGGGAGTGATTATAAGAGAGCAACAGGAGTGATCTTGTTGGAACTGCTCAGTACCTTGAAAGGTGATGAAATTGTAATAAAAACCCACAGCCTTCCACTCCACGCCCTACACACATACACACACACACACACACACACACACACACACAAATGAGTATAAATAAAACTAGGAAAATCTGACTAAGAGCTGTGGATCTTATCAATGTCAATATCCAGATTACATTATTGCAACTTAGTTTTACAAAACGCTGTGCTGTGCTGTACTTAGTCGCTCAGCTGTGTCTGACTCTTTGCAACCCCATGGACTGCAGCCTCTAGGCTCCTCTGTTCATGGGATTCTCTGGGCAAGAATACGGGAGTAGGTTAACATGCCCTCCTCCAGGGGATCTTCCCAGCCCAGGGATCAAACCCAGGTTTCCCACATTGCAGGCGTGTTTTGTACCATCTGAGCCACAAGGGAAGCCCAGGAATACTGGAGTGGGTAGCCTATCCCTTCTCCAAGGGATCTTTCCAACCCAGGAATTGAACCAGGGTTTCCTACATTGCAAGCGGATTTTTTACCAGCTGAGCTACCAGGGAAGCCCTTGCAAAATGCTACCATTAGAGAAAACTAGGCAAAGTGTACCAGGGACTGCACTGTATTATTTCCTAGACCTCCATGTGTCAATGCAATGTTATAGAGAAATGAAAACCTTTTCAACAAATGTCACTGGAACAACTGGATATCCATATGGAAAAAGATTAATTTAGATGCTTTCCTCATGTTATCCGTAAAAAATTAACTCACAGTACAAATTTAAGAGCTAAAAGTATAAAACTTTCTGAGGAAAATACAGGGAAAGATCTTTATGACCTCAAGTAAGGCCAAGAATTCTTAGCTACCACATCAAAAATACAATAGAAGAAAAATGACAAATTGCACTTTATAAAAATGTAAAACATTGCTCTTCAAAAAGTACTTTTAAGAAAATTAAAAGACAAACCACAAACTGAGATCAAATATTGGGCAAACTATATATCTGATAAAATATTTCTACCCAGAGTATATATAGAACTCTTACAACACAACAACAAAAGACAAACAACCCAGTTAACTTTTTGGCAAAAGTTTTGAATGAATGTTTCAGGAAAGAAATATATAAATAACTAGTATGTACAGAGACGCTCAAAGTCATTACTCATTAGTGAAATTCAAATTATAACTACAATGTGAAGCTACCATTTCACACCCACTAGAATGGTTATCATCAGAAAAAGATAAACAGTAGTAAGAGTTGGTAAGGATATACAGAAACTAGACTCTTACTTTGCCGCTGGGAATTTAAAATGGTATAAATACTTTGGAAGAGAGTTTGGCAATTTCTTTAAAAGTCTGAACATAATTTTAGCATATGACCCACCAATTCTACTTCTGACTTGTTTATCCAAGAGAAATAAAAACACATATCCATACAGTGACTTCTAGATGCATGTTCATGGCACCATTATTCACAGTGGGCAAAAGGTGGAAGCAATAAAATATCTATCAACTAGGAATGGAAAAACAAGTGCATATCCACACACTAGAACCCTATCAGGTAATAAAAAGTAATGAAGTACTTATACATGCTACAATGTGGCTGAATTTCAAAAAACATTATGTTATGTGAAAGAAGCCAGGCCGAACAGACCACACACTGTATGATTTCCTTCTAATGAAATGTCCAGAAAAGGCAAATCTATAAATACAGAAAGTTACATTAATGGTTGCCTGGGAAGAGTTACAAATGGACATGAGCGGTCTTTTGAGGGTGATGGAAATGTTCTAAAACTGGATTGTGGTGATGGTTAGTCAACTTTATAAAGTCAACAATCATTGCATTATTCATTCAAGAATCACTGAATTGTATACTTGCATTAACTCAGGGTACATAAATTGTGCTTTAATAAATCTGTTTCAAAAAATTAACACAACCATTACCAAAAAATATTAGCCCTAAATAAATGACTAATAAATGTGTTAAGCACCCTAGAACAGTGTAATGCAAATGAGTTTACTAGAAGCACAGCCTGAAGAAATTAATTCCTAGCAGCAGAAAGCTGACTTCAACAAGTAGACCTTACAAGAACCAAGAGGGGCACAGCTTGCATTTCCCATACCAGGAGGCTTTGGGAAGGGTGCAACCCTATCCAATCACTGCATCTATTACTCTTAATTTTATTCCTTTGGGAAAGGTAAATAGAAATCAAAGTACAATTTGCGCTCTTCTGAAAATCTTAAGAATTATTTCTTAGTGAGGATGTCTTGATTTTTAAACAAGTGATTCAAAATAGGATATCAGACATTATTTCAGATAGAAGACCAACAGTGAATGTGGAGGCTGAAGAACTCAGCTCCTTAAGGAGGACTCGAACTCATTTACTACCCTGGGAACAGGCTCATACGACTCATTTTTATTACACTGTCCTGCCACACACCCTCATGACAAATTAACAACCAACTTTCATAGATAATCATAACAATTGCTACTTATTGTGCGTCAGGCGTTGTAGTCAAGGCTTTAATACTCTCAACAAACATAACCCTTTGAGTCAGAATCTATCTTTATCCCTACTTAACAGATGAGGAATCTGAGACTCAAAGAGGATATAAAATTTGCCCATAGTTAGGCACCTGATAATTATGCAGCTGAGCTTCTTCTTCATAAGCCTTTTAACTACAAAGGCCACATTCTCAGTCCCTACACTCTAGGGCAGTGTTTCTCAAACTTTTTTTAACCACAAATTGGATTAAAACATACATTCTACATCATAACCCAGGACATACAAGTTTATATACAAATGAAGCTTCATGAAACAATCAGTTCAGTTCAGTTCAGTTCAGTCGCTCAGTCGTGTCCAACTCTTTGCGACCCCGTGAATTGCAGCACGCCAGGCCTCCCTGTCCATCACCAACTCCCAGAGTTCACTCAGACTCACGTCCATTGAGTCGGTGATGCCATCCAGCCATCTCATTCTCTGTCGTCCCCTTCTCCTCCTGCCCCCAATTCCTCCCAGGATCAGAGTCCTTTCCAATGAGTCAACTCTTCACATGAGGTGGCCAAAGTACTGGAGTTTCAGCTTTAGCATCATTCCTTACAAAGAAATCCCAGGGCTGATCTCCTTTAGGATGGACTGGTTGGATCTCCTTGCAGTCCAAGGGACTCTCAAGAGTCTCCTCCAATACCACAGTTCAAAAGCATCAATTCTTTGGTGCTCAGTTTTCTTTATAGTCCAACTCTCACATCCATACATGACTACTGGAAAAACCATAGCCTTGACTAGATGGACCTTAGTTGGCAAAGTAATGTCTCTGCTTTTGGATATACTATCTAGGTTGGTCATAACTTTTCTTCCAAGGAGTAAGTGTCTTTTAATTTCATGGCTGCAGTCACCATCTGCAGTGATTTTGGAGCCCAAAAAAATAAAGTCTGACACTGTTTCCATTGTTTCCCCGTCTATTTCCCATGAAGTGATGAGACCGGATGCCATGATCCTTGTTTTCTGAATGTTGAGTTTAAGCCAACTTTTTCACTCTCCTCTTTCACTTTCATCAAGAGTCCTTTTAGTTCCTCTTCACTTTCTGCCACAAGGGTGGTGTCATCTGCATATCTGAGGTTATGGATATTTCTCCCGGCAATCTTGATTCCAGATTGTGTTTCTTCCAGTCCAGCATTTCTCATGATGTACTCTGCATAGAAGTTAAATAAGCAGGGTGACAATATACAGCCTTGACTTACTCCTTTTCCTATTTGGAACCAGTCTGTTTTTCCATGTCCAGTTCTAACTGCTGCTTTCTGACCTGAATACAGATTTCTGAAGAGGCAGGTCAGGTGATCTGGTATTCCCATCTCAGAATTTTCCACAGTTTATTGTGATCCACACAGTCAAAGGTTTTGGCATAGTCAATAAAGCAGAAATAGATGTTTTTCTGGAACTCTCTTGCTTTTTCCATGATCCAGCAGATGTTGGCAATTTGATCTCTGGTTCCTCTGCCTTTTCTAAAACCAGCTTGAACATCTGGAAGTTCACGGTCATGTATTGTTGAAGCCTGGCTTGGAGAATTTTGAGCATTACTTTGCTAGCATGTGAGATGAGTGCAATTGTGCGGTAGTTTGAGCATTCTTTGGCATTGCCTTTCTTTGGGATTGAAATGAAAACTGACCTTTTCCAGTCCTGTGGCCATGCTGAGTTTTCCAAAGTTGCTGGCTTATTGCAGAACTTTCACAGCATCATCTTTCAGGATTTGAAATAGCTCAACTGGAATTCCATCACCTCCACTAGCTTTGTTCATAGTGATGCTTTCTAAGGCCCACTTGACTTCACATTCCAGGATGTCTGGCTCTAGATGAGTGATCACACCATCGTGATCATCCAGGTCGTGAAGATCTGTTTTGTACAGTTCTTCTGTGTATTTTTGCCACCTCTTCTTAATATCTTCTGCTTCTATTAGGTCCATACCATTTCTGTCCTTTATCAAGCCCATCTTTGCATGAAATGTTCCCTGGGTATCTCTAATTTTCTTGAAGAGATCTCTAGTCTTTCCCAATCTGTTGTTTTCCTCTATTTCTTTGCATTGATAGCTGAGGAAGGCTTTCTTATCTCTCCTTGCTATTCTTTGGAACTCTGCATTCAGATGGGTATATCTTTCCTTTTCTCATTTGCTTTTCACTTCTCTTCTTTTCACAGCTATTTGTAAGACCTCCCCAGACAACCATTTTATGTTTTTGCATTTCTTTTTCTTGGAGATGGTCTTGATCCCTGTCTCCTGTACAATGTCACGAACCTCATTCCATAGTTCATCAGGCACTCTATCTATCAGATCTAGGCCCTTAAATCTATTTCTCACTTCCACTGTACAATCATAAGGGATTTGATTTTGGTCATACCTGAATGGTCTAGCGGTTTTCCCTACTTTCTTCAATTTAAGTCTGAATTTGGTAATAAGGAGTTCATGATCTGAGCCACAGTCTGCTCCTGGTCTTGTTTTTGTTGACTGTATAGAGCTTCTCCATCTTTGGCTGCAAAGAATATAATCAATCTGATTTCGCTGTTGACCATCTGGTGATGTCCATGTGTAGAGTCTTCTCTTGTGTTGTTGGAAGAGGGTGTTTGCTATGACCAGTGCATTTTCTTGGCAAAACTCTATTAGTCTTTGCCCTGCTTCATTCCACATTCCAAGGCCAAATTTGCCTGTTACTCCAGGTGTTTCTTGACTTCCTACTTTTGCATTCCAGTCCCCTATAATGAAAAGGATACTTAACCTTATTATGTACAATGCACACTGACATTTTTATTCTATTTATCTTATTTTTCTCTTTAATATCTTGGTCAATAGCACTAAATCCATTTCATGACATATTAATGGATCACCACTCTCTGTGCAAGAGGGCGAGGGTGGGATGATTTGGGAAAATGGCATTGAAACATGTATAATATCATATATGAAATGAATCACCAGTCCAGGTTCGATGCATTATACCGGATGCTTGGGGCTGGTGCACTGAGATGACCCAGAGGGATGGTACAGGGAGAGAAGAGGGGTGGGGGTTCAGGATGGGGAACACGTGTATACCTGTGGTGGATTCATATTGATGTATGGCAAAACCAATACAATATTGTAAAGTAATTAACCTCCAATTGAAATAAATAAATTTATATTTAAAAAAATAAAAAAAAACACTATTGCTTATAAAACCTGTAAATGTCACATTTGAGATGAGACTCTAGAGAAATTTTAAAGACCTCTGTAGACCAGTCCATCAAAGTCAAGTGCCAGCCAGCCTGATCATGCCCTCACTCTCCAATTATTCACCTGCCAGAAGAAAGAGAAAGAGAAAGCTAAAAGCCTGCCCAAGTGGGTCACCCAGTGAGTGACCCCTACTCAAGTGTTCATTAGCCAGAACCTGGCCCTAAGGATGGTGGGAAAAAAGAGTATCAATCCATTTGACTGAATAAAGTATGCCATAAGAGAATTCTTAGCAATATATCCAGAAAACAAGAGATTCTAAGAAAAGTCTCATGTTTTCCTAGGACTAGAGTATCATGACTAGGCCATTATCAGATTCACCTTGCCTTAATACCACCTCAAGACACATTATGAGGGCCCAATGAGATCTCGGATCGGGCACATTCTAGCATTCAAACCTTTACCTGCATCAAGAACATAAAACTCTGATCCTAAACTTAGAGACACACAAAACCCTTTCTGTTCAATTTATAATTAAAAGCATGTAGATTTTATTTGAACAGCTTCACCAAGTGAATATGTTTCAAAAATAATTTCCTGCCTACACATTTTGACTATATTAAAATGAAAATATAACCTTAGATTTGGGGATTTTTCTTTTCTGGTTTGTTCCCTGTATCATTCTGGTATTTTATCTTGTGCTTATCTGAGGACAGTTCTGTTCTTTTCTTTTAATCTTGGTAATCCTAGCAGACTTCCTCACAATTCATTTCTCTACAAAGTTGCCTCTATTTGCTTAGATTCTTCTGCTGAGGTAAGCACTTGGGCCAATCAAAAAGGTGAAGAGGGGATTAGGGAAGCCCATATCAAAGGTCTTAAACTTTTGTGTTCTCAATTCTTTTCTTGATCAGGGAGATTATTTTGGAAGAGTTATCTCTGTCTATTTAAGAAGAGAGAGACCTGGCATTGTGGAGATTCTGTTATTTGAGGTTTGCTAAGTATTACTCCTTTTCTTCCGTCTTTAACCACTGCATTCCAAAGAGGACGCCTTTGTAAAGCCCCTCTTCAAAGTAGACTTTAAAGATGCAGATGTCTGTGGCATAGCTCAGATCTAACATTTCTAAATCAGAACTTCTGACTGCCAGCCACCACCCCCACCCCAGTGGCTTCTCCCCACCCTTTTCAAATGATCGGAAAAAAAAGTCACCCCTTCTTTCCACTCACTTCAGCCAAAAACGTAGAGGCCATGCTTCATTCCTTTCCATCCATCACCAATCCCCACATACAATCCATTAGCAAGTCCTGTTGCTGTGCCTCCAAAATAGATCTCCAACCTATCTACTTTCCCCCATCTCCCTGCTCATAAGGCAATGTCTTCTCCCACTGGAACTGTTGCAATAGCCACTGAACTGACATCTTTGTCTGTGGTCTTCCCCCCCGATCCATTCTTGACCCAGAAGATAAAATATTTAAAAAAAAAATTAAAGCAGGCCATGTCCTCCACCTGTTTAAAATCCTACATAGAATCCATCACAGTTAGAATAATATCCTTGTTCTACAAGGTTCTATACAGGTTAGCCCTTGGACACCTCTCCTGACTAATCTTGTCCACTACGCTTGAGTCACATTGGCTTTCTTATTCATCTTCAAACGCAGCAGGCTCATTACCACCAAAAGGCATTTGCAATTAACTGTTTCCACTGCCTAGAACATTGTTCCCTCAGATCTTCATGGGGCTAACTCCCTTCTGGTCTCAGCTCAAATACCAACTCTTCAGAAAAGCCTTCCATGACTGCCTTAATTAATGCTGCTCACTCACCCACTATCTACCACGTTATCTTGTTCCATTTTCTTCATAGTTTTTACCATTACTTGAAATAGTTCTTGCTTATTTATTGTCTGCCTTCTCCATTAGAGTGCAGTTCCATGGGAGCAGGGATCATGGTCTTGCTCATTCACTGTTGTACCGCACCTACTGTGAGAGTGCTCAGCACCTAGAGGACACTTAATAGTCAGTGACTGAACTGGCGTGCTACACTAATTCTGACTTTTGTTTGTACATTAACTAATGTACAAATAATATAAACTATCAATCAAATGTTTCAAGTAAGCTCTTTTCCAATGCCCTCCTTTATAACATCAAGGATATTAAAACTATGAAAATCTAAATCTGAGGGATTAATTCTACCCTAGTCAACTCTGGCTCATTTATACTTCTCATAATTTGGGGATTCAAAAAAAAAAAAAAACACTGAGTAATTACCAAAATCACGCATGATACTAACTACAGGTATATCACCCATTCAGAACCTTAAGGTTTCACTTTTATTAACAACTGGTGAAAATTGTATACTCAACACAGCCAAACACTAATTGCAATTATATACATTTTAAGACTTTGTTTTTTTATGTTATTTTAATATTGTACAATCAAACAGAGGTCTGGCAATAATTTCCTGTTTCTTAGAAGGAGCTTTATACCAAATAGGAAAGTTGATTTTCTTTTTTCTTTCTTTTTTTTAAGAAACTTTAAATAAGAATTACATGGAAGAAAGCTGTACTATTCAAATATAAGACTTAACTATGGGGTGGAGGGGAACAGAGAGCTGATTTTTCCTCCAAGTTTAAAATAAAAAAAAAAGTAGGAATTTCTTTGAAATTCACAGCACATAATCTACAGCATGAAAATACTAGCAGCCAGTTCTTCAGAGCCAGAACAGCTCCATTAGGGCATCTGTTTCAATTACAAACTGGTTTTGGCTTAGCCATGAACATTCAGGAAGTTATTAAAATTGAAACCATTGAATATAGGAGCTAGAAGGAAACTTGGCACTGAAGTTGTTCACTTTCATCAATTTATACATGAGGTCACTGCAGCCAGGCCATGTCAAGTGGCTTGTCCCATGTTTCACAATCAGTTAAGTGGCCAAGTTAGAACTCACAATCAAGTCTCCTGGCCCACTGGCTCTGAGAGATGCATTTTGTCATCTATCCAATTGTCTATTCAACTGCCCTTCTCTATTCCCTACTTCCCTGTTAAGAAAATCCTGATTGTTCAAGAATCAGGCAGAGATTCTGTGATTGCAGAGAGGAAAGTCTCCTCCATTAGCCACAAGAACTAAGTTGTTATTCATGCCCTTTAGTCAGTAATGGTCTATCATGGGCCTGTGAGCTATTTCTGGCTGAAAGTGAAAGTGTCCATCGCTCCGTTGGTTGCGATTCTTTGTGACCCCGTGGACTGTAGCCCACCAGCTTCCTCTGTCTGTGGGATTCTCCAGGCAAGAATACTGGAGTGGGAAGTCATTCCCTTCTCCAGGGGATCTTCCCAACCCAGGCATAGAACTCAGGTCTCTTGAACTGCAAGCAGATTCTTTATCTAAATGACAGTCTTCTGGTAATGTGTCACTTCCCCCACCCTCCCCAAATATAAAGACTCAGGAGGCAAAAAGAAAATTCACCCTCAACTTTCTTTCTGCCTTGAACTCATGTGACACCCAGAGATGCTGTAGTTCTTTTTCAGTCTTGAGGCAATAAGTCAATAGACTAAGCATAACAAAAATAGGAAAAGGACCGGAGTTGCTGAAACAATAGTGTTCACCCACTTCCTGGCTTCTCAATAAAGGAGTAAAAAGTAATTCCCTATTTCTTTAAGCCACTGTTGTCCCATTTTCTATTGCTTGCAGCAGGACACATTCCTAATTTGTACTACATATCAGAGACTTCTAAATTATGATCTTAGGAGCTATACAAGGTATGTTGATCTCTCTCAAGGATCAAGGAAAGTGGAGGGATGAAGAGAGACTGAGAAAAAAAATGTGCAATTACAAGTATCTACCCCCTACTTGAAGCTGAGTAGCCCTTTCCATCAGATTCACTTATTGAACCTTCATAAAATTTTTTGCTGAAACAGAATATCCATGGTCTAGAATCATTTTGAGAACCATTACAGCACACTATGCAGGCCTATGCTTTCAATAAAATGAAACCACAAATGAAATTCCCCAGGGGAGCTCAACAGGCAAATTAGTCCCCTGAAGACTTCTTTGGTAAAGAGATGAACCATCCTTCTTTTATATAGAAATATGGATTTCACATGTAGGTTCACTTAGAATGGGATAAACTTATCATCTCCCTCACTAAGTGCCTTGAAACTGGCCTCTGAAACTACATTGATTTCCTGGCTCCTTCCATCCATTGGTCTGTCTTCTGATACTGTCAAGCAAATGCAATGATAAACATTGCCAATCAGGACTGCTGTCAACACCCCTCTTAGGACTAGAGGGTGGGGAATGGTTATTACTCTGTACTGAGGAAATTAAGTTTTCCTGTCCATTGGAGAGCTGAGGGCAGGGGCATTATTTAGGAACACGTGGACAGGTCACTGACTCTGGTTTGTCCTCTGGGATAAGAATATGACCCTTGCTAGAGCTGATTATTCATGAACCAGGAAAAGTCTGATCTGTACAAATCTTTTCTTAAATAAGGAGTTCATTGATTACTGATGGAAGTTCTTCCAGAAGGATGACATGAGCCTTCAGGAGAATGTTCCTAGCACGTGCATGTTCATCACAGCTGGGAATCCAGAAGAAGGGAAAAAAACTGAAACAGCTATACTGCATCTGTTTATGCTGTGTAGTCCCTTGCTTTAAAGCCTGTATCCTTGGTTTAATTAATGGGAATGTTCAAGCACGTGCATGCATATCAGGTACCTCTTGTGACTATCTCACATCCTCCCAGGCCACCTTTTACCCCATACATTGCTATAGCAACCAGTTTTATGCAAGTATAATTTGACAGTACCTTAATTCAGCCCTCTGGGTGTCTGGCTGTCTGAGCCAGAATCTGTCTGATGTTACAATATGGGATCCCATCAAGACTTACACATGGGTACAGCCAGAAGTAAAAGAGAGCCAACATCCCATGGGGCAGCCCCTTACCAATAGGAGACAGGAGTTGGTGAATTTATCTTCTGTCCTGCAAACACACAATTCCAAGGTGCAATGACACAGCAACTTAGAAGATATCAACAGGACTGTGCCCTAAAAACCCACAGCAGTGACCAACTCAACAGCGCAAACTGGGATGGCTTTCGCTCCTTCCCTGTTTCACTCTTCCCGGTCTCTGACTCCTGCTTCTTGGGATCAGTTCCTAAGATAAACTACCTGTATCCAAGTTCTGGTCTCAAGATCTGCTCTCTAGGTAGAGGAACCTATCCCACCAATATGCAACCCACATGGAATGCTGCAACCTCCATCACTCCAAGAAATGCTAGGCCTAGGAGAGCAGAGTTTCCTAGCATCCATATTATCTGAGCTGTAATCAAGGAGACTCATCCTTCTGCCAAAGGGACATTGTAGTGGTTTTAAAACATAGCCACCAATTATTTCATGCTCTTTCCATATACAGGTAGGGTTTATCATTCTTCCCTTAAACATAGTGGTAGTGTTGTGTAAGTAACTCAGTCGTGTCTGACTCTTTGTGACCCCGTGGACTGTAACCAGCCAGGTTCCTCTGTTCATGGAATTCTCCAGGCAAGAATATTGGAGTGGGTAGCCATGTCCTTCTCTAGGGGTCTTCCCCACCCAGGGATTGAACCTGCCATCTCTAGTGTATCCTGCATTGCAGGCAGATTCTTTAATATCCAAGCTACCAGGGAAGCCTTCTCCTAAACATGGGAAGATTCAAAGATTCATGACCACTTTAACCAATAGAATATGGCAGAAGTAACACAATAGGACTTCAAGTTTGGGTCATGAAAACCAACACAGCATATGTCTTTTTTGCCAGGTCACTCACTCTTGGACCTTGAACTGCTACCTAAGAAATCTGACTATCCTGAGGGTACCATGCCACAGAGGCCACATGGAAGTGCCCCAGCCACCCCCCACCCGCCGAGTGCCCCAGCCCCGCCTCCCAGCTGGATCCAGCCTTCCATCTGATCAAGGTACCAGACATGTGAGTGAAACTGTCTCTGACATCTCAGACCAGTCCATCCACCATCTGAATACCAACAAATGACTTCCACTGACACTACATGGAACAGAAGAATCAACCTGCCAAGGCATAGCCAAATTCCAGACTCACAAAATCATGAAATTTAATAAGATGGTTGCTGTTCTAAGCCACTAAGTTTTAGAATCATTTGTTGAGCCATTTTAAGTAACTGAAATACCCTGAAAATGCAAGTCAAGACTGCTTAAGGGATAGCACTGCTGTCCTTGAGATTAGAGAAAAGAGTGATTCCCCACAGAAAAGACTTTTCAAGAATTCAGGGCTTGAGGCTTCCAGTGGTTGGGAATACCTAGTCAGGAAAGATCCCACATGCCATGGGGTGACTAAGCCCATGCACCACAACCAGTGAGCCTGTGCTCTACAGCCCAGGAGCTGCAACTGCTGAGCCCACTTGCCACACCTACTGAAGCCTGAGCACCTTAGAGCCTGTGCTCTGCAACAAGAGAAGCCACTGCAATGAAGGCCTTGCACCGCAACAAAGAGTAGATCTCTCACTCCCACAGCTTGAAAAAGCCCTTTCAGTAACAAAGACCCAGCACAGCCAAAAATAAATAAATATTTTTTTTAAAAAAGAATTCAGGGCTTCCTCAACTCTAACTTGGTATCATCTCTTCAGTCTACTCTGCCCCTACATTCTGTTTCTCTTTTCCTAAGTGATTAAATATTGATCTGCCTAAACCTGCTGCCTCATTCATTCCTCATTTAAATAAAACTTCTAGCATTCCAGCCTAATATCAAAGCAGTGTCTCTGTGTCTTTGTCCCACCCCCTTTAGAAGTTCATGTCTACCAACTGAGGTTTGAAAGTATCTGTTGGGGGAAAAAAGGCATTATGCCACCACACTGATAATGTTTAATGCATTATACTCTCAGTGTGCACGCAAGGGGAGGAAAACAAGCTGTTCAAAGGCCATCACAGGATAAAAATGCAATAATTGGGAACTAGCAGGGATTCTGAGACATAAAATGGTTGTTACTGCCTTTTATGCTTCTGTTTGTCACATTTAATAATAAGACTATTTTGCATTTGGATAATGCCTTACAGTTTTGAAAGCACTTTTATATACATTAGCTCATATTCTACAAACCTTCCATGTGTGATCCTACCTATATCTATGGCTTCAAGACATCATCTCCATGGAGGTAACTCCCAAATCACCTAAATCTGTCTCTGCCTCTCTCTCACACTCTCTGTCTCTCTCGTGTGCACCCAAGTTCTACTTCTATCTGCTTCCTAGACTTTTCCACAAAAACATTCTGTCACCTCAAATTTATTAATTCAATACCCAACTCACTTTCTCCACAACCCCCACCCCGACACACACACACACACACACACACACACACGCACACAAACATGCAGCCCTATCTCTTCCATCTTCTCCTTCCCCTCAAAGCCAGTTAGTTGTCAGGTCCCATGAGTTGTTTCCACAATGTCTCTCAGATGTCTGTGTGCATGTGTGTGTGTGCTCAGTTGTCCCCCAGATGCCACCACCAGTTCAGGCCCTCCTCAGCCATGTCTGCAAACTACAGCCCTGATCAGATCCAGCCCACTACTCCTCTTTGTAAATAAAGTTTTATTGAAATGCAACTACACTCATTGATTTACAATCATCTCTGGCAGATCTTACACTCTAGCAGCAGAGTTAAGTAGTTACAATGGAGGCCACATGGCTCACAAGGCCTAAAATCTAGCCCTTTCTAGAAAAAGTTTGCCAACCCCTGGTATATATAGTCTCCTACTGTATAAATTTGAAAGACAAGAGATACTCTTCAACTTTTGCTCAGAGGGTTTTTTTTTTTCCATCAAGCAAAATAATGCCAACAATTCTACCTTCATAGTACTCAGTGTATGCTTTGCATGCAGAATTTATATTGTTGATTTATCACAGTTTCTGTTATTTAAAACTGACTTTGTATAAATGAGCTTCATCCCCTGAGGTCTTATTATCTGAGCATATACCTGTAATTCAGTATGGTGCATCAGAGGTTCCTAGAGACCACGTCTAGACTCCCAGCTGGAGGTCCACAGCTGGAGTTGCAGAAAACTCAGCACCCCATGTTATACCCTGTGGTTTCCCTGTTGCTGTTCAGTTTTCATTATTTATTCTGTATTGTTTGACAGTCCTAAGTTTGTTTAGGACACAGTCCTATCTTAATGAAATGTCAGATTATGGATTAAATAAAAATAGCAATTTTGACTTCTACCCATCTCTGCTCCAAGAGGCAACATAGACAGTTCCTATATGATTCTGATATAACTGGTTAAAAAGAGAAATTATTTCTGCATTTGTTTTCCAGTGCTATATAAACATCACAAACCCAGGAGCTTTACACACATGCACACACGTTTCTTATCTCCTAGTTCTGTAGGTGACAGTCTGGGCACAATGTGACTGACTCTGCTCAGGTATCACCAGGCTGACATCAAAGTGTCCATCAAGGGTTGTGTTTCTCCTCTGAGGCTTGTAGTCTTGTTCAAAATTTAGTGGAAGTTGACAGAATTCATTGCCTTACAGTTATCAGACTGAGGTCCTCTTTTCCTGGTAGCTGTTGGCTGAGGATTGCTCTGGGCTTCTAGAAGCCATCCAAATTTCCTTGCCATGTGGCCTCCATAGGCAGTTCCTGTGGATGTTTGCTCTCTTCCAGACCAGAAAATATGTCTCTCTGACATTCTCTTCTGTGACCACTGGGGAAAATTCTGCTTC